>NC_138087.1:26847615-27182615 GCF_964212035.1 Myotis nattereri | reverse complement strand
AAATGCTCTGAAAACCAACTTTCCCAACACTAAATACAACAAAATAACCTTCATAAAATATAACTTTTCTCCATTTACACTTTTTTAAAGGATTAGTACCCTATGCTTTTCAAGCACAGGCATCTGTGAAATAACTCCTAACATGGACAGATTTCTTCTTTTTAATACATAACTTAAGAGACTGGAGAGTTTTAACTCAAGTCCAGTCTCCAAACAAGGAATATTCTTGTTTACTTTAAAAATGGAAACAACATACCGTTCCATTATAATTGTTAAAAAGTTAGCTTTACAAACATGGGCATTTTAATTTAAAAAAAAAAAAGTCTTAACAAAACTATACAGTGTACAAATTACTGTCTACAAGGTAGGCGGTTCTTTAAGAAGACCTTTCGCTCTTCTTGCTACTTGCAGCTTCACAGATTCATTCACATATTTTTTTTTTAAATGGAGCTGCCCACCCGAACATTACCCCATAACTATATTGCTATCATTAAGATTTTTTGCCATGTCTTTATGTACAGTCTCCTTCACTGCCTTTCACTCATTATGTTCCTTAGGCAAGCCTCCAACACTCATGTCACTCCAGAGGAAACACTTCAGAGGCACTGCGAGTAGGGGGGCTGCAAAGCAACACAACAGAAGCGGGACACACAGTGCCACAGAACCAACCGGGGCCTGGAGACTCCACCCCCTACTGATGCCCTTGGGTGACCTTCACCATCCTGAAGCTCTGCAGTTTTGGGTAAGAGAGGGGCGTGCAAGACCTGCAAATGTGGGGCCCTTCAGTCAGAATATACTTCCTGGTAAAAGAGGAGGAGGCCGAAAAATGGATGTAAGACCATATATCTAGTAGTATTTTTTTTAATAGTTGTATCTCAAAAGGAAAGGAGAAAAAAAAAATGGATTCAAAATAATAGCAACACTTGACTTTGTATTCAAGAGGCAGGCAGGAATACCCACAGTGTGTAACTTCTTTAGCTGGAACTGCTCATTCACTGGAAAAATAGAGAGCGAGTCTGCTCTGAAAAAATAGTGCGTGTCCTGGGAGGTTGACGTGTTCAGCGAACAGGTCAAAGATACATGAAGAACTTGGCTGAGATGGTGCAGGGCAAGTACCACAGAAATGATTGGACTTACTTCGGACCGTGCGGTGCTGGGGTCCCGCTGTGCTATTCAGCGTGTGGGCTATCGATACCATTCTCAGGCCCATGAGCATTGTTCCAAAGTATTCATTATTAAATGATATGCTGTGAGAACAATGGCAGTTTATTTTATTGGACCATGGCCTGGAGGAAGGGACTCCTCAAGACAGCCCACCAAGTGTCACTAATTCTAAAAGATTTCCCTTCTAGTAATGGATTGCCTCCGTGGGCCTGGGCGAAGGGGGAAAAAAAATAAAACCAGTCTCTATTCACCCTCTGTGCCTCAGGGGAAATGAAATCAAAAATATGTTTGAGGTACCATCCCTTTAAAAAAATCCCATCAGCATCTAATGGGCTTCATGCATCCACAGGAAGGTTAATCCTTAAAATTCTCCATTTCCCTTCTGCTCTGGTTCTATTTCAAAGGGCAGGTGAAATGAAAACTTGACAAGATTTATCTTTTTGTTCCTTAAAAAGTGAACTTTGATTTTTAATCTGTAAGTCCAAATACATTTAATAATAGCCACCCTCTGTTTAAGCTTCTGGATGTCTAAAAGAGAAAATTCCAGCGCACCGCCATCCATGGGAAGCGGCGAGCCACAGGTGAATCCTGTCCTATTGTTAACGAAATGAAGAAATGGGGAGAAGTGGAGGGGAAAGACTATGGGAACATTCCCTCCAGCCACAATGACGTGTTTTGTAGGAGAAAATATACGGATTTATTAAACCCCCAAAGTGTAAAATATCCGCTCTGTGGATATTTCAACAAATATTGTTGCCAACTATGAGACAGGCTCACTCTCCACTGTGGATCTGAAACTCAAGAGAAACTACTACCACAGAAGAAGAAAAAAGAAGAAGAAGATAAGACAGTTTGTTTTAAGCCAAGTCTGCCTCCAGGAGAACATGTTGTGTTCACTTGCTCTTACTGTTTGCGTTGTTAGGAAAACCAGAGATGAGTTCAGCTTGCACCCCAGGTGGGAAGTTAGAGAAGGGGGAACCTGTGTAAGTTGAAGCTTGTCACAGTAGGCAGAACAGTCGCTTTGCAGCCCAGGCCCATCTCAGGGTGCACTGCTTCACAGCTACACTGTAAAGTGTTAAAAATCCTCCCACCCACCCCAGAATATATATATATATGTATCTTAAAAAAAAATCCCCTGTCCATCTCTCAGTACACAAAAGGACCTCATCACACTGCAAAAATAGCAGTACCCACTTTGGTCAATTAAAACAAACAAACAAACAAAACAAAAAAAAAGCATACATTATTTTTTTTTAAATCTGTGTACTTACCTATAATAACCAATACAGCTAAAAGCACTACCTACATAGGCAAAACTTGGTATTGCATAATTCGTATAAATTTGAAACCCCTCCCCCCAAATATTAATTGGAAGATGAAAAACATGAAAGGTTAATAGAAAAAACACCAAAATACTGAAAATATTGCTGGTCGATTACAATTTTTAAGCGGCAACTATACACAGCCATGATATGCTTTATAAATGTGAGATAAAGGTATAACTGTCTAAAAAATCCATGATGTCACACATTTTTCTTCGTCTGGAGTACAAAATATTTTGTCATAAAAATGGTAAAGATTTAAAATGATAATAAATGCAGCAAAACAAGTGTAGTGATGTCACTTTTTCGTGTTTTTTTGTGGTTTTTTTCTTTTTTGTATTTTAGATTTCAAGGCAAGGCACGTAATGTGGACATTATATCTTCGTGCAAATTAGGATTACTGGAAAGAGTATTTTTAATTAAAATTTTAAGAGACATAGAGGCAAAATGTGTCTGCCCATGCACACTACAGATCTGTCAATACAAGAAATTTGTTGAACAAGGCTAATGTCTGAAAGCACCATGCAAGTTTTCAGCACCCTGATTACATGTGTTTTCTCAAGAGTGCGTTTCTATATCCTACACCCTGGCGTTCCCAGTTTGTAAACTGTGAGCTTTACCCTTGTGACATGGATTTGCCTGCCTCTGTCTCTACGATGCAGATTTTATAGAACCTTTTGTACACCCTATGGGTTCTTGATGCAACCAGTAATTTTAAATAAATAAATTCTACCTCCAAGGAGGCTGCAGCTAAACCAACATAAGTGCTGTGTTTCCATTAATTTTTTTTTTTCTCAAGCACATGATTTGTCTTGATTTAATGCATTTTTTCCATGCCCTCAAAAACTGAGGGGAAAATAAATTCGTTCAAAATTATTTTAAATTCTTTTTTAATCCCCTCAATTTAGAGTCCAAGGGCTGAAGGACTTATAATCATGATTCCCCGTTAGATATAAATTTATAAATTGCACTTGCCTCTGTTAAGTGTTTCTTTTGTGGGCAAAATATTATATTAATTTTTACTGTTGCATGCAGAGATAACACTTCACCTACATAGAGGCATTTCTTCCATACAGCCTTTGTGTTCAAACTGTGTTTTTTTTTTTCCTTTTTCCTTTTTTTTTTCCTTTTTTTTCCTTTTTTTTTCTTTTTTAAGATTTCAAACTGGGTTAAACACTTGAAAAGGCTGGGTTAAGGGCCAAAATTTAATAAATCTGTACTGATAACTAAAGGCTACAGAGATTTCATATATTCTTTTAACTTTTAGAAATCAGAGTGCTTATAAAATGGCTGGCTCATGGCTCCGACACCCAGCACCTCTGATGCCGCCTCCTAGCCTTCGTTGGTGAAATAACCAGGAATAGTGATTCCATGCGTAAACAACAAGATTACTAAACCAAGAAAACTAGCTTATCATGCAAATATTAAGGCATCTAGAAAGTCAGTTAAAATATATTGTCATAGAGACAGAACATCTATTTCCCAGCGGACTTCATGTAACAAAGGCTACGTTGCAGGGGCTGCGATCTATCGTCAGTGAAATATCATCGACCCTTTTTTATGTCATTACAGTTTCAACCTTAAGGGAATTAGTGATTGTAAGTGCTGCAATTGCTGGTCTAATATCTTCTTTCTTCAGTTTCCTTCCTTTCTCCCTTTCTGTTTGTTTTTTATTTTGTCCAGTCTTCCTCCTTTCCATTTTTTATTTTTTTAATTTCATAAGCTGTTGTTGTATTTCGTTCTCCCTCAGTTGCTCGTTTCTGCTTGAAGGAAAGGTTCTCCAATTATGTTCAAACCGTAATTTTGGACATTTGCCGGTAGGATGGGTGTCCTGTTTGATACTTGGAAAGGAACCAAACTAGCCCAGGTACCAGGACTGTTGACAGGAGAGGGGCAGGAGGGAAGGAAGAGAAAAAGAGAAAATACAACGTTAAAATCTACAATATTAGAAACATAAATTCCACAGATATCAAATGACTACTATAAACTTTTAAAAAATTATAGCTTAATATGAGATAAATGTACTAAATTATTTATTTTATAGGTATATACACCGCATGGTCTATTGTTTTCATAGAAGGTAAGATTAATTGTAAAGCGGAAAATCCTCGTGTCAGGCTCATACATAATTGCTGAACTCTAATGGAGGATATTCTTCCTAAAATATTTTATCTACTTTAATTTAAGGACAATATTATTTTCTTATTTTAAAAAACAGAAAGAAAGCAGCAAATCTACAATGGTAGCAATATAGTTTGCCAGTTATATTCTGATGCACGAAATTTGTGCACGGGTGTGTGTGTGTGTGTGTGTGTGTGTGTGTGTGTCCCTCAGCCCAGCCTACACCCTCTCCAATCTGGGACATCCCTCTCACAATCCAGGACTGCTGGCTCCCAACCGCTCGCCTGCTTGCCTGCCTCATTGCCCCTAACCACTTCTGCCTGCTAGCCTGATCACCCCTAACCACTTCCCTGCCAGCCCAATTGCCCCTAACTACCCTCCTCTGAAGGCCTGGTCACCCCCAACTGCCCTCCCCTGGTGGCCCGGTCACTCCTAACTTCCCTCCCTTGCCAGCCCAGTCACCCCCAACTGCACTCCCCTGCTGGCCTGGTCATCCCTAACTGTTCTCCCCTGAAGGTCTGGTTGCCTCAAAATGCCCTCCCCTGCAGGCGTGGTTGCCCCAAACTACCCTCCCTGACAGCCTGTTCGCCCCCAACTGCCCTCCCCTGCTGGCCTGATTGCCCCTAACTGTCCTCACCTGCAGGCCTGGTTTGCCTCCAACTGCCCTCCCCTGCAGGCATGGTTGCCTCTAACTACCCTCCCCTGCTGGTCCAGTCACCCCTAACTGCCCTCCCCTGCAGGTCTGGGTCCTCCCCAAACTGTCCTCCCCTGCAGGCCTGGTCCCTTCCAACTGCCCTCCCCTGCCCGCCATCTTTGACCCCATAGGGGCGACCATCTTGTGTGTTGGAGTGATGGTCAATTTGCATATTACTCTTTTATTAGATAGGATCTTGTTTTACTTTTAATTCATAAGCAATTCACTGATAAGATGGGCATCAATTTTTTATCTGCCTATCAGTTGAATAAAATTGAAAGCTGTAATGAAAGTTATTTCTTTTCTCTTACAATATAAAAAATATATATTTTTCAGGAAGGCCAGTGCATAATGTAATTTGAAATGCTGACACTGGAAGCCTGGGCCTTCCCTGCCCCTCCCCATCAGTGATGTTACCACATTGGTGCCCTCTGGGTTTGGGTGTTTGAAGGGGTGAGTGGGAAGAATGCTGGAGGGAGTAAGCAGATGAAATTCTAGCCCCTTTCCAACCAACTCAGGTTTCACCTATGTTGGGTTTGAGGCTGTTTAAGAAAAAAGTTTGAAAACAGCTATCTAATTGCTACTGGCATAATCTCTTATTAAACAAGTATCACATGAAGGAAAATAACACCAGGTCTATATATCACAAAACAACCCCACACCATGCATTTGGGGTATTCCTAATCCAATGTATTGTTTGTTTCAACACTCAATTCAGAATGAGTGTCAACTAAGTAGCAGCTGCATAAATCATCATGAACCAAGTAAATATGAAACTGACAATTCCATACCCAACTTTGTCATGGTCTGGCACGGGGACCTAATTTCAAAGTTTTAAATTTCATTTACTATCCTCTACTATTGCAATCATGAGGTGAGATGGATACTATTATCGTAGCTATCAACCTAGATGCCCTCATTTCTTAAATATTTGAATTACAAAAGTACAGAACCTTTATGCAGTATTGACTTCAAGGAAGAATTTTGTCAGCAAAAGAAGAAATAGAAATAAAAGCTTGGACTTTAAAAAAGAACTTGATGTATAACTTTCTTTTATTCTGGTGATACTCTATACAAAATGTGACTTATTGCTACTTGTCTAGGTGCATATTTCTGAGTTAATATTGCAACAGAAAAAAATTCACAACGACCTTTTATGGTCAAGGGATTTTATGATTAGACAATGAGCTCTGTGATAGCAGTCCATCTCTTTTTGTTCTTCATTTTATATAGTACCTAGCACGTGGTCAATTGTCAATAATTTTTTTCATAAACCAACAAATCAATTAAATGCTCCAAATCACCTCTATGTATTCTTGAAGAGTGTTGCTCATAATTACATCTTTTCAAGACTACATTGTGATTTGACCCCTATAAAAAGAAAACAGGCATCTCTAAAATTTAAATTAGAGATGTTTACCATTAACAAAAAATAATTATGCAGGAAAAATTAAATAGTAATTCAAACAAGGAATAATTCCAACAAAAAAGATATGTCCTCATTATCTGCTAAAAAATCATCATTCTAAAGAATAAGAGTAGTTGTTACTATAACCTTTTCTAAGAGATTTAATTGTGTTCACATATTCCTTTTTTACCACACATATCTTCAACAATTATTTCTGTTTTGCACTACTGATTAGGAAGACCGTTACATGACAAACCATGGAACTTGTTTTCTCCTTAATTGTACTTCCACCACACTTCACTACACAGTACTATTACAGCATATATTACTCCATATAATCATAATCTGTATCTATGATAATCTTATTGACTGAAAGGTAAGTTCTGTAAAGAAAATGACCTTGTCTTATCAATCCTGACAGAGTCTAGCCATAGCTGATGTTAATCATTTCTTAACAAATAATAAAGTACAAAAATGGACATCCATTATTTTTTAACATGAAATAGGAAGTGTGTATGAAAAACAAAATAGACTAGCTCCAATTGATAATCATTGACAGTAACACACAGTGTCAGCAACAGGCTCATCAATAAGAGTCCCAAATTATATGGGCTCTATATAGAGATTGCTACTTTAGAAAAATAAAATATTAAATATTGAGAATAGATGTGACTCCTTAAATGGAGAAGTCTACCAACTAATGGCAGGAAAGACAAGATATCAGGGTGAACTATGCAACAGCCTTTTGATTCAGTTCTTTAGAAGAGACACATATTATTGTTCTTTGGAAAAGTCTCAATAAAAATAAAGTGATGCTAGTGACTAACAGGATTCTCGTTGTGAAATATCTAACAAATTCAATTTAGATGTTTATTTAAACCTTTCAAACCTCCATCCTACATGATGACCATGTCAAAATTGAAGTGTGCAATCAATACTGTTTATGAACCTTTGGGGGGAAATAAAATTCAAAGATTAACACTACGCAGACCCCATATATGAATTTTACAAGTCTCTTAATGCCAATTTGTAAGCTAAGTTCAGAACTATAAGGCACAGACATTTTTAGAGCTTTTTGGTATTCCCATTGAAAAACTCCAGTAAGATGTATTTAATTATAATAATAATGTAAAGAAAAATGTTCTGACAAAATATCCTAGATCATTTAATTTTGAAAAGAGAATGCCTCAAATTGTATAGTTCTTCAGGTAAAAAATAAAAAAGAGTGATTTTTTTACATATCTAACTCTTTCTATGTAAATAAATGCCAATGATCACCAGTATGGATAAAATAAACACACATATTCATATTTATCTACATATAGGAACTTGTTATATATAAAATGCTTAATAATTTTAATAATTTTAATTCAGAATGGAATTCAATATTCCATAACCTGTGTCTCTGTCCACTAAGAGACATGAGAATTTAATTAAAAGATTTCAAAATATTCAAGGTCAAATTAAACTACTTCAGCAGTAAGTATATCTTCAGGCATATATTTAGACAAGTCATGCATTTACTTTGTTTAAATTACATTTCCATTGCCAGATCACCATTTATTTATTTATTTATTTTTTTGGCAAACAGAAGATGAGCATGACTGAAAGTTAAAAGCACATCTTTAGAAAATAAAGACCATGCCATTAAAAAAAATAAGGACTTTGAGAAAAATCAGGTACAAAAAGAAGCAAAGATTGTGACAGTGCCTTAACACAAAGCAGAATTCACCCGAATGACTTCAATGACTTCTACTCTATATGTAGAAAATTTCAAAAGGAAAAAAAAAAGAAAGAAAAGATGAGAAGAGAAGAGAAGAGAAGAGAAGAGAAGAGAAGAGAAGAGAAGAGAAGGAAGGAAAGAAGGGAGGGAGGGAGGGAGGGAGAGAGAGAGAGAGAGAGAGAGGAAGAAAGAAACAAAGAAAGAAAAAAAGAAAGAAAGAAAGAAAGAAAGAAAGAAAGAAAGAAAGAAAGAAAGAGACATGTCTGACATCATGGATAATATTTTTACATTCTTCTGATCAAATGTGTGATGTGGCTATCCCAGAAAGGGAAGAAACAAGCAAACAAATTATTTTGACCTTAAGATGCATCAATGTTAGTTGATGGTCCTGCTTCAGTTTATACTGATCAGACTACCTCTAAAACACTGTGTTTCTTCTAGGCATCACTCTTCAAGAGAAACAAACTCTATGCCATTTCTTTGGTGAAGAAAACTACCAAATAATGTCATTTGAGGAGCAGCTAAAAGGAGACAGGAAGACGGGACAGTTGAGTTGGAAAGAAATGTAGACTTCTGTCTGGTTCAGATGGATAAAATTAATTAGTACAAAGAGATAAACTTTCAGAAAATAACCATGCTGCGGGCCTATTACGAGCAAGATGCCATCTTCAGTATTTCACATATGCTATGTTACTTAATTCTCTCAATGAACTCTTGAATGTGCCATCATCTGCCCCATTTCACAGATGAGAAAACGGAGACTTAAAGAGCTTAAGTAACTTGCCCAAATTTACCCACCTAGACCTCAGATATGAATCAGTTCTGTCTGACTCCTGTGGAAGTCAGAAATTGACCTACCATTAGAAAGAACATTTGAACATAATTTTCTGAAGGCAAAGGGAATTTACTTCAAGAGACAGGGAATTTCCCATGGCCCACACAGCTGGATCATAACCTAGCTGGTGTTGCAACAGACTTGTATATAGAATACTTGGTAGGTCCGGGTGATAAAGCAACACTGAAATGTGATGCATCTGTCTCCTCTGAAAACAAATCTAGTTGAGGTGCTATTAGAGCAGCGGTTCTCAACCTGTGGGTCGCGACCCCTTTAGGGGTCGAAGGACCCTTTCACAGGGGTCGCCTAAGACCATGGGAAAACACATATTGAATATATAATTACGTATTGTTTTTGTGATTAATCACTGCTTTAAACATGTTCAATTTGTAACAATGAAAATACATCCTGCATATCAGATATTTACATTACGATTCATAACAGTAGCAAAATTACAGTTATGAGTAGCAACAAAAATAATTTTATGGTTGGCGGTCACAACATGAGGAACTGCATTAATGGGTCGCGGCATTAGGAAGGTTGAGAACCACTGTCTTAGAATGACCCAATCATGAGGATTAAGGGGGAAGAAGACACCCACTTCTTCCTTTTGAAAATGATACGCTATTTATATATTTTGTATCCTGGATAAATTGGATAAAATAGTTGGTCTTCACATCTACAAGGAGTAAATAGATTCTATACTTTCAAAGAAAAAAAGAGAAAAATTGCTCTGAGCACGTCAACATTTGATGGTTGTGATTTTAAAAATTATGGCCAAAAAGGATTGGGCCCTAAACATTTAGCTCAGTAACCACCCAAGAACCATGGGATACCAAATATAATTACATGAAGTTGTTGGATGAGTAAGAAACCAAAGTCAAAAGCTTCACTTTAACTATTAGTCTTAGATGATTAAAAACAATAAGAGCTATTTCATGAATGGCAAAATTTCATTTACTACTCTGAGTTTATCTGATAATAGGTTGGGCAAAATCTCAGAGGGAAGTCTGAGGTGGGTAGGGAGAGATTAAACAAAGAATTTATATGCATATATGCATAACCCACAGACACAGACAATAGTGTGGTGAAGGCCTGGAGGGGAGTGAATGGGGGGTGGTGGAGGGGATCAATGGGAAGAAGGGAACATCTGTAATACTTTCAACAATAAGGATAAATTTAAAAATCATTGTATAAAATGTCAAAGTACCTTGTATACTAATACTTTTCAGCAATAAACATCACTCACTCAAGTTTTACACACTTATTTAATCATGATATTACCATATTTACTGTGAAGGCAGAAAGTATTCTTTCAAGAAGCTCACAAAAATATTATAGGAATGAAGCACAAGTAATTATATTTATTCATACATTCCTCAATTGTATCAGTAGCCACATTACTTATATAGATAGCAATAAGAATAAACAATGGCCCAGAAAGCATGGATAATAAATAAAATAAATGCCATCATTTTAAAGAAGGGTTTGTCTTTAATTCATTTGCACCTGTTTCAAATATTCCCAAGAAGGAAAAGTTTTACTTCCTTGGCTAAATACTACTAATTGTATTACTATAATATTAACTCACAGATATTTGTATCACTCCCAAAATGAACAATAAACACTGTTCCCTATTAGTAGCTAGTATCTGCCTGCAAAAAAATAAAGGCAGATTAATTAAGTATGAATTAAGTTAGAAACCATGCATTCCTGGGTTGTATAAGTGTACATTTGGACTGGCTGCTGATTTCAATATAACAAAAAGGCTGCAGACAGCGTCTTATGAAAAAATGCTCACTCAGACCAGTGGAAGAAATAGATGGGTAGTATTTAAGTACCCATTTATTTAAGAAATATTTTTCTATATTTAAATAGATTAATAATTCATTAATGTATACGAACAGAGAAAGTGATATTTCATACACTAGTTGCTACAGCATTTATAGTGTGTGTTAAATAACAGCGCTAGACACTGCTTTACCTACTTTAAAACTTTCAATCTTCAAAACAAACCTATGAGAAAAGAACTGCTATTTTCCAGATTTTACAGATGAGGCCACTGAAGCTAGTACTGCTATTAAACAGTAAAACCCAGGATTTGAACTCGAGCAGTGTGGTTCTAGGATCTATATTCTTACCCAGTGTACTACACTTTATCTCTTTCATGAAACATACTTTACTTTTATCATTGGACAAGAATTTCTATTATCCCTGGATTATATATGAGATTCTATAAATTATGGTCCACATCACTTAGATACACTGCAAGTCCCTCGAAAGTATAACTGTTGACTTCAAACTTCAACACAAATAACTGTATGTTATCCAATTCCAGATTCTTTTCAGCCAAGTGCAATATTTGCCATTGCATATGTGTGTACAGATGTGACTGCATGTCAATAATTTGCTTGTTGAGAGACACTTTGATGAGACTAGTCTCGTAGTAAGATTATACAAAGTGCTTTACACAGGTCTTGGATTTCTTCGATTTATTTCCCCCATTTTTAAAGCTCATTATGGCCATCTGAACGAGCCTATTTGCATGCGAGATGATTTCTAATGATTATTACTATTTGTAATAATCTGTATGGGAAAGCTCCCCGGCCAGCTCTTACCTGATCTGCAAAGTACTCTTGTGGGCTCTCTGGGAAACACCAAACAGCATAAACTGCAGGTGGCTCCAGGAATTATTCTAACTGCAAGCAATAGCATTTCATAGTAATGAAAGAGAAACGTATTTGTTTCTTAACTAAGTAGGTAAATAGCCTTCTTTATTGCTCCTCCTTGGGGAACAATGCTTTTGAAATAACATATCCAAATGGTAAGTTGTCAAAGCTCATTAATTTATATTCAAATGTTTCGGACGTGTTTTGTTTGGTTGGGGGAGGGGGAAACACTGGATTTGAATGTTAACTTTACCATGTGTGAATACTAGCATCTTCTAAGTAAAATAATGGCCTGTGCCCGTGGAATATTTTGTCTAATCAAGAGCACGGGGCAAGAAGAGCCTTACGTACGGGACACGACAGCTAAGAGTTTCATGTGCTCATTGCAATGACTGCCCTCTTTTAGTAAAAAGCTCTTACAAAATCCCTGAAGATCCTTCAACAAGGCAATCTATAGGCTTAAAAGTAATAAAGACTTATTTCCTGAAAATGTTTACTTTACATGAAAGTATGAAAAATACCCTCCCCCTAAATAGGCCAAAGTAAGCAGATTTGTAAAAAAAAAATAAAATAAAAATGATGCTTGCTGTTTTTCATGTTTCAGAACTGAAAATGAAAGAGAATCATCAGGAAGATGACTAATTGAAAATAAATGACAGCACACACACACACACACACACACACACGTAGCAACTTCTGCAGCTGTGGGAGGTTTCAGACGATTAAAAATATAGAATTGCCAGGCTCCTGGGACTTACTCGATCTCCTGCCCACAGCGGAGAGCGCTGCCTGTGGATTCTGTCCCCTCTGGTCTTCGTTCCTGTCTCTCACTGGGCTCCTCTCAATGCCATTGTCACCAGCGCTACAGCTCCCTCATTAGCACATGTGAGTCCTCAACAGCAGACAGCATTCTCTACAGAAACAGAGCTCCCTCACAGTGCCTTTCACTAGAGAAACTCGCCCAGGAAATACTAGGAGAAGTGTTAAGTTTTATAGAAAAGCAAAAAGCGATTCTTGCCCAAACGTTTTTCACTTAAAAGCTACAATCAGTGTTGTTTGCACAATTTCGCTTCTAAATGAAAGAACTTTTTGTCTCATAAAGAACTTACTTGAAGTATAAAATCACAAGTGATCAAGGAGCTGAACATGCTGTTTTGAATTACGCCTGCTCCTCTGTTCACATGGGCAAGAAAAGCCTGTTTTCCCACAAAACGAAAAGTAAACAAAGGGGGAAATAACTGTAGTTTTCTACAATTTCTGATGATTCAAGATGCGCGTTCTTCAATTTCTTAACCGTAAGGAGGCTCTGCCTTTTCTCTTTTCCTTCGGTAATTTGTTATTATGGTTATCTCCTCTGCTTTATGACTTCCGTAAACAGGACTAAAAATGCACTGTATACCTACTCCCAGCACCAGCAAACAGGACGATCAGAAAAGGAAAGTTAACAACTACATATTGCGCTGGTGTGAGGCTGATTTCTCGGAGCCGGAATCCAGATGTAAATACAGCACTTCACATCAAGCCTCTTCAAATAAAGTGCATGTTGACTATACTCCTTTCATGGCAAAGGGTTAATCAGCACGGTTTACATTGGGGAGTTTTCTGAATCTCGCTCCTCCCTATCCCGTCGCGCTGCCAAAAATCATCTGACAGGAAACGTAAGATTAAGTTTGTCCTACCTAAGCGAACAAAGAGTGCTCTGAACAGGCCACCGGTTTACAGCAGAGCGGGAACTTTTCTAATCCTGCTGGAATCTGCAGCGCTGCTCAGAAAACATCGCGGCGAAAGCTGTTTTCTCTCCTCTAACATCTTGTCTCTGGTTCATCGCATTTGGGTCACACTGAAGATCCTGCGGCTTCTCCCGTAAAGGTTAACTTACAGCTCCAAACATAATCATGTGGAAAATGGACATTATTGATTCCTATGGTCCATTGTTCCCCTATCCTAAGTCCCTGAAGTTCAAGTTCAATCTGGAATTACATCATGTCTGGTTTCTCCTGGTTACCAGACGGCTTGAGACGTGACCACAGCCACAGAAAAAACAAACAGCCTTCTTCACGCTTCGGCTCCCCTATCGATTCAAACGTAAACTTTTTTTCTTTCTCTCAAGTATGCTTCAAGTATGGAGCATGGTTAATTTAGAGATTAAGTTCCAAATTAGATTATCTAATGGCATCTTAATGGATTGCTGACCCATTTCCTGTGGGATGGCAGCATGCAAGTCTGGCTGGAATACAATTAATTTCTTAGGAAGTGTTCTGAAGAGTTTCCTAGATAAAAAGGAAACGTTGTGTTGTGCAAGTCTTTCTGTATAAATGGAGAAAGTTAGGCAAAACTACAACAAATCCCAATGTGTTTTTCAACAGCCAGAACACAGATATTGCATAGGGGGGAACACCATAAAAGATCATTTTAAAGAATGGTAACATTTTTATTTTTTATTTCATAACAGGTGAAAATAACTTGGATGAGAAAGGAGTAATTCTTTTAAATCAATTATTCAAATCTAAAGAGCATCACCAGGGAGCAGAGCAGCCTGGTTACCACACAATGGCCATGTGCAATTTTGCCTTCTGCAATTCCCTTCCTTGAACCAGAGATTCTTCAGTTCATCTACCTGATCAGCGTTTCTATCATGGTCCCAGAGTGGTGCTAGGGGCCCAGAATGGTGCGTAAAAAGTTGAGCATTTTGAACGCACTTTAGAGCTGACAGCTGAAAAGGAAACTCAGCACTCTGAGAATAAAGCTCCCCCCAGGAACCCCAGGAACAACCCAGCTGTTGTATTGTAGTTATGTGTCAAGATAACAAACTGAAAGCAGGAAATGCTAACTAGTAAATTCCTAGGGATGGTCTAAGTGTCATGTCGAAATAAAAGTTAACTCTTACTACTACCTATGGATAGGTCACATACTGCTCTTACCAGACAGTACCACATGCATATGTGTATGCACATATATATACAGGCATGCATATGTACATGTGTGTACACACATGTATACACATACACCATATACACACATGCATACACACATACACATCTATCTATACACAAACATATGGTTTGCAAACCTATATTGAAGATGATTTTGTTTAAATATTCATTCTTAAGTCATGGAGAATGTATATTTTACCAAGACACAGCAAGGTTCAGGACAGTGCTATGTAAATAGGGCTATACGTATGAAATGAATGCCATTACTCCTTCCTTTTTTGCCTTCCCTCTCCTGACCAAGCAGAACCAAATAATCTTTACTGGCTGCTAAATTTCTCTTGGGAAATCAAGCAACTCTCTAGAATTGCAGTAATAAACGACAATTTCTTACAAAAACATGTGTAAAGTAACTACAGAATGAAGTATTCAACTCATAGAAAGGAACTGCTAACACATGTAACATGTAAAATAGCTGATAAAAGTCTCTTTGGTGCCATTCAATTATGGCATCAACAGAAACACAAAAATCCTTCCAATTATTTCAGTAAAATCTTCATTTATTCATTATTTCGGAGGCTGAGCAAATGGTTTGTGTAAACATATCCTTCAGTAACACGCGCGTGTTTATTTTAGCCATCTGAAGGCCTCTTCGATGTTTATACAAGCAATCAGACACATACAGCCACTCACTTGTGGCTTTGCCTTTTCCTGAAAGGGGCGAAGGGGGAGCAGAGGGAATGAAACAATAAATCTAGTTTCTCTTTTGCATAAAGCACTCCCTCCAATGTTTTAAAATAACGTATGTTTATATTATTCTTGGATTGTCCTTCGGCTTTCTTTTTCATTCAATTATATTGCTCTTTTATATTCCATAGTACAAGCTATGTTCTGGCTACAGTTTCAAGAAGGAAAGCCAGTTAGGGAGTTAACTGCTGTATTTGTTTATACCCACATAACTCACATATGCAACAATCTAATTTATCCACATTGAAGGACAAAGCACAGACACAACAGTACCCTTATGAACGACAGACACAACTCATCACCTATTCCCTGCCTAAGCCCTCATGATTCAAGCAGAAGTGAGCCTTTGGCCCATAGATTGCACTCTGGGTTAACTGTGATACCTGACCTTTGGGTTAGACAGAAAAATTCACACAGGTGCAAGCAACACACACACACACACACACACACATACACACACTCACAAAATTCTAAGGTCAAAACAACAAAACACCTTCAGGGTTGCAACCTAGTAAAACTTTGTGAAAACTTTCCCCAAAAAGTATGCTTTGCTTCCTCAAGGAATGTTCATATATTGGTGGGCGGTTAGGGGGGGAGCGTGATGTAGATGAGGGGGGCAGTGGGAGGGAGCCAGGAAGGAGGAGGATGAAAGCTTCCAGCTTTGATTATATTTGCTCAGCTCCCTCGGCACTGCCATTTCCAGTCCCACAAAAGGAGCTGCAGATGACGTGGGAACACCTCTGCAGGGGGATTGGTACAAAGCAGAACAGGGGCAACCACAGCTAGTGATTGGAAGAGGAAATCAATGGCAACAAGCGATCAAAACAAAATTAAACAAAGTGAAGCCAAAACACAAAGAAAAACCCAAGGCACCTTATTTGGCGTTTCCCCTACAAAGTCTTGAGGGATCACCTTTTGTTAAAAACAAAAACCACCACAAAAGTAACCTGATATTTTCTTTATTCCGTTATGACAAAGGCAAATGATTTAATTCTCTGGTTGAACAGATCTAGTGGGTGCCCCCCAAAATGTATACACACTGAATAATTATTAATTACAATGGTTTAAATCTGAAAAGAAAGAAACATCAATTGAGCTATCAGCTGTAAAGTGTGTATACATTTTTAGGGACACCCTATATATTTCCCATATATTTTCAGTTTATTCAGATAATCTTAAAGTTGTAACAGGGCCCTGAAGATTTTAGATGTTTGTTATCTGCATTAAAAGTAGTAATGTTACAGATCCTTATGATTTCTTTCCTAGCATCCTTTCCAGGAAAACACACACACACACACACACACACACACACACACACACATTAAGTTTCATTAATAACCACAGGGCACAAACTATAAACCATAAACAAATTATGAATATGTTGTGCCACAGGCATGCCCAATTTGTATTATCAAATATGGACTCTACTTGTGTCTTTTTTTTCATACTATAACAAAGCAAAGAAAATTGTTGTTTCATTTGAGTACCTCTATTCTGAATTGTATGTATGACACTTAGATTTTAAGAACAGTGAGCATCTGCATCACCCATAGCATTTGGGTCAGCCCGCCACAGAGATTCAGCCAATACCTGTTGAAAGTATGAATGTGACACCTGTCTTTATCAATTCGGTGCCTTCTGAATCATGATAAAAAAGAGAAGAACCAACCCAAAAGCTGCATCTTTAAAGCTTTTTGAAGCATTAAGTCTGTTTATATTTCATTATCTACTAATTTAAAAAATCACTATTTTGAGACGGGGAGACATTTTAACTAAGTGAATTCTGATTTTTTTTTCTGACTTATTATCACATGAAACTGATTACCACATCAATTTTTCACCAAGACGGAGATCTGTAACATCAATAATGTCCTCCTAAGAACTGGGTTCAGTCATCTTATTAGTTCATTCCAAAACATGTATTCTGTGGTGACTCATTGTCCACTCACCTTTCCCTTTTTTGGGATATCAACTTTTTCTCTGAGAAATTCCTAGATACTAGGCGCAGTTATATTTTAAATTGCCAACAATTTACACCTTTATTTGACTTTCATGTACTTTAAAGGTGCTGTCCTATTTTAGACAAGTAAATGCCAATCAGTAATCCACAGATTTGAAAGTTACACAGCTATCGTCACAATTTAAAAACACAAGCACACTTCATCTAACTTGCAATTCTTGTCAACTATAAGACTTGTATGCATACGTGGGCTAATTTGCTAACAGACCGATCATGGAATATAAAGAAGTTATTTAAGAAAAACTAAGTCCAAACACAGTGTTATCATATCCAATTAAATTAAAAATACTTAAGACTATTTAAATAAGACATATTCATTAGATTTAATTAAGATTATTAATTATTAAGACTTTAAGTAGATGCTTTCATTAAGCTTATCTTCTTTCTTATAAGCATATATTGTATTTTTTTTTCAACTCAGGGAATTATGTAAGTTCCTTGGGAAAAAACAAGATATGGAAAAATGTATATATTTTAAAGTAGCAGTTATATCAATCTTTCAGAAAAGGAAAAGTCATATGTATTCATTTTAAGTAGTGTGTTAATAAAAAACTGAGTTTTTAAAACAGAGTCCAACTAATTTTCTTAGTTTTCACCTGAGTATAAGTGAACATTTTATTAACTTAATTCTTTTAAACTCTACTCTTTAGCAGTTTCTACCAAGCAGTATGGAGGTGTGTGAGCCACTGACAGCTGATACCTAAGTATGTACGTTTAACAGAGGCATGTTCAGTAAAGAGATGATTATAACCACAGCAGGGCTGGAAAATTACGTTGGCTCTACTTTTGGTGAACTCCTTATGGGATTACCTCGCTCTCTTCTGTAAATTTTTATCTCTTGCTACTTATGAATATAGTATGAATTTTAATTATTTAATTTGTCAAGTTGACAAAATTGTTCTTTATTAAAATAATACATAAGAAGCTGACATGAACTACTTATTTTCTAAAACCAATACATGAGAGAACATGAAAACCTGTTTTGAAAATGAACTTTTAGAATTATTTTTCCAGTCAGCGAAATAAAGTCAATTCTCAATGGCTCACATCAATGTACAAACAAAAGTTAAAACTTTATTTACACCAAATTCCTTCTTTAGAATTAATTCCAACACTCTTCCCACTTTTAAATTTATAAGTGCTGCTAATAACAGTAAATCAACTAATTAAATTTTTTTCTTCTAGCTGTCCTCTCTGATAGGGGAATAAATGAATAATAAAGTCAGCAATCCAGGAAAGAGCTGAAATGAGAAAAATCTACTATGTGAAAACCCAATAGTTAAAAAAATTCTTCCCTAAAACCCATTTCATATTTCAGGTCCTAAAAATCTAAGTGTAAAATCCACCCCCTCCTTCAAGAAAAATATTATAAATTGTTTAAAACATTTCATAGCACTCAGAAATCCCAATAATTAATTAGCATATACTATAACCCCAAATTAATTGAAATTTGCATTTACATAAGAAATAAAGGGGGAGGGGAGGGAAAGAGGGATGGTATAGCCGAGACAACTAAACTTTTAACATATATTTTCTATAAAGCTAGTTAAAAACAAACACTACAGCTCATGTAATTTTTAAAGTGTAAGTGTAGGGTTGGAAATAATTAAAATGTTACCTTTGCCAAGTAATTCCCAATGTATCCTCACTGGTACTGGGGTATAAATGCCTGCCGTTTTGATTCATGGTCCAGTCACAAATCCTCAGCTGTCAATTGAAACCTAGCAGTCAGATATGGATGGAGCAGTACTACAGTTTTTAGTATTTAAATGAACACATGCAAACGAGTACTGTACATGGCATTAACCTTACTTTCCCAAGAGGCAACTTAAAGGAAAAACAAAAAAAAAGCAAAAGAAAACCTTACTCTGCAAAGCAAAATTCCTAGACGGTTTTTTAGAAAAAGCTATTGCAATATGCTTCTCTATTAATTAAAGCATACAAGAGAAACAAGTGCTTAGAACATAACAATTAGCCATTATTAGAGTACAAATTGAGCTGCAATAAAAGCAAACGTTAATGTTCAATAGAGAGATATATTTTAGAAAGAAAATTAAAAAAAGCTTTTTAAAAAAAAAAATGCAACACACCACGTAATCCGCACTGAGTAAAGGAATAACTTTAAGCATGCAATTTGCAAAACATGAAAGACATGCAGTTTAGAGGAGAAAAGGCCCCACCTTTTCAACACTGTCCCTGACTTGTGTTTAGAAGCGTCCAGGTATTCAGTTTTAGATGTTTGCTAATTGTGCTTTATTCAAAGTAGCATTGTTTAGAAAGAGTTGATAAGAATTTCTGCTTTTATTTTAAACTCACAGTAATGGCATTTAAAATACTTTACCACATCTGAATGGAGTGAGGAATGCACTGAATACAAGCTGAAATAAATTCTTCCCAGATCTCCGAATCATCAGCGCTGCCCTTCCCGAGAGTGTTCAAGTAACCCTACCCAGCTCTGTTTTGGGTAACAGCTGCCCTACAGTGCTAGCAGATTTATTGAAAAGATATATTGCTTATTTTTATGCTTAAAAAAGTAAACTTATCTGGCTTTGGGGGAAAAACACTAGAAAATCATGGTGTTTAATCCTTAGATAGCTATGCTGTGAATTAATGGCATCTTGCATTGAAAAGATGACTTACAGCCATCCACCAAACCTTGCTTGCTGTTTCTCAGTGAGAATTTCTGAAAGATGCTGATTGGAGCCAGAGTGCCTTTGAACTTATGATAAAGGATTTTAATCCTTTCTGATAGGGTTATGGCAAAAATAAAATGGCTATTAAGAAGCTTTCTTTTTCTTGTTATGCTCTGGAGTTTCTGTATTTTACTACATACACTAAGTAAAAGCGATTTTGGCTTTTAAAAGTAATCACTTTTGCTCATTTTTCTACAGATCAATGAAGCTCCAAAATACCACCTAATATTTCTAAAACATGTGTTTTAATTATATTGATATTTCAGGTAAAGTAACTTGGAAATTTAAAGAACTGAAGAAAAAATCCACTAATGTAGATGATAAATAGGTAGACAGATGAATAAATTGGTAGTTATGTACATTCTGCTCAGGATATATGCCATAAAGAAGCCAAAAGTCAGTGGAGAAGGTAAAATAGAATAAAAGTATTCTAAAAATGGATCATAATACTTGCATAAAGGAGAAAATGTAGACTTGATTAGTTTTAAATCAAACAGAAGACAAACTTTAATATGGCAAGATTTTTTAAAAAGTTCTCAAATTGGATCATCTAATTACAAATGCAATGCGATGGGGCAATCTGAAATTGTTTTTTCTGCAGTAACAGTAAACCAGGTGTTTATTTCGAAATACACATTTTTAAGCCGGTACTATGAAAATAATCTAAAACTGTTCAAGACACTTTGATTCTGTATAACGATTACCAAAGGGACCGCTTACTGATTCTGCTCTTGTCAATGGAAGTCCTAGTTTGGAGGCCACTCAATATTCCCAATAAGGGGCGGGTATATGTAGTCATAGCCCATGAGAATTTTGCTGCTAAGTATTAACTTCAGGTTAGTGTCTGTGGGCTCCCAGGTTACACTGAAGTAGTTTTCAGAAGACAGTTTCTCAAAGCCAAGAGAAACGAAACACCACTCACTTACTGGCTTGCAGTCCCACAGATACCTGCAGGCATAATATGTTTCCTTGGAAGGATGAATATGTAAACTGTTAGTATTTTGTTGTTCATCTTGCTAACTTTTTCTTTTTTTTTTTTTACCATCCCCCAAAAATGTCAAGTGGGCTATCTTTGGCCATGTGAGGAAAACTTAAAGTCTATGTATGTCTGGACTTTTCTTTCCAGAGTACTCTCAAACAGTTAAACCTGATCCCCAGCTAGTCATTTTCATCCATATTTCAGACACATGCGATTCAAGTATTTTCTCCCAAATAAAGAATATACTTAAGTGTATGCAAAATGGTCACAATTAGATTTAACAACAATTTAAATGATGAGGAAACTGGCAGGCTATTCATTAGTATTGAATTAATTTCCTTTCAGTTATTGAAAATGTGAAATACACTGTAAATTTATTTAGCTATTGAGTTTACGGGCTAGCATTGCCAACATTTTCAAAAAATTTCTGAGGAGGCATATTTATACGTGATTATATGTTAAAACTTATTTATATCAGGTTGCTTGAATAGGAGCCTCTCCAAGCTTTTTAAAAAAGTATTAATTATTAATTAATTTTGCATAAAGTATCTCTGGATTAGTAAACCTCCTGATAAAGTGAAAATTTGAAGGTGATTGCATGGGTAGGAGAAACAAATAATTAAAATAAAAACCACCTCTTCACTGAAGATTTCCATGACACTAATTCCTAATAAAATCAATTCCTAAGAATCTAGTTTGACCAAGATAGTACTGACTCAGCAAATTCTGAATAAATTGTAGGTGATAAAATGTTAATACTGTGTTAGTAAGTGTGTCTAAGCATCTTATTGTGAGATGTAAAATAATCTTGGCATTAGTATACTTCAGTATTCCTAACAAAAAAGGATTTTATATTAGGCTTTAAATAAGTTTAAGAAAATAGGTGATGTTATTTGATACTGGTATGGTGATTCCTCCATTTCTATCCTGTGAGAGTCAGTGTTACATAGTTTAGCTATCAACTCATTTTAATTACATTTTAAAACTTAAAATTTTGGGTGATATATAAGATTCAATAACACTCTTAATTTTTTCAAGTATTTTCCCTCAAAAACATAAGAAATTACTCTCCCCCCACTAGCAATAAAACTTAAAGCACCAGGTACACATTAGTTTAAAAATTTACTCTGTTAGCCCTGGCCGGTTTGGCTCAGTGGATAGAGTGTCAGTCTGCGAACTGAGAGGGCCGAGGTTCAATTTCGGTCAAGGGCACAGGCCTGGGTTGTGAGCTTGATCCCCAGTGGGGGACTTGCAGGAGGCAGCCAATCCATGATTCTCTCTCATCATGGATGTTTCTATCTCTTTCTCTCTCTTCTTTCCTCTCTGAAATCAATAAAAATATATTTAAAAAAATTACTCTGTTAAAGTTTGTGTTTGGATGTGTGGGGGATAGTAATTCTTATTTTTGTAACAGTATAGACCCTTTGACACACCTCACCATTGGTGTATCCTTGCGGAAATGTCTGTCCACTCATACAGATATTTTAATTCTTTACTTTGTGCATACCTACTAGTATGGAATTACATTGTTTAAAAAATTAAGGTCAATTTTATAGCAAAACAACTTATGCCCAGAATTCCAAAAGCAAACCAAAGGTGAAATCAGGAGGAAGGTTCTCCGTGGAAAGGCCCTGAGCCAAAGGGTGAGGCTGGAGTAGCCCAGATACCAAGGGAGAAGGGAAGGGAAAGGTTCCCCTGCATGCGTTCCCAGGACGGACTCCATAGTCTCTGCAATGAGAACCTTGCTCCTCTCCCCACTCCCAACTCCAATGAGATTGTTTCAGAAAAACAAGGATGGGGTCCCTGGAGTTTCCCTTTAAAAACCGCATCAAGGGAATCACCTAAGATTTGGGTCATTATCTTTTTCTACACGACTATCAGATATGCAGTTAGATTATGGCCACGAAGAATCAGTATTGCTTGGATTTCAAGTAAAAATTGGTTTCTTAAATGAGGACTTCTATTGTTTTGAACTAGGGCTTTTGTGAAATGCTCAGCCATTAGCTTTGGGAACAAAAGAAAGAAGGTAAGCAAAACCTTCTCCTTCGCTAGACTCAGCAAACAGTCTGATGTACCATGTCCCTCTTGGTGACAACAGCTCTCAGTTGAACTAATACGCCATTAAACTGTAAACAGCATAATCAACGCAGGCAAATTTACCTTTTCACTTTTTTTTTTTTAAGTTTACAGTGACCTCAAGGGAATATCTTAAAAGGTGTGTTTTATGGTCTCTTAGGTTTCTTCATTTCTCCAAAGAGCCTCAAGGAAACAGATTTTTTTTCGGGGGAGGAAAGGTGCTTTTGGGGGCACTTTAAAAGATTAATATTCCAATATTTCCTCTTAACTCTTAGACTAGTAGACTTTTATTTTATTACTATTATTAATTTCCTGCTACAGAGCAAAAAAAAAAAAGGTCTCTGAATTAATAGGCTGTAGGATTACTAAACAAGCAAAACGGTCAGAATGAAATTAGTTATATATGGGACACATAACACTTACTTTTTAAAATATATTTTTATTGATTTCAGAAAGGAAGGGAAAGGGAGAGAGATAGAAACATCAATGATGAGAATCATTGGTTGGCTGCCCCCTACTAGGGATCAAGCCTGAAACCCGGGCACGTGCCCTGGCAAGGAATTAAACTGTGAACTCATGGTTCATAGGTCAACGCTCAACCACTGAGCAACACCGGCTGGGCAATACTTATTTTTTTAAAAAATAAGATATTCAAGGTTATCCTGGTTCCTTAAGTTACTCTCTTTTTTTATTGAACTTATTGGTGTGACATTGGTTAATAAAATTATTAAAGTTACTTCTAATGTCAATTTCTGAAACCCATGCTTCTTGATGATTAACTTCACGAGCATGGTAGAATTAAGTTAAATGGGTCTGTATAGTCCATGCACTAAATAAACATTACTGGCCAGAAATCATAAGTATTAGAAAGTAAAAGGCTTCATTTTTAGATGGAAGCTATTTTAACTTGTAATGTTTAAGATTTCAAGGGAACTTAAAGATTGGGTAGTTCAACTTCTTCATTTTCCTTTTCAAAATAAGGATACAAGACAGCAAAGTTTAAGGATTTGTCTAAGGTTAGACATTCCTTGTTCTCCTCTGGACCAACCCCTTGAACCCTAGTCTCTGGTTCTCACCCAGGGCACCAGTTTGCCTGTCATTGTTCTTTTCCTACTATATCCTTCATGTGCAGCCCAAGGATGCTTAAAACTACAATGTCTATAATTATAATCTTCAGAATTTCCTCTACTCCCCTGACTCAACTTACTCTTTTAAGGTTAATATTTTCAGAAAGGAAGGTCACTTTTTCCTGGTAATTTTGTGGACTGAAATGTAAGGTTTCAGGGAATACAATTTTATGTTTACATGATAATAGTTTATCGAGATATTAGCCTTTGATAACCAGGAAAGTAAGTTACTAAATAAATGAATGAATGATAAAAGACAGACCATTGAAGGTTTGTTTTTTTTTAATTTAAGAACTAGCCAAATAACTAGCCATTATTTTGACTGAAACTTCCTTTAAATGTATTTCCTTCCCAGCCAGCATATGTGAAAAGTGACCTCTTATCCATTTACATACCTACCCAGAAGTCATATGATAGGGTTTTGCGTCAAACTGTCAATTATGATAACAGACACAATAAGAACAGCCCGAGTGTTGATAGCCTGCTTCCTGACTTTATTGAAAAGTTTGTTGATAGTTTACTTGCGTCCTTTCAATTGCTTGTCTCTCATAAAAATAACCAAACTACCTTTCAGTGGTTTTCATGTACCTAATTTTGGCTTTGCCATTTCATTTGCCAGGACAAATACTATATTCTACCTAGTATATTAACTGATATATTAATTTTTTAAAAAAATCCTACAGAGGCAAGTTATTTAAAGGACCATTTGGTGTAATAAAAATTTTCAGGGGAACAAAAAGTACTTTCAAATTCTAGTTTCAAAATTATATCAAGAAAACTGTTCAAAATATTTTGATATAAGGTAGCCCAGTAATTGAAATGGGAATAATAGCATTATATAGTCATGCAAGAGATGTAAATGCTGGAGCTCAGGCACCACTGAAATCCATGCAATTGTGATCAGGAATGCAAAGGCCCGAGTTATCAGGTCACTCAGTCATTAGCTCTAATAAGAAGTAGTGTCTAGAGCAGGGGTGGGCAAACTTTTTGACTTGGGGGCCACAATGGGTTCTTAAACTGGACCGGAGGGCCGGAACAAAAGCATGGATGGAGTGTTTGTGTGAACTAATATAAATTCAAAGTAAACATCATTACATAAAAGGGTACGGTCTTTTTTTTTTTTTAGTTTTATTCATTTCAAATGGGCCGGATCCGGCCCACGGGCCGTAGTTTGCCCACGGCTGGTCTAGAGTCAGGAGCTTATAATTTTGAGATTATGAAATAAGCCTTATAAAGTAGAGTTTACTTGATTTTGATGTCTAACTTAGGGAAGGCAAAAGTAACCCCCCATGGATACCTCTGTATCAAAGATGTTAACATGCACTTCCATAGCTGGTTCAAATAGTAATCTTTTACTTCTTAGCCACAAACTTGTATATCCAACTTGCAATAAGGTGTTTTTTTTTATATGTCATATTGATGAATAATAGCAAGCATTTATATTTTTATTATGGCATTATACTTAAATATAATGTGGATAATCAGGTTAATTAGACCCTCTTATATTACCAAACTCTCGGACAGCCAAGAAAGAGATCTGGCAAGTTAGCAAATTCTTTACAAGGTTGACCAGATAAGGAATTAGTGCTAATTCAAGGAAGTTGTCTCATATTTGCCACTTATGCTAAAAGTGTTAGACTGGATTATAAAATAATTGCTGTATTTTCTAAGCAACCTCCATCCCTCTGCTATATCGTTCCCCTTTTCTCAGGGACAGAGCTTGGGAAATGGAGTTCCTTTGTTGCCTGTCACAGTGAATGTTTGCAGTGCGTGCGTGAAATGTAGGAGGAAAGGAAGCGCTGCATCCTACTGAACTCCTATGAAGTTATGTCAGGGAGGAGGCCTTGACATGCCTGAAAAAGTTCCAAATCATAAAAGAGATTTCTCAGCAGAGACTAAAGAGTTCAGTTTGCCCAAACAGGACCCATAATTTTTTTAAGCCACCACATCACCTTCCAATAGAAAAGTTAAGGAAGAATGAAGCTCCAATTGAAGTCCTGAATTTAATTTCCTGCATGCCAACAGGGAATGCATGAACTAAGCCAATCACGCTAAAGACAGTCTAGTTCCAGACCTGGACCGACACTCAAAATTGTGTTAAGAGATAACAGAAAATGTTAAAGCCCTGATCAGCTGGCATGAGCTGATTATTATGACCAACTAGCATTGTTTTTTAAAATTATGTCAAATTATTTTGTCAAATTATTGTTTTGTCAAATTATGAACTTGCTTCCATAAATCTCTTTTGAAATATTCTTCATGATTATGTGACTTATTTTTTAGGTTCAAATGAAATATCACATGCACAGTGATTGGTGAAATTCCTGAGTCAGGAAAAAAACCACTAGTTTTTCAAGGCAGTTAGCAACCACTGTTAATCAGTAATGACCATTATCAAAAGGAACACAAAGATGTATAATTCCTAATAACAGCTGCTTGTGTGCCAAGTTAATGGGTATAAAAGCATATACTTTTAGTATTCAGATTCCCAAAGATGAATGTATTACTCTTATAAGTGGAATATGTGGTTCATTTTCATATTTTTCCATCTCAATTTAAGAATGCCAATATGGCCGGAACCGGTTTGGCTCAGTGGATAGAGCGTCGGCCTGCGGACTGAAAGGTCCCAGGTTCGATTCCAGTCAAGGGCATGTACCTGGGTTGCGGGCACATCCCCAGTAGGAGATGTGCAAGAGGCAGCTGATCGATGTTTCTCTCTCATCGATGTTTCTAACTCTCTATCTCTCTCCCTTCCTCTCTGTGAAAAATCAATAAAATATATTAAAAATAAAAAAAGAATGCCAATATGCAATGACTACACTGAAAGCTCTGTGTCAGTGTCATTTTTGTGGAAATATTATTTATGATAGTCAAAATTATTCAGCAATTTAAAATTTATTGTTAGCTCTAATTTATGTAGGGAATATTCAAGTTATTTTCTGAGAAAAAATAGCACTCGACAATGCACATCAATACTTTTCATAATCTAAAAGGATAAATCTTTATAAAGCAGCTGCCAATGAACTGAAGAATGTACCTGGTGACAATATTTATTTTGAAGAGGTCATGTATACTAAAGGCTATGGGGAATGTTTAAAAGAACCCTCTCAGACTAAAACCATTGCCTTTCTAATTTTGAATTTCTCTTAGCTAATATAAAATGATTGATTACCTTTATTTCATGTACCCCTTGATTTTCCTTTTCATTCATCATTGAGTACTTTAAACCAAATGCATTTAGAACCTGCTGCTAGAAGAGTGGTCTCTTTTAAATCTTTGTAAAGCAATGAAAGGACACAGTAAATCAATCTCATTTCTGCTGTAGAAAAGAATAACCTTTACTCTACTGAAGTCATTTAGACTATTTTTGTCTCTCTTGTTCCTGGATAGTAAACATAAAACTTCATCTCTATGATTCTTTTCAAATTTGAAAGGATAAAAATAATAAGCTTTTTAACTGGAGCCTTCATTTAATAATATACATGTATAGTATGATAGGCACATACATCCATTTTCTTCATGCCTCAAAATTGTAGCTCATATGAATTTGGTATATTGGGCTTCGTCAATTAAAAAAGCCCTAGCTCTTTCAATAAATAGAGAACAGCCCTGACTGGTTTGGCTCAGTGGATAGAGAGTCAGCCTGTGGACTCAAGGGTCCTGGGTTTGATTCCGGTCAAGGGCATGTACCTTGGTTGCGGGCACATCCCCAGTGGGGAGTGTGCAGGAGGCAACTGATCGATGTTTCTCTCTCATCGATGTTTCTGACTATCCCTCTCCCTTCCTCTCTGTAAAAAATCAATAAAATATATTTTTTAAAAGAAAGTTTTAAAAATAAATAAGTAAATAGAGAACAAATTATCTGTCTGCATGGTATATAAAATTGAACATTATAGTTTTAGCTTATAATTGAAGCTTATATAGTTTTTCTTCCAAGGACCAACACATTAAATATTCTATAAATATCAACCACAGTTGATCAAACAAATCATACTTATATTGTAAGGAGTCTTACTTGACACTCCCACTTAAAGAACAAGTTGGTGGTCTTTGATGAAAAAAGTTCTGGAACTCACATATATATTCAATTAAAATGTGCTCTACATTCAGACTCATGTTTTCATGATGCTTGCTAAGTATTCTTGATTTATCCTTGTATATGTGAAATGATATGTAACTTATATATAATGAACTTTTGATCATAATTACATGAGGCTCCAATGTTAGTCATAAATGATAAAAGAATTAAAACTTTCATAGGTTAGGGCAGGGGAAGGGAAGATTGTTTCTAAGTACATGGAATTGATTATAATATTCTAAATGTGTTTAGGGCCAAAGGTTTAAATAATGGAGGCACATTTCTATGAATTAAAAATTAACTGGAAATTAGAGATGTGTCATAAAGAATAATGCAAATCCCATGACAAAAATATTTCTGAAAATATGTGGAGTAATTTTTTAAAGAACAAGTTTTTAAACCTATAAATTCTGCATTTTTTTAAAAAAACACAACGAACATATACATTTGTCAAATATAACCATATTATAGTAATTAAAAAACATTTCATATTACAGCAATTTGGAGGTGAATAAAAGCAGCATTCCAGAGAATTATGTTGAAAAGCCAATGGCTGGCAAAACCACTAATTATTACTTGGTATTTTCATAACTGCGTACAGATGTTTTCAGTTAGTCCTCACTCTTTTGTTTTGTTTTGTTTTGCTTTTTTTAAAACCTGGCAAAACGTCAAGTATCTTAAATAAGCTATCATCTTTATGATTTTCTCTGAACTCTGCATGGGGTGACCTTTAATATGCAGTCTGGCACCTTAGTCTGCAACTGGGCAGGTCTTGGGAATGCTACAGAAGCAAAGTTAAGTCAGGCACAATAAGCAGAAGCTAGGTGGACAGGTCTAGATCAAAGGAACCGGAATGAGTTTCTGTGCAGGCTTCCTATATATGTAAAAACTCACACGTGTGCACATAGAACTTATAGATGAAGATCAGGTTAGTTAGTACCAGCTTATTCATTATAGCCCACTTTTTCCTACATAATATTTTGTACACGGTTAATTTCAAACTGCTCTGCTATCAAAAACTTGAGCGCAGCAAACATATGCATCATAAAATATATTTAAATTCTGAAGTAGATAGAATTATTTCTGTTATCCTGTAACTAGAATTGTGGGATGTCTGTGTGGGTATGGTCCATGCTTTTGACTGTGGCTAATTTGTTTATAAGCCACCATTAATCCTGGCTGTATATTTTCACAGTCTGGGTAAACACTTCATTTGCATTAAATTTACAGCATTAATGAGATGTGAAATTTAAAATGCTACTTGAAACATAAATGGTGTAAGAAAACAGAACCAAAAAAAGTGTTTTATCACATCTGAAATCAGTAAACCAATTTAAACCTATTAAAATAGGAATGATGTGTCGCCTGAGATTTTAGTTTCATAACTCATCCTCTTGGACTAAAATACCAAAATGAGGGGTAAAACATCTGGAAAATATGAAAGAGCTCGAAAACACAAATTGTGTACTGCTTCTACTCTAATTAGCTTTTGAATCAGCTTTTAAATTTTATCTTTGGAGACTATAGGCTACCTTCTCAACAGCCAATAAGACTAAGAAAACTACTATTTGGCTGAAATGCTGTTATTCCTACAGGGATGAAAAAGGTCTTGAGCCAATTTGAGAAACCCTGTTCAGAGAGGCAAGAAACAAAGGATAAATGAGAAAATAATTTGGAAAGTGAAATGATCAATTTCTTTCTCAGAAGCCCCGTGAGCCCCGTTCTGAGTCCAGATCTGAGAGAGCATGGAGAGAAGCACCAATGCGAAAGCATGGCTACACCGTCACACCTGGGTGAAACTTGCCCACCTGTTGCTGATGTAGGAAGGATGGGTCTCTTGGGCTTAGTCCCACATATCGATTGGCTTGAGATGTGCCTGAGGCTGTGTAGGCTGATTAAGGAAGAACAAAAACAAAGATAAAAATTGTGAACTATCAGAATGAACACCCTGTCCATGTACAAGAAACCCAGAGAAGTGGGACTTGCAACCAAAAAAAAAAAAAAAAAAGTGTCTCTATTTCTCTTCTCTTTTTTTCTGAGTGAACACTGAGTGATGTAAAAGAGATGGTAGTTGACCTCAAGCAATTACTTTATCCCTTGCCCCCAAAATCTACCTAGTGAATTGTATCCCATCATTTGGCATGGGCACCTCACATTTAGGTGCTCCATCTAGTCTTGCGAGAGAACCGAGGACTGGCTAAAGAGAGGGCTCTTTGCCTCGGGGGACCTTTTCACCAGGTATTCATTGTCTAATAATGGAATGATGGATGCTGGTCGCTGATTGTAAGTGTAAAAAGAAGACTGAAAATCTGTCAGGGATGAGTGAGAGCTTTTAATGATTGGATGTAAGTAGGTGTGCTCATGATACAGGATGAAAAACGTCTTGCTTAAAAGTCTCACTAAAAAGAAAATCTAACACTACTAATGTGAAGGAGAAGCTTACTTTTATTATATCATACGGAATGAATTAGCTCAGTATGTCATTTAATGTGAAAACGATCTTAAGTTTGACAGAAATGTGGGGGTTTTTTAATTCTCTATTTTTCATAAGCACAAAAAATCTGTTTCTTGTGACTGGTGTTGATGGCAATTTGTCAGTACATGGCCACCAAGTAATAAATACATATGGCGAATACTCCTTAAATTAAAGGTCTCGCCTTGCAGTTCTCTTTGTACAGGTGCTATTTGGTATAGAGTGAATTGTCCCGGAAAAAAATCTGCCTATTCCTAAATATTTTTGTTTCTTTTACACAAGGAAAGAACTAATGTATCTCCAGCAATCCCATTGCTCCCTGTCAGGTTGAACAGAAGAACAACCAAATTTTCACCATTTATGTTACATTTATAGGTTTAAAAAAAAACTAAGATGTTTGGTTTAAAAACCATCAGATTCATGAGGAAACCAGACATTCCATTTTACAAGGCTTATAAAAACCCCCCAATATATTTCATTCTGTCATATTCATTAGAAGGACTGCAGAATTTGATCGATTGAGGCATTTTAGGTCAATCTTTGAATAGTGAAGATGCCCACAATTCACCTTTTAATGATTCCTGGATAAAGGGCCATGTGAGGGCAGCCATATGAAGCCAGTGGCCCCTAGTGAGTATCCAGGTCTCTGGATTGGCGCACAGTGGGTCAGCCGGGCCTCACCAGCCTGTGCTCTGTCTACTTTCCAGCCATGAGAATGAAGTTTCCTTGGCCTCTGTGTTATCTTTAACTGGACTGACTTATCAATTCAATGACCAGTTTCTCAGGGTCAGTGGTGCCTGGGAAGCTGGAGATACAATTTATTTCTAGGAAAGAAAAATATCACACTCTACTTCTTTAATGCAAGGGTGGAAAAATAGACTGGTGGAGCCATCTTTTGAATAGTTTGTAATTTTATTAGTCAAATCAGATCTTTTTTTGATCAACCTATATGTGAGTATAAGAACAATCAGTTAACAAACAGGCTGACTGTACTCCCATAAGTGAGCTGTAATTATTTGGGTCTGGTTGTTCCTGGAATCTCATCTATTAATATCAGTAATATTAATAATACCTGCTTCTGGTATGAGTAGGTACCAGAAGTTTCTGGGACTTAGTTTTGAATATTTATATCCTGTGATATTCTTCCAAATGCGTTTACAAAAATATTTGTTTTCCATTTTTGTTTATTTAAATTTCTGGACTGTTTGTTCAAAGAGGCCAAAACATCCACTTTTAAAATCTGGATGTATTATTCTAGTGACTGTAATATACACAGCTAACCTTCAGAATAAAATAATATTGAGCCTTCCTTGACTGGGTCTCTCCATCTGTACATTCAGGAAAGTGTTCACTAGTGCAGGATTCTCTACCAACAAACCAATTACTAAGCATTTAATTATTATTGATGAGAATTACAAGCCTACATGGACTTATTAGTTTCTGGGGCCTCATGAATTTTGAGAAAGAAATGCTGAATTCACTGGAGACTCAAAGTACTGTCCAATTTTCTTGTAGGTTCCTTCCTAGGTTTCAGAAACCATTAAAAAAGGAAAAGATTTTCCAATGGCAGAAGAAGAAAGAGCCAGTGGTGCCTCTAGTTGGCTCTGTAATTTCACACAGGAATTTCCAGAGCCAACTAGAACAAGAAAATGGGCATTTTCTTGTTCTAGGTAAGAAGCTCTGAGTTTAAGATATGGCACGTGTAATTGACGAGGAACTTGCTAATTCCTCCTGACTGAAACTTTATCCCTTCCATTCTACCAATATGTGCACAGAAGCTCCAAGTCTAGGAAGCTGCCAGTTTGGGTAAAGCCAATTGAAAAACTGTGCAATAATTCCTTGTGTATTTGTGAGTATTCCATGCAAAGCAACAAAGGAATCATTTGAGCTACTGGTGTATGCTATGTAAGCTCACTGGCTAACTCTCTGACATTTAAAATGTTAAGACCATGCTAAAAAACTTATACCTGATGTATTATGATAGATTCAAAAAAAGTTAAATTTTTTTTTTGTTGAGTGCAAAGAAAGTGCAGGTAGCTTACATGAGCCTGATACTAAGCTTTGAGATGTTTTTGGCACCCAACAGAGTGTGACCATTTCTCACAATGATATAACCAACAGTAATATAAATATGCAATTCTTACAGAGGCACTGATTCAGTCTGCCCTATGAAGGGGCTTGATTCCTATAGGAATGCTCCAATGAGTAACACTTATCTAATCTCTCTTTGAGTGATAAAAAAAAAAAAACCCTGTACACTGCATTATGTTATCGGTGCATTTTCGATGTAAACCTTGAACAAGCAGGCATGACTTACTCTTTTTTGTTATAGCTATTTACTCAAACAATTAAGCTTCTCCCTTCTCAAATCTGATGCACTGGCTTAAATTTGATAAGAGAGAGCGTGTGATTGCCAAGCCACGTACATGCCTGCTGGTTCCATGTAAATGAGAAATCTCCATCCGGTTGGGTAGCTGGAAAAGTTGCCGTATTTCCCACCTTGGATCAGGTATCCAATGGTGCCTCTGATGGACATTTCTCATTTCCTACAGAAATACTTACTGGTTGCTGTAGGTGAAGCTGCCTCACCTTCAGTGGATGTAGTGATGGGTTTAGTATCTGTCATGGTCAGGGTCACAGGTCGCACTGCACTGGGATGGGGAGAGGGTGCCAAGACAGGAGTGAAATGGCCAGGCACTTTCCCTACCACTTGACCACTGCTGTTAGGCTACAAAACAAAAACAGAATGCCGGGTGAAACAATCCAAAAGGCAGTCACGGTGTCCAACAACGGCACTCAGCACACTCGGCCGAGTGGACCCCGCACACTGTTGTGTAATCGCCACACACGCCCTCCAAGTCTGCGTCCAAGAGGTCGGTCAATGGTTAGTAGTAATACGAAGCAGCAGCATTTAAAAGAAAGTCTTCACTTCAAAGCACTTTATGTAGGTTAACTGTCTTTACAACACTCCCGAGAGCCAGGTAGAACTGACCTTCCTTTAGCAGTCCGGGAAGCTCAAGTTGAGACTTTCAATGCTTAGCCCAAGGCTGAACTGGAAGTCCTTACCGAGCTAGTGCAAATCAGAACCAGTGCTTCTCTGCCCCTCTTCTTCTACACTGAATCAGTCTGGGCTTGCAGAACACAATTTTTACCTAAATAATACTATCACTGATACAAGGAAGACAAGAATATCTAGGCTAACAAACACATCAAACTGAGTAATTTCTATCATGTATAGTTAAGGCCCATTCTTCTGCATACAAAACCTCTAGTTCTTGCTCACACACAGTTGCACTCAGACACACACACACACACACACACACACACACACCAGGCAATTGAGATTCTAGGATCTCCACTCAACTTTTGATGATTTACAAAAATACAAGCAGGTAGAATGATATTTAGAGCATTTAAAATTTCAGATCCACACAATGATATAAAATGCTGAGCTAGGTCGGGCCTTGTACCTTCAAATAAAAGATTTCCATAGTAAATTAAAATGCGCTGAAGTCAAGCAGAGGTGGCAACCAAATATACTCTGTTATTTGAGTTACTCTTCCATTGTTGGGCATGGAGAGTTACACAAAACATGTATTGTTGACATTTGTGGGAATTAACTGAGAAAATCCCCAGGGCAATGACAGAAAAGATATTATTATCTGCGCTTTAGCCCTGGGTACAAAAATAGTATCTGTGGTAGAAGACAAAATCCTAAAGGTACACTGTTTGAAGAAATACTTGGATGTATTTTTCTAGACAGAGAATGCTATTTTTAATTAACATTCATTTTGGAATTCTCCACTGCATAGTATACATAACAATTTGCTATGAGGGTATTTTCTACAAATAGCTAGTCTTAATAATCTGCACTGCTAAAAGCAAAGAAAGCAATGAAGCAGAATATTTACCTAAATACCTGCACGTAAGTTACAAGTAAACATTTTAGAGAAAAAGAGGAATAGCTCATAACATTTAAATACTGGAACTCAGAGACATGAACTGAGTTGGATGGCTTCGGTTGGATTCCTCAGAGGTCATATTATTTATTCCACACAAAAAAATGAACTCGAATATCCTGACTATTCATCATGAGTAATTTTAAGTATTTAACTTTGTGTCAGGAAAACTGACCATAGTTCCCCCCTACGAAAGCCGATGAGACATATATTTAAACTAATTTTATTTAAAATATTCCATTAAATAGCATGACTGTCTCACTCTAATTGGTGCAGCAGCAATGTAATTAACCTCCAAATTGCTATGGGGAGGACAGGGCATCTCAGTCACCTGACTTAAAACCAGTGCAGTGTTGGAAGATACTCAGATGGAGGACGTGACTACAGGTGAACAAGTACTCTTTTTTTTTTTCCATTTTTAGAGCTACAAAGGTTAATATCAAGAGTCTATTTTGAAATGTGAATTAACTGGTTTTGAGATGGAGTTAAACATCAAAGCAGATATAATGTCCCTTCAAAAAAAAATCTGCTGTTTATTATAAAGATCCATTTTTCCTTTCAAGGGGAAAGTTTGTTTCTAAAGCAGACCGTCAACTTCTGGTATTCTGAACACTGCAAAAGCCTGCTTTCTGTATGTCCCTCAAGAAAGAACAGTCTCATTTTATCACTGCTGGTACTTTCAGCGGTAAAAAGCATTTCTGGACACTGCGTTCACCAGCCCAGTTGGGCAGTACCTACTTGAGAGCGAGGGACAGAAGAATGACAATAAGGTCAAGGGAAGGCTGTGACAGCATACATCACCTTGCCCGTTCTGCAAGCTCTGTCTACTGAAGTTCAATTGACAGGAACCAACAGATGTTTCATTTAAAAATTATAGTAAAAGCGACAAAGAAAGAATTCCCAAGCCAACACAGTCAGCTTTCTAAAACTTCGGGTTAGAAGAATGAGAGGGTTATTTCTTTTCAATCAATCTTCTACTAGTTCAAACAGATAAAGCTAGACTATAAAGCTTTTCTTTTAATGCCGCTAATAGATGAACTTTCATACTGTAGATATGAAAAGACATCTCATCTGAAGATGAACTTGAACAGCATTAGGAAAGGATTATCCTACTTAGTCCACTGCTCCTATTATACAAAATCCTGAGAGGGTTTTTTTTGTTGTTGTTGTTAATTGAGATGAGAGTAAGATGCTTCTCTTAGAAGCTGGATCTTTACCTTGAAAATATGAAGAAAAACTGAGAACAATAAAGGCAGATTATCACCTAAAATGCTCTCTTAACTTATAAAGAAATTGAAATATACGTAAAACAAGCACTGAATAATTAAAGAAATGCGTGACACTAAGGGCCTGATTTTAATTTGCATAATTTTTCCCCTAACAGTGCCTAATTAAGACATCAGTTTAAAAAAAAAATCCAATGGAACTCTAAGATTTTCCACACTGAATTAACGTTAAGGACTTTTAATGGATGTCTTAATTAGACTTTGTTATTCATGGAAATTCTACACAAATTAAAATCAGACCTTGTGTGCACTGTTCCCAGCTGAGTCTAGCAGAAGGCTCTATGGAACTGAGACTTTGGATCCATGCTCTAAGAGTAAATTTTATTTCTGAACTAATATACTAAGATCCCACTGTGTTACTTAGTAAGTAGTATGACCATCATTAAAAGTGACACAAGATTTGGACATTTTCTTCTAAAATACAAATAGTTTAACTTCAAATTTAAAATTTGAGAGTGGTATATGTAGCTTAATATTATTAGACAATGGAGATAAAAGAACAGGTAACTTTTTAAGTAACCCTAATGGTGCTGGTCATGTTCTTATTCAAAATAAAACATTAAGAAAGGAACATTTTGCTTCATTTTAACCATTAAATTAACTCTAAAAATATTTTTTAGATCTTTCTTTGTTAAATATAAATCAATATGCACATACTACTTAGTGGCATTTTAAGATTTGGACAGGATATTTAAGCATTAATAACAGGATGCTTATGAAAATCCCTCAGAGCATTAAAAGGTATAATAAGGAGTCTTCAGGGTAAAGCAGCAAAGCTAAACACCAGACCATATGATCAGCATCGCATTACAGATTTGGGATATTGCGATTATTGACAGACCCAGCTTTGGCACAAAGACTGTTTACTTGACTGTGGAAAATGTTCTTATACCAAATTTCTATGAAGCAACTGCTCATAGAAGAAACCACATGTTTAGGAAGTGAGGAAGGCACATGAGTCACTACACTCATACAATGAATCCCTAAAACCACTGCACAATGTTTACAAAAAAAAAAAAAAAAGACACTTCTGGTAATGTCACTCATTATTAAATGCAGTCGTGTCTGTGCAAAGAATATTCAAGTAGTCATCAAACACTGAGAATGTTTACATTACCAAAGCTTATTTTAATGCCTAATAGTTAGTCTATGAATACAACTGTAAGTTCTTTTGTGTGTGTTTATTTTAGCGCATACCTTGCTCCTGCCTGGAATAAGCACTTTGTCTCTGTGTCAAGCCAGGTATGTTAGAGGTGTGAACTCCAGCTCAGAGCTTGTCAATGTACTTTCTGCATAAGCTTTCTTTTCAGTCCATAAAAATCCCAAAACATCAAACCAAAAAACATCTTCACAAATGTGCCCCTTCGGAGCAACCCACTTCCTACCTGTCATTCAGCCACCTTTCAATAAAAACTTATTGCGTCACCAAGACACTTCCTGGAGATGGACTGCAAAAGCTTGTCGTTCTGCCAGACATAACTGTCCGGGTAAGCGCCACGCATTAGACCTGCTCCATCTCCCTTAGGCTCTAATCTTAGTTCCTCTCTCATTTTTACCTGGCTGGTTTGCGGACTGGATGGGTCATAAGAAGGTACATAGTTCTTCAGAGTATCCTGAGGATTCAGGTGGGGAGGATATCTGATTGTTGGATGAGAAAAGTAGCTCGATGGGGCTGGAGGGAGAATAGCTTGTGTTGGAAATGGCAACGGTGAGGGTGGAGGTGGAGTTCGAGTTGAGATGACTGTAGAAGATAGAAAAGGAAAGACAGATTCGTTAGCTGTTTTCTTTAATGCTCCGTAGTGATCCTAAAGAATGCTGTGAAACGATAAAAATGATAGCTGTTCATTTCCCCACCACAATTTAACCAAACTCTCCTAAAATAGCAGTTAATCTTTTATTCTGAATGCCAGTACTGCTAAGCATACACAGACAGAACCCTCACTATAGGGAATTAACAATCTTGCTTTCTAGATCTATGAATGATTTAAAAAGAAGTTTCTCTTTCATAGGTTAGCCAATACTTCGTAAAACATTTCTTTAAGCAAAGTTATTCCCCATGAGAGCACAATTTTGGTTAGGAAGTCTTTGTCTTAATATAAGTCCAGACCAAGTCACAGCATCAATTAGAGGGCAAGGGATCCACAATTTTCTACCAAAATCCAAAACAGAAGTGTAATCCAATTGTGAATGCATACTTTCTGTATGCATCCTAGCTGGTAGTTGACTAAAACGAAAACCCATAATTAATAAACAATTATGTCTTGAATAATGACCCGATCATTGTATAAGTACTTCTGAATATTTGAATATAGAGCCTGGGAACTCTTTCGCCTAATAAAAATGTTTCTTTCATAACCAAAAGAAGCCCTATACTTTAAATATTTCTCTTCCCACTCTAATTTTTACAACATGTAGCTTAAAATATATTAAGATAAGACCAAGAATAAGACCCACAGAAATGTGAGTTTATACTTTCAGAGAGGCATAAATTTACCCATAACTCACATATTTTATAAAGGGAAATAATATGTAAAACATGCAATGTGGGCCATGTTTAACTGTACTGTAACTTTTCAACATTAGTATGACCACAATTTATTGTTTAGCTTCTGAAATATAAGCCTTAAGTTTGAAAAATGGGAAAAGAATATAATCGCATGATCATTATCTCTGTAACGTTGAGGGAAACAATCACATAAGTACAAATTAAGAGTACCAACCAGTATAATGTATGTAGAAGTGAAGACTGAATATCTGTTTCTATTTAATATTTCGATCCAAACCATAGGAAATCACATATGAAAAATGTTTAGTGTTTTATGAGACAATGTAGCAAACAATATGAAAAAATAAATTCTTTCCATGACCTATAAATGAAAATCATCTGGAATAAATTACCTCTGACTTTGTAATTATGTGCAAAAAAATTTTTAAAAAGAACGTTTTAAGGGATATTGCTTATCTTCCCCAGTAATGTCCAGGGCACTCAGAAGCTTCTACATTGTTGTTACTATGAAGGTTCCTGGGCCTAACCACAGACCTTCTAGGGGAGGATGTTCAAGGGGGAGGCACCAACAAGGGCACTGAAACAGGGGCCTATGTAATCTCCCCACACACCAAAGTCTGAGCATCCTCCACCAAAGGGAAGCATTGCAGAGAATATGCACATAGTTCCTAAAGCTCCTCATTAAAGTATCACTTTAAGAAGTCTATGTAAGTATACTTTCACTTTTGAAAGTGTAATGTAAGGAAAAACACCTAAATTAGACTGAACATCTTTTCACTTCGTGTCGAAGTGCTCTTAATCTCAGCTCGGTTTAACCATGGTCTTCACTCACATCTGTACACAAGCTTGAAGGCCATTGCTTATTTATATTGATTATTATTTATATCTCATTTTTAATATTAAAGGTGATTTAATATTAACTGGTCCTTAAAGTGCAGATAGAAAATATGGGATTACTTTTCCTATTTAAATTAGGAAGTCTTTAAATTAGATGTAACATCAAGTGTATTAACTCACAGAAAGAGTCTGTGCATGTACAATAATTGTCAAAGTATCTCTTCTATTTTCCCTGATTAATTTCATTCCCAAATAAATACTGACTCTCATGTAGAAAAATAATATATAGAGAAATAGCATCTGTATGTCTTAATGCCTCTGAAAATACTCTAAGCTCAGCAACAAATTGAAATCACATCTTTTTCTTGGTAAAATACATACAATTAAGACCGACCCTTGAAGCTATAGTGAAGATAACAATGTACCCCATATTTTCTAATTTCTTGTCATTATAGTCTTTCCAATAAAGGCAAACGACAGATACTTAGATAAATGTTATTTAACTGTATGGCTTAGACCATCTTTCCTCACATATTGATAAAAAAAAAAATTGATTGGATTATGACCCTCCCTCTTTTGGTTGAGAAAATATGGCCACCACACGGCTATAATAAAAAACTGGGCTCCGTCCCTGAGGGTTTGGGGTTCTGCAAATAAAAGGGAGGCTTCTCCTCTATGCTTGAAACTCCTCACCACTGTGTGCAACTCCAGGTATCCCGGGGTGATGGTGCTGGGGGAAAGTGCTCAACCTTGGGGAAGAATCCTGTGGAGATGTAGAGCTGAACAATGGCTTTTCAGGCTTCTTCATAGTAGTCGGAGACGACATATCTGCAAAGGAAGAGGGGAAAACCCACGCTTTAGGACTTTCTTAAGCTACAAGGCTCATCTTAACACAAAAGATCTAACTCCCAACATGTTATTGTTTTTGTGAGTTTGGCTCTTTCACAAAGTATATATTGAGGGTCAAAGGTCCTGTTATGTTGGAGCTCTGGGATATGTGTCAGAAACTATCTCCATTGCCTCCTTAGAATTATCACCAGAATGACTCCTACACGTAAGCAAATCTTGAACTTCTGAAAAACTAAAGATCATGTTTCCATTGGCCCCTTGGTTCACTTCAAGGTCTTTTTTAACCTCAGCATTTTATTCTTAGATTTATACGATTCAGGGGTTTGTCTTTTCACTTGCTGACTACACTGTGGAAAAAATAGAGGCAAACCTGGTGCAAATGTGAGAAACAACCTTTGGGTGCACTGGTAAGTATATTATTGATTTAACATCTTTTATGGAAAACTCATTACTTGTATAGCAAAAAAAAAAAAAAAATTCCTTCATTTGCTCATTCTGCAAATATTTATTGGGTTCCTCTCTTTGCCAAGTAAAGCAAGGATGTTAAGGGGGAAAAAAGCAATAGCTGCTGGAGGGATACTCAGTGTCCATGGAGAGAAAAATGAAAGGAAGGAAACGGTGGTCAGCAGTTCAGAGGGAGTCAGTGTGCGGAGAGCAGAGGTGTGTGGTGCTTGTGACTACCTCTCCAGCCCCCCTGCACAGGGCAGTGATCACCTGAGCCTCCCCAGCTTAGAAAACGCACCCCAGTGGAACCAGGCTTAAAATGTGGGTGAGGCCCAACTGGAGTGGCTCAGTGTTTGAGCGTTGACTTATGAACCAGGTCACAGCTCGATTCCAGGTCAGGGTGCATGCCCGAGTTGTGGGCTCGATTCCCAGTGGGGGGCATAAGGGAAGTAGCTGATCAATGATTCTCTCTCATTATTAATGTTTCTATCTCTCCCTCTCCCTTCCCTCTGAAATCAATAAAAACATTTTTTTAAAATGTGGATGGGGATGACATACTCAGAGAGAAGCAATGTTCCGAGGAAGGGGGCCATAAAACATGCAAGGAGTACAAAGAGTCTGTGGGGTGAACTACAGAGATGAAGGAAGGAAGCGAGCTGCTGGCAAGACCCACATGCTAAGGGGCCATGGGTTTTGTATATAAATGTCTGAAATGCTGATCCTGGTGAGGGAAAGCTATTAATGGGTGAGCTATGATCACATTGAGGGCTTAGAGCAATCTGTCCAGAAACTACATGGAGAATGAATTAGCCAAAATGGAGATGGCAATCATGGAGACCGTGTAAGAAGATAGATTAATTAATATTTCCATTCATAAATATTTATTGAAGGACTAATTCATTCCAGACACTGTGCTAGTTGCTGAGGATCTACTAGTAGAAACTGAGTAGATTCTACTATTAGTGAGGGGCTATGGACGAGTGAAATGGAATTACAGAACAGTGTAAAAGGTGCCATATTAGGAGAAGTATTCAGGGATGCATTCATTCAATCACTCACTCATTCCACAGATATTTAATGCTGCCCAAAGACAGATCTTGAAAACTTGAAATTAGAGTGGTGACAGAGCTAATGCCATAGATCAGCTATTTTCAATCCATGTGCCTCAAGAATTGTTAAAACATGCAATACCTGACTATTTAGTCAGGGGCACTGACCTCTTTTCCCTCAGATTGTCAAATAAAAAATGACAACAACCAATACAACAGTGGCCATCCCATGTGAATGAATAAAAACTATATATACCTACTTTTTTTTGTCAGATAGACAAAAAATAAATTATTTGGTGTGCTGAGGAATTTTAGTAATTAGCTTATGTGTGCCATGAGAAGAAAAAGTTTGAAAATAGCTGTCATAGATAATGAAACAGAATTAACCCAATTTAATTAATAACTGATGTAGAAGGTCATCATCTTAGGTGAATGAAAATTACATTATGCATTTAATTAAATTAAGGAATTCAAGAGAAAACTCCAGTTGGTCAGAGATATGGGCCCTGTTTTCAATACCTGGAATAGTGTTGATTTTTATCAACATTATAAATTTACAGTAAAATATTCTAAAAATCATATAAGTTATAAAACTTATACTTTTATTATAAAAAATGTCAATATATACACAGTAGAATAGTAATAGATACTCATGTAGTCACCATCCGCTTCAATTAGCAACTCATAGCCAATCTTATTCTACCTTTACCCCACGTATCTTCTCTCCCTGGATTACTTTAAAGCAATTCCTAGGGATCGTATAATGCCATCTATAAATATTTCAGTTTGTATCTCTAAAAAAATAAACTTTTATTAAAAGAAAAACCCCCAAAATTTCATCACACATTATATATTCATATAATATACATTTTCATTAATACATTTTTTCATGAAAGAAAGCGACTGCATGGTACGTACTATTAGTATAAGAAACTAATATCATTTGTTTTATCATTTGGAAAATTACCTAAACTCTGGTACAGACATCTGATAAAGTTAAATATGTGTTTTTAGCATACTGAAAGTTAAAGAATGGATATGCTGCTGGTTATTAAAGAGTGGATGCGCTACTGTAAAAAGAGCAGAGATCAGTCTACAAAAACTGATGGGTGCATTTGTAGCCATAAGCTACAATCTGTGACTAACTGGCTGTCACTAACCTATTAGAACTTTGAAGAGAAAGTGAACCATTTTCTTATATCTGAATTAAAAAGAAAAAAACAACAACAAAAAGAAATTATTAGTGAAACTATAGCAATTAAGTGCTGTTACCAAAAAAGGGGAGAAAATTTAAAAACCATTTAAAAATAAAGAAATTTCATTTCAGCTAACTTACTTTCAAAATACCAAAAATAGCTATGTGGTTTCAAAAGGTAACACTACAAAAATATGCGTTTTGACCAGATCGAAGGTAATCATAGGCATATACACTGTTTGAAGTTGAAAAACCTCCATTTCATCCCTTTACTTTATGTATAAAAGATGTAATAAGTTTCACTCCCAAATTTTTATTTAAAATTAACTTTTAGAAAAAAAAACCCTGGTAACTTTCTATTGTTTTACCTGTGCTTAAATAAACATTTCAAATAAAATTAATTTATGTAAATCAGTTTCTAGACTCCCTCATGTAAATAATAAAGCATTCACTATATATCTTGGTCCCTTGTGTAAATAATAAAGCATTTTCTGTACATTTAAAAACAATTAAATATGACCAAAGCTTGGGAAGCGGATAAGTTTCATTTCAGTTATATCATTTCTGGAGAAGATCAATCAAAGCTATTGCTACTGTAACTCTATCCGAATTTTTATTAAACCCAGCCAAATTCGCATATGTACTAGTATCTTTTCGTAAAGGGCACATAAATCAAGGGCATTTGTACAGAAATTTAATATTGGTGGATATGTAATTTTTGAAAAATAAAGCCTTCCCGTTTTCTTAGTCAAAATGATACACTTTATTGTATTAAGTAATTATTACAGGTCAATTTATATTTCTGGTTCTCTTTTTGGTATCCACCTTCATGTTCAGAACACATACGAAAATTATAGAGGCGAATGCAGCAGAAACAGAATAAAAGTCATTCTCCATGTGTAAAAGGGACTACGGATCGTCTCTTCCTTAAACAAAAAAAAAAAATGAACTTGCCATAATAAAAATAATAATGAGAGGGTCCACTGGCCAGACTGAAACAATTTTTAAAAAATAATAAAGAATGATAGTATTAGAAAGTAGGCTTAACTGCCTTTGTTTTCCCATTAAATAAAATTAATTTGGAGCCCATTAGTCAGTAAAGATATACTGGTGCACAGAACATTCAAGTCACTATGCTAAGTACTTCGGAGGACACAAATTAAACCCTCCCCTCAACAACAAAAAACACACACAAAACTTTCTGGGCAGAAGAGGGAATAAAAATAAAAGGTCAATTATCTGAGAGAAATATGGGTAGAGTTCCTAGCTATTACATTTTAATCATAAATCAAACCAGTATTGTTTTGATTTTAATTTTATTTTGAATGTCTGCAGTCTAATAGACCTCATGCCAAACTGAAAAATGATATCGTTTCTATTTTTAATGCACTCATATGCGATAGGAAAAAACGTTTGAGGAATAAATGTATAGGACAGAGGGTTTTAAGTGACCTTTCGGTGAAGAAAAGCAAATGTCATGCTTTCCACAGTCCCTTGTCCCCTGAACAGGAAGAATAATACATAAAAAGATTAGGTTGAAAATAAGTTGGATAATAATGAAGCTGAATAATATATAAATATATAATAAGTTAAATAATAACAAATACATTATAATGTATAAGTTGAATAATACATGAAATAAGGAAGCTGAAGGAGAGGCAAGATGATAAGAAAAAGATTAGCTGGTGCATCTGCTGGTGGGAAGGAGGCAGGAGTTACTGGGGGCTGATGGGAAAGAAGCGAAGGCCAGTGAGGGCTTGAAATCAGAGAAAGAAATTTAATATGATTTAGAAAGTAACAATTTATAAATGAATTCATTTTAGAAGAAAACACGTTCCAAAAGCTGTATTTTGTTCTGTCTTTGCAGCTCCCACTAGGCCATGTGTACTTGGCTGAGTCAAGAATTTTCTTCCAACTCCCCTCCCAGGTTTTCCTCATCATGGTTCATTATAGACACAGTTACTGAAATCCTCTCCTTCAAATTATCTTCCTCATTTTAAGATCTACCATGGCACTGCATTTAAAAAAAAATACATTTTTATTGATTTCAGAGAGGAAGGGAGAGAGAGAAACAGACAGAGAGAGAGAGAGAAACATCAATGATGAGAGAGAATCATTGATCGGCTGCCTCCTGCACGCCCCGCACTGGGGACTGAGCACTCGATCCAGGCATGTTCCCTGACTGGGAATGGAACTGTGAGCTCCTGGTTCATAGGTCGATGCTCAACCACTGAGCCACGCCAGCCAGGCAGAACCACATTCTTATGTAAGTTTTTCCTCATTGTTCCATATTACTTAAACTTTAGCTAAACAAATTTGCTTATGACCTCCTGGGGGAGGAAGGAACCAGGGGGAATGTGCTTCTAACTCTGTCCCTTTCCTTGCATATGACATTCCCTCCAGCTAAAAATTATATGTCTCTTTACCCTCTTATTCTATCTATAAAACAATATTTATCCACTGAACCAACATGACTCATTTTCTCCATAATTAATCCTTCCTAGGAACTTGCGAGGTCTAGATCTCAGGAATGATCTTGTGTTTGTGTCTTACATCACTCGATGGCATTTTCATTATTATTTTGTACTTGTTTAACTATAAATATATATATATATATATATATATATATATATATATATATATATTTGACTAATGCTTAATCCTACAGAAGATAATTTTATCAAAGACACAAACATATGTGCATGCTGGAAGAACAGGCTAAGAACATGGAAAGAATTTTTAGAAATCCAGGATTGAAAGAAGATAGAATAGGTAGAGCAGACTCGGTATCTAGACAGTTCATTTTAGAATCTCTTGCATGTTGATGAGGCTGCATGGCAGAATGATAACTAGTAGTGTAGGATGAGTGAAATAACCATGGTCAATATATGTTAAAATGCATGTTGCATGAATAGATACCACCAGACGAGAAATCACTGCATGGAAAGCAGAGAGAAAACAAAATCAGTCCGTGCGTTTCTAATAAGTGTGACAAACTACCGAGAGGCATAAAGTTCAAGATGTGAAATAAGACCACCTGCTCCTTTCCTGGTGATGCTCACAGTTCAGCAGAGAGGATAGATGTTAAATATAAAAATGCATTAAATAATTGCAATCATGATAAGATTAGAGTACAGAAAGAATTCTTCTTAATGACAGAAGAGGAGAAAGGCTACTCTTAAAAAAAGAAACATTTGCACTGATAGTATTCGTCTACAGTGCCTACACCTGTACTTAGATTTATAATTAAAAAATCAGGGATGGCTTTAGAAACCAACTGCACAGTTCAATGCATAATAAAAAATCACCATGCAAGAAAAAGTTCAACTAGGGTCCTCATATAAGCTGAGCTGATTCGTTTAGACTGACGCAAACCTTTAAAAAGGTATTTTGCAAAATCAAATTACCATGTAATTTTTCCAAGCTCTACTATAATTTTTTTGGCGCTGTGATTTATATACATCCTAAGCCCTGATGTGTCATTCATCTCACAGCATCACTTCAAAGAGATCAAGGCTGAAGCAAAAAAAAATAGTTAGATCGACTCATCTCCCAACAAGGTAATCGCATCTACAAAGGAAGAGAGTGGCTGTGAAGCTCAGCGTATGTACCCGGCTCATCGGCAGCTTGCACAAATGGTGCTCCAGATGTATATCTGTTCGAGTCAGCCCAAGGCAACAATTTTGATCAATTCTAATGTGATAAAATGCTGCAGGGAAAGGGTGCAGAAACGTGTTTACGTCAGCCCTTAATTAAACTGTTGTTCACTTCCAAAGAACCTTAGGAAACACTAATGAGACATGAGTTTTGGCAATTTCTTCATCAAAGCAAAGACCCCTTCCTCAGTCTGTAGCAGGCTGTCATCCGAGTCGCTCCCGGGATAAATGTCACATGGCACTCCAGTCAGTTAGACACCTGTTAGGAGATCTTCACTGAAGTCAACCAGTGATTGAGGGCAAGCTCACACAGCCACCTTAACACCTGCCTGCCTGGGACACCTGTTTGTTTTTAACATAGAGCAGGGCAATGTGTTAGCTTTTTCAATATGCTTGAATAGATTAAGGTTACAAATCGCATTTCTATAGACTACCCATAAAAAATACATCATTTTCTTTTTTCTTAAATTTCTATTCTTCACTGCAATGACACTTACGGTACACAGCTATTTCAAATCAATTCTGTAGGCGCACACAAGAATTCTTGAATTTTTGGAAGCCATTATTTTTAGCATAGCTTAACAATAAATTAAAATATATGAACTGGACCATTCCTGTGATTTAGAAAATGTGTTTTTATCTGTTTAACAAAGAAGCGAATTGCCTCCACATGTTATAAAGTTCAATCCTTTTACATACATACGTCTTACCTGTCTTTCTTATTTACATGCCATACATGTAAGCAAGTCTAAATGAACCCTTATACGCACAAGCCAAGCCACCATTTGCTGGCTTCTCTTACTTTTCCAGTTCTTTAAAGTATTTTTTATTATGAAGTGCTTAAAAAGCTATAATCATAGTTTAGAATACTTTCTTTCCTCTTGACTTCATCAAGCTGCTTACAAGACGTCACTGGATTCATTTTGGCAGAAGAAAGCTCAAGGTGCAATGAAAACAGTAGGGGAACTTCTGCGACCTTTGCCCCTTCAGTGGGAGCATGACATAGACCAAGGAGCAAAAGTGCACATGTGAGAACATTTAGCATAGAGACAGTCCAGTGACTGGGATTTGACAAGAACATATCATATTGATTAGTCTTACTAAGTTAATACCTCTTCTAGTTTCCTAAGGTTTCTTTCTTTTACAGACGTTTTAGATTTTTGATAGTTTTAAAAAGTTTTACGGATTTACAAAAACTCTGGACGGAGAAGAGTTCTTCAGAGACAGAGACCAAACTCATTGTTGGATGATGGCCACGGTGGTCAGCACATCCATTACCTCCCTGAGACTCTGCCAAGCAACACAAAACACAGAGTGAAAACCAAACTTCAGCTGAGCTGGGGAGTCTCTGCTTCCCATTAAAATGTTGCCGTGGAAGCTTGAAGACAACATGAAAAATGACTGGATATCTGCATAAAATAATAATACTATTTATAATAACGGAGACGCTACCAAATCTAGTGTGCAGGATGAGTTCAAGAGCTAGACATCTGATACTTTTGCTTTAGGCCATAAATCCCGAATCTGTCCTGAGACAAGGGAACAGCTTGGGCCCTGTGCCCAGAGGACACGGAGAAGGCAGGGAGATGCTCTGCCAGCTGAATGCTAAAAGGGACCATGGTTTCCCTTCTTCTGTTTTTGCCTTGCGGTACGTCGTCTTGAGGAAGGGGAAGTTTAAATGTTTACATCAAGTTTACATAAACATTATGCAAAACACGACAATGATCAAGCCTAGAAGATCCCAGCCCAAAGCTTTGCTTCATTTATTTCTATTGGTGTCCCTGTGGGGAACCACACTGATCCTTCAGGTGAACAAGTTTTGCGGACAGATAAAGGACCAATGGTGGGAAAGCGCTCTGAGGGAGCGTGTCCTGGAGGAGGAAGGAAGTAGACCCCATAGGCCAGTGATGGCGAACCTATGACATGCATGTCAGAGGTGACACGCGAACTCATTTTTTTTGGTTGATTTTTCTTTGTTAAATGGCATTTAAATATATAAAATAAATATAAAAAATATAAATCTTTGTTTTACTATGGTTGCAAATATAAAAAAATTTCTATATGTGACACAGCACCAGAGTTAAGTTAGGGTTTTCAAAATGCTGACACGCCAAGCTCAAAAGGTTCGCCATCACTGACATAGGCTATACCTTTCCTAGAAAGCTTTGCACCATCCCTGAGGTGGTGCTGTCTTCATTTCCTTCATAGTAAGATGGAGTTGTCCTGGTTCATGGGGAGAAATGATGTAGTGTGATGCCCAGTGGTTAAATGAAATATAAAATGAAGAAAAAGAGGTACATGAGCAGATTCACAAGACAATGGAGACACTGTTATTTAAATACGAGAGGCCCAGTGCACGAAAATCCATGCACTGGTGGTGGTGGTGGGGGTCCTTCAGCCAGGCCTGCCTCCTCTCACAGTCCGAGAGCCCTCAGAGATGTCCTACTGTCAGCTTAGGCCTGCTACCCATGGCTGATCAGGGGAAGGCACCGCCCCCATTACCCCCTCACTGCTGCTGCCTCTGGCCTCCCTCTGTGGGAGGTGACCCGGCGATCAGGGAAGGCAACGCCCCATCACACCTCTGCTGCTGCCACTGCCAGCCATGCAGCTGCCTGAACCTCAGTCCTCACAGCCACCATGGTTTGCCTGAGCCTCGGCCTGGCCCTTGTTGCATGAGCCTCAGGCCCTGGGCAGCGGCAGCCACCATCTGCGGCTTGCCTGAGTCTCAGGCAGCTGCTGCGGCTTTGTCCAGAAGGACACAGCATAAAGTCCCCGCCCACCGGCACATGCCTAGCCGAGCACTCAGCCCTGCCCACCCATAAGCACCTGCCGTGCAAGCAGCCTTCCACTGATTGGACGTTAGGGTGTGATGGTGTGATGACCATTAGCATATTAGCTCTCTATTATATAGGAGGATATTTTGGGGAACATGTTTCAAAATTATTTACAGAGCCATATGCTACATTTAACTATTATAGGTAAACTACTCAGGCACTTCTAGTGGGAATATAAATTGATAAGACCTTGTGGGTTCTGTGCCAATACTTAGCAAAAGCCTTAGAAATGGCTATAACATTTAACTCAGTAATTCTACAGTAGGAATGCATTTATTCTTTTAAAAAAATGTCACTGAGCATCTACTGATGACTTCGTGCCAGGCAATATGCTAGGTACCGGGGAGTAAGAATAGCTAGGGCATAGAAATAGAAATAAAATAATCACATTTAAGCACAAAGATCTGCATCATACAAAAACTTGGAAACTAGTTAAACATCTGTGCACAAAGTAGACTTTTAAAAACCTATAAAATAGCCAAAGAGTGGCATAGTATGCAGTCATTGTAAAGTGGAAATTGAATGACATGGCAAAATGTTATTACATTGTAAATGAAAGACAAAAAAAGAAAGTAATTTACAAACAGCATATATCACATAAGCCCAATTTAGTGCAAAAATACACATAAGAAATTCTTAAAAAAAAACACATCGAAAATAGACTGGCATATAATACAGTCAATTACTAACAGAAGTTATCTCCATGTTATAGGTTTAGAGGTAATTTTTATTTTCTTCTTTATATTTCATAGTTTGCTCTTCCAAATCCCCCACAAAAAAATCTTACTTTACAATAAAAAATTGCAAAATATATATTTTATGGGAAGAAAATAGAATCTTATAAATAGTTCCCAATGATGGGTGGACAATATTGGACCTTGTTACTGTGTCCAACATTACACTTTAAGAAAAAAATATCTCCATTGGTCTTAGGCATTGGATGTTGCCAAAATATAAAATGAAATACTTAAATGTAATATTTGCAATTTAATTGGCTAACACCAAAAATGTATTTTTGAGAATACAAGTGAAGAAGAGAATATCTGAAATCTGTTTCTAAGGACTCTTCTAGATGTAAAATGTTATGAGAGTACTAGAAGCCCAGTGCATGAATTCATGCACGGGGGTCCAGCCACCCTGCCCCAATTGGGGCCGATCAGGGGCGGGGCCAGCCAAGAGGAGGGGCCTCGGGCGGCTGGCTGGCCGGCCCCGCCACCTGATTGAACTCCCAGTCAAAGGGACAATTTGCATATTAGCCTTTTATTATATAGGATGGCAAATGCGACTTAGTCCTTTCTACACACTCCAAATTAACAAAAAACTCTGAATGTTACAACAAGACATATGGACTTAATCCCACTACAGTAGCTTGATGATGCCAGATGATTAAGAAAATAATTAGCTGCTATGTTAAGAAAGTATCTCTATATATACATGTATATACACACTTATCAGACTCTAAAATAATTAGAAAAAGAGCAGCCTATATTAGAAGGGGATTAAAGATCTTCAATTGGATTTCTCAACCTTTTTGACAAAATGAAATCAGTTCTTTTTAAAAGAAGAAAATGTAGTTGTTTCCATGTTAAAAATAAAAATTCTTGCTTTATCATTGAATTATTTAATCTCAACTATACTTAAGCATATTGCTGTATTCTTCAACAACTTGAAACATTTTGTCATAGTTTTAAGTGTGTATTCCAACCCAGGCACAGTAAGTGGCAGGTTACTACAAGTCTCTACTCTACTATCACATCTCTATTAAAAAAAAAGTCTCCAGGCTACACCTACACCCAATACAAAGTTAAACCTCAAACCCTTTTGAAGCTTACAAACACCTTCCTTGAGACATTAAAAGAAAAAGTTTTTTAAAAAAACAACAACTTTGAATAACTAAGAACATTGTTAAAAAAAAGTGAATACTGAATAGGTGAGAACTGCTTTTTAGAAACACTTCAAAATGCTTTAGCCCATTAAGAATTTTATTTTAACAAATTCAGAAAACCTACTTTAAAAGGAGGAAAAACACCAAACAATTATGCAGGATTTGGAGTATATTTTAGTCTCTTATTAAATACTGGCATAGGTAAATAGCTTCTATTCCCTGTGCCTCTAGGGAAAACCTCTTGGCTATAGAGGCTTCTTAGTGTTAAGCATCTGAGAGCCATGGACTATAAAATAAAATCAATACCGTAACCTTAACTGTAAAAGTCAGAAAGATACTGGAAGAGTTCTAATTTAACAAGATTACAGATGAGTTTTGAGAGGAGAACATTTGGGGAAAAGCCATGCATTTAGAAACATTTATGCTACAAGACATCTCAAGGTCTGTTGGTACTAATGCTGTTATTATCTACACTGGTATGGTTAGGGTGGATTTAACTGATGTGTTACTTTAGTGGATTTACAGTAAAGTCCTAGAAATGATCTGGAACTTATTTCAAACAAAATCATTAAACTGAGGTGGTAAACTAATTGCTTGGGAGCTATTATGATTTGATGTGGTTTAGTGTGGTAGCGGGGCGAACAAATCATGAAAATGTTAAGGTCGTCAGTTCAGCAGCTCAATGTAAATATGATTACTCTGTACAATATTCCATTTCTCTTAATGGAAAAGTAGTCAAAACTGGTATAAATGGTAGTGTTTAAGTTCAACCTAAATCTATATTTTTCCTCTAACAAATGTAAATGAAGAAAATAGAACATTCTGTCAATGAAATTACTCTGATGGCATATTTATTATCCTAATGGCTTTGAAAATCGTGAAATTGATCAGTAACAAAACCTCTATTTAGTAATGGACCAATTACATTTGTGAGATAATGTCAATGAAACAGAATATTGTCACAGGATAATGGTCTCCTATTGCTACCTCCCTAGTCATTTAGAGAAAATAAATGTGGCCGTCTGGCTGAGTCATTTATTTTCAAAGTAGGAGACACTGATCCCATAACAAGGTTCTGTTATAATAACTCAATTTCTATCAATCATTTCTTCTACCAGAGTCGCGCAAGACAGGACATGTTATTTGTAAGAACTGCGCATTCCTCAGGTATAAGGCAAAACATATGGTGCCTGCAAGCACATAAACAGCCCAATTATTGTGTTATTCTAAGACAATATTTAAAATAAACATTTACAAATAATTTAGAATGTGAAAAACTTTCTGAATTTTCAAAAAGATCCATGTAATGAAAGCTTAAAGACTCAAGTCCTGCCGAAACCGGTTTGGCTCAGTGGATAGAGCGTCGGCCTGTGGACTGAAGGGTCCCAGGTTCGATTCCGGTCAGGGGCATGTGCCTGGGTTGCGGGCATATCCCCAGTGGGAGATGTGCGGGAGGCGGCTGATCGATGTTTCTCTCTCATCGATGTTTCTAGCTCTCTATCTCTCTCCCTTCCTCTCTGTAAAAAATCAATAAAATATATTTAAAAAAAAAAAAAAAAAAAAAAAAAAAGACTCAAGTCCTAAAGACCTACAAATCTTTGCCTCATATGAAATCCTGAATACTGGAACATGAAGAAACCTTAGTAGCCAACTTTGTTATTTTACAGGTGAGAAAATTCACAGGTTACTGAAATTAAGTGATTTCTCTAAGGCCACAGCAGCATTTACAGTTTTCTGCTCACCATTATAGTGCTTTAGGCATAAGGCAAAATATCAGAACAGAATATATATATATATATAATCAATTTTTATACTTTGACATACACATTGCTCATTTTAAACTGGATGTATGTATATATCACTAGTAAAGACATTCTAGACTTTAGGGTTATTTATTAACAACATCACTAAATAGAAAATAAATTCTTAACCTGAGTCTAGCCCAAGGACTGCACTCATGAATTCCTGGAGTCTGTGGACTCCTCAGATATTATGTGCATTTATCTCTATTGAAGCACCACATATTAGAAAAACACTGTTAATAGAGGTTTAGTCACTAGTTTGCAAAGCCATAAACATAACATCATGAGGACTTGCTTGGAAGGCAGTGTATGTAGTAATAATGAACATGGGGTTTCCAGCTGAAGGCGCAAGGGTTCCCAGTCTACCTCTCCTACTTATTGGCGGTGTGATCTATATCAAATTTCTCAATCACAGTAGTGATCAGTTTAATGGGTGGGTAAAATGTGTTTTTTAAATAGGGATTAAAAGCAAAAAGTATTATATAAAGTTTTAATCCAGTCAAAAGGTAGCCACAAATGGCAGGAGGGTCTAGTTTTCCTCATTTATATATATATTTGCTGAAAAAAATTTACTGTATGTGGTTTTGTCAACAAATAAATGATTTAGGAAAAGGAGTTAATGTAAATATGGTTAATATAGAAAAAATTAATATAACTTTCATAGGTTAAAAAGAGACTGAAATACAAATATGATATGTAACCCATTTCAGATCCTCATTTTAACAAAACAACCTATAAGATATTCTGGGTAATTTGAACATGGATTATATATTAGATGATATTAGGGAATTGTTTTTATATTTGTTAAATTGATAATGGTATTGGGGCTGTCATTTTTTTAAAGTCACCATCCGATATACTAAGTATTTACAAGTAAATCTCTAGGATTTACTTTAAAATACTTAAAAAAAAAAAACTGGGAGATGTTAAAGCAACAAGATCAGCAAAATATTGGTAACAGTTCAAGCTGGGTCATGGAGGTTCGCTTTATGCTTCTCCCTACTTTTGACATTTTCCACAACAAAAAGCTTTTTAAACATCATGCTTAAACATCCACTTCAAACCAGCCGTTCTCCACATTTATCCATTAAAGTCACTCACATCTCCAACATTTTTAAAAGAAAATACACGTTACCATCTCAAAGTCCTGACAGTTCTTCCAGAATCCTGAAAACTCACGAATTCATCCCTACTCTCCCATTCTAGTTCTATAAGCTGTAAGGAAATCTATGAAGCCCCCTAGGAACACTGTCCACCTGCCAAGATTTACTAAGCAGTGTGCAAGTTCTCCTTGCCCATTTATCCCTACATAGGTGAGGCTACATATCGAGTCTCTAGGTGGATGGTAGGATAACAGAAAAAAATCAGCTTTAAAAGAGCAGAACTAGGCTCTGCTATTAATGACCTGGACACTGGATGGGACAGCTCTCTCAACCTTCCACTGCTTAGCTATAAAATCGACCGTTTCATCTACACCTCGCGAAAGAGTCTAATAATCTGTGTTCTACCCCTAACAGCTCAATTTCTTCTTGTATATGTTATTGGCAATATAACAGTAGCTTTCGAAACTACTTCAAAATAAACTTCAACATGAAATCAATGGGTAAAAGGATTCACGACAAAACCGTTTACTACTCCAAGAAACTTTGCCTGGTGCACTAAGCTAGTGAAGTCTTCCTTGGGGTTCCCACTTTCCTCCTTTAGGCTGTGTTCCATCCACCTAGAGACCCAGCATTAAATAGCAAGTTGTTTTGTGTATATTTTTGTGAACATTATAATGACCCCTCCTGGTTTTTCTGCAAATGCCGTCATTTCAAATCACTGAGGTTCCAGCCCGCAGATAGAGTATAACTTTCCCCTATGAAGCAGTATTGGCCCTTCTAAAATGGACACAGGCTCGCCCCCCACAAAAGGCTCTTCTTCACTAGGGTACATGAAAGGAGCATGAACAACTATGAATCGGTACACAAAGTGAGGCATTCTGATGACAGCCTTCACCCACAGCTTGGCGTTTTCCTTTTGGTTGGAGAGATGCTGGCGCTGTGATTTCCCCTACAGCGGTGTCGCTGAAGGGAATGGAATGCATGTGGCAGAGGTGTCCCTGGAGCCTGCTCTCGGATGGCATCATGGGCCACGGCGGTTCACTGTAAGCTCTGTCACACGTCTAAGTTCTTGACTTTTCATGTCTTCAATAATAAGAAGCTAACCCTCCACTCCCCCGCCCCCCAAAAAAGCTTGACTATTGTGCTTAAACATTCAATTCCAACCATCTCTGCACATTTATCCATCAAAAGCACTTGTGTGTCTCATCTTGCCTGGTTCAAAATGTGGTATTTAATCCCTGTGATACAGAGTCTAGGAATGTGAGGAATTGTTGGTGTTCTATCTGGTCCCCGAAGGGAGCTTAAAAATTCTTCCAGGAAGATTACTAAGCTGTTTGCCTTGCCATTTTCTAGAAGTTCATTTAATATTAATGATTCCCAGATAGTAGTTATTCAACTGTTTGTGAAAGCTGCCCATTCGCCCAGCTCCCACAGCTCTAGAGAAATCTTGAGACGATATCATTTTTCAGACTGTAATGTGGGCGAGAGCACTGTTTTCCAAGGTTGAACCTATAGATTCTTGGATGGGGAAAAAAAAAGGCTCTGAAGTCACAAACTTAATGAACACACTGTTGATGTTCACTCCTGGACATTCATATCCACAGCACACAATAGTATATAAAATATTGTACGAATGCATTCATTTTTAAAAAGTTTAAATTTTTGTTAATGTGGAATTTTTCAAATTTAGTTGAGTGTTCTTGTATCTAGCATATCTATTAATATTCTGTAAACTGCTGGTCTCTGATTCCAATTCTATGAATATGCTACAGCACTCAAACTGTTATTTATTTCCTATACAACTGGTTGATATCATGACACAAGCCGGCATTAATACTGTCTAGCCTCCAGTGTTCCCTTGAGGTCTTTGGCTTAATTCACCGGATATTTAATACTATATTCTTACAAAACAATTATAAAGTCTAAATTAAAATTTAGCACAAGATTTAAGGCTATCTCACAAATGAGAACATTTGCAAAATGGTCAAAATTAATCTCATGGGCTTGAAAATGTATTAAAACTTCACAAAGACGAGCTGAAGAGACTTATTATTTCTCTGACAGAAGTGTAATTTTTTAGTGTTATTTTCTAGTACCTAAAGCAACCAAAACATGATGCCTAAATATTACCTATCGAGAGTCCAGTATAAATTTTTAAACTCCTTTTTTTTAAAAAATAGAAAATAAGGTTTTATTGATTTTTAGGGAGAGAGACAGAAACATCAATGAGAGAGAAATATCATCGATCGGCTGCCTCCTGCACGCACTCCTCCTGGGGATCAAGCCCACAACCGCCCATGTGCCCTGACCGGGAATTGAACCATTGATCGTTTGGTTCCTGGGTCTACACTCAACCTCTGAGCCACACCAGTCGAACTAAACTCCTTTTAAAACTATAATTACGCCAAAACCGGTTTGGCTCAGTGGATAGAGCGTCGGCCTGCGGACTGAAAGGTCCCAGGTTCGATTCTGGTCAAGGGCATGTACCTGGGTTGCGGGCATATCCCCAGTAGGAGATCTGCAGGAGGCAGCTGATTGATGTTTCTCTCTCATCGATGTTTCTAACTCTCTATCTCTCTCCCTTCCTCCCTGTAAAAAATCAATAAAATATATTTTTTTAAAAAACTATAATTACATATCAATATTAGTTTTTGTTCACATACCAATTTGTGGATTTCTGTGTAAAGAGTTACTTATCCTAGTGCTTAAGAGTACGCTAGTTTTTAGGCATGGAGACAACCCCCCTCATTAATTGGTTTACATTATTTATCTTCTGTGAACAACCATTTTTCAGAACAGTAAAAATTTATATTTTTGTTTAGCAGGTTGAGGGCTGAAATTTTAATTTATTCAGATTTGTGTGACCAATGCCTAGAAAAATCCCTGGCGAATAATAGGCATTTGATAAATGTTAATTGAGCCCAATTATCTTAAATCCTCAGTGTGTAGAAGTTAATAAAATATGACTCCAAAAAATCATTTTGAATTTACATTTTATCTAAGATTACAAATTGTTTAAATACTGGTCAGGCTGAGAAGCTGCTAAAATTTCCATTTAAAAAACCCAGCTGTATATTCCAAGTATATTTACCCTATCACTAACTGTCTGTTAAATAGTGTTTTAGGAGTTTTATATACAGACATAGAAGAATCAGTGAATATTAGAATGGCAGTGCAAAGTGACAGTGATAAAGAATTGTTGCAAGTTTTCAAGCACAATTATTAGCATCATTAGCCTGTTAAATTCCTGGGAATTAAAATACAACTACATTTAGCCCCTTGAAAGTAACTTAAATTAGAGAAGAAAACAAGACCTGCCTCTTTAGTCTCTCTCTTTTATCAGAAGTTGCAAAGATGGCTCTAATGATTTTGAGACAAGTACATCCACTAGGAATTGTCTCTGAATTGACGCTGGTGGAAAAAATTAAGGTAGACAAGAATGCAGATGACATTTCTTCTGATGTAAGAACTGAAGTAAGAGAAATTTTCAACGTGCATGTTGAAAAGCTAACTGTGTTTTATTCATTTAACCATTAAAATCTAAATGATGAAAAGCAGTATCCAAAAAAAAAGCTTTCAACAGATGTAAAAGCAGCTCAAATTTTAATCCTGGGGAAGTCATAGAGGACGAAGCAAAAAATAATAAAATAAAATTACAGAATTTGGAAAAGGAATGTAATAGTGTCTATATAATCCTTGTTAGTGGGCCAGTTTTCTTTTTTCTCTTTTCTTACCCTTCTCTATGCATAAAAGAACATAAAATAAAAATATAAATATTACATAATGTAGATGCTGACAAATTTAATTTCCATTGCTACTCACCAGGAAAAATTTTAGCAAATTATGTAGATTCTTACCCAATGTTTAACACTATTAAATAGTGGTTAGTTTTAAAATATTTGTGTCTATGTTCTGAAAAATTAAAAATTATAATTCTTTTATATTCAGGAAATTGTAACTTTTGTGTTTTGAAAAGAAAAAGAATAGACTTAATTATGTTTGTGATAAACTAAAATTAAAATATTATTTTCACTAAATTATTAAAAATTACTTGAACAGTTAACATTGCATGAATCTAGATTTCATATGAAAATTTTGCCTAACTTCTCTTAGAAATGGTCATATCACTCCCTTTATTTTTGCCTACTTGAAGTAAACCTCAATGGTTTAGGTTAGGATTTCAGAATATAAGTAGAATGTCACGAATAGTCCATAATTTTATTTTTAATTCTCATATTTCAAAAATCAGTTTTGCTAAGGGCTATGGCAAGAATAGATTTTAATGCAAAGTTAACACAGCAGAATAAAGCATACCCAGGAAATAATTAATAGCAAAATTTAAATATTTCTACCAATTACAAACAAGCACATTTTACTCAACTAATAAGTAGTTACTGAGTACCAATTAGAGCAGGGCTTTGTGGGAGAAACAAGTATAAGACATGCACTAAAGCCATTACAAATATTGAGTGGTACTCAATACGCCCTTTAGAAAATTCCGTTCATGGCAGACAAGTGTTTCTAAAGAACATTTGAAGACGGACAAGAACAACCATGGGGCATTTTACTTTGAAAATGTAAAAAAAAGCAATTTTCTAAGAACAAAAGGACTGCATTTGGCTTAGCAAATTTATAAAGATAGTACTGTACTGCCCTCATTTTTTCATTGTGGTTGAAGTCTTCTTTCCACAATGGCTTATTGTGTACATTACAAAGTCTTCAGGCTCTTCAGAATGAAAGTGACAGAGGTTTATTTTTTAAGCCCACTTGAGAATGGATCATTCTTCCTTACTCTTAATATAATATGCCTTCACAGACTTCTCCAATGATTCTAGTCATCTTGACAAAATAAAATCACCAAGACAATACGATGGTTTTACAAAGAGAAAGAGAATGACAGTTTCCCTTCTACTTTTCAAGAACGTTTTATAATATGATTTGAGATTGGCTTGATTTAAAAGGCAGAGAGGGGAATCAATTCTTACAAAGTGACACTCTCTATAATAAAGAACACTACACTTATGAACAACATATCCACTCCCACACATTCACAATGTTATCACCATTAGAATCTTTTCCAGAATAATTTTCTGATGGGGAAAATATGGCTTTGTTTAGAATACACTGACAGTGTCAGTAAAACAGGCAATAAAATATAAAGGGCTGCGGGTTTTGTTTACACCCTCACTTCTGCAAGTCTGATGGAAGTCCCTGTTTTCTTCTTGCCTTCACTAATAGGATTGGTGCTCTGCCCATCAGTGTTGCATGTGTCCAATAGTGACTGTGCCCTTATTATGCACCAAGTGTTGAGCATGGTTACCAGGTGCTGGTTACAGCAGTATCCAAAATAGATGAAGTCCCTGACCTCATAATGCAGGCAGACTGAGACAATTAATTCCATAAAGAAATATGTAATAACATATTACGAGTACAAGGAACCATACTCAATGTCCAAGAGAGAAAAACAGTAAGACCTGACTGAAATGCCTCCATGTAGGCTGCACCTGAATGAGGACAAAAAAACAACTTTCCATGGAGAGTTAGAAGAGGAGCTTCCAGAGACATGGCTTATAGGAAGGTCTTGGGTTTTATATTCCCAAATCTAAACAAAGCAGGGGGCTCAAGTGTAAGAAGAAGCAGATGGAACCCTCTGAGGCTGGAGGGGTGTCAAAGGAGAGACAGACAAGAAAGAGGGCCTTTTGGACATATGAGGGAATTCTGATTTTCTTCAAAGAGGAATGGAAAGTGACTAAAGTATCTGAAACAGAGAAGTGATGTGATGTCATTATGAGTTTTGTAATTTATTGATTGATTTTTAGAGAAAGAGGAAGGGAGGGAGAGAAGGAAAGAGTGAGGGAGAAAGAGAGAGAGAGAGAGAGAGAGAGAGAGAGAGAGAGAGAGAGAGAGAGAGATTTGTTGTTCCACTTATTTATGGATTCATTGGTTGATTCTTGTATGTGCCCTGATATTGACACTCTAACCAACTGAACTACCCAGCCAGGGCTAGCATCATTTTGCTCTATACAGATGATTTGGTCTACAGCCTAAAGAACAGATTGGAAAAAGTGTCCTTAGAGCCAAACTCTCCAGCTGGTTTTCAAGAATGTCCTTAGAATGACCTCTGTCATCTGCCATTACTTCCTTCCACGTGCACAGTGCCCAGCCGCAGGGCGCACATGGCCATTCTGACTCCCCACAGCGCTAGCCTATGTCCGTGCCAGCCCCTACTTCACCCGTTAAAAATCTCAGCCTATTAAAGGAGACCCAACCCCTCCATGAAAATGTTTCACTATTCTTAAAACTCTAAGGCATTCAGTATAAAAATCTGGGGCAGCAAAAATATAGTCATGAATAAAGAACTGACTTTGGCTTTTACTGCTAAATTATTTGCGCCCTGAGATTGCTGGACATACAGCTTCCCAACCCTCAGATACACATACCCACGTCACGGGCTTAAAACTACTGATAAAGAGTGCTTTTACATTTTTAATAAAATGCAAAATTTGATTTAAAAGACAATTTTCATTCTATAAGTCATACTGGTATCCATCCATGCACACGTACCAACACAAAGTGCAGTCAGCTAATTTTCCTATTTCCAGGCTTAATAATCTCCCTCTAATTAAGGCAAACAGGCATGGGTTTGTTTGATGAAATAATTCAATAGACCAGCAAATTTTCAACCTTTTCATCTCGTAGCACACATAAACTAAAATTGTGTGGCACACCAGGAGATATTTTTTGCTGATCTGACCAAAAATCAGGTATAATTTTGATTCATTCACACTGGGTGGCTACTGTTGTTTTGGCTATTGTTATTTTTTTATTTGATAGTCTAAAAGAAAAGAGGTCAGTGTCCTGACTAAGGAGTTTTAAAAATTCTTGCAGCACACAAGTTGAAAATTGCTCAATAGACTTTAAGAATAAAATGGAGCAAAGTCTGAATTCAGAGAGCCAAATAATACCTATTTCTTAAAGTTATATTTTCCCCCAAAGCTGCCTTAAAATTGAGTCATAGTTTTATCTAGAAAGTATAACTAGGTTGACTCAGATACAAAGTTTCTTACATTCACGTTTACTTATTTTTTTAGGTTGTAACCACTTTCAGAAGGAATCATGCCCTTTCAATGGGAACTTTCAGTAACTGGCACCTGCCAACTAATTAAGGGTTGGTTCCTCCCTAAAGTACCCCATAAAGAGAGGCAAACGGATCTAATGGAACCAAAACTCGTGTTTCTGCTGCAATCTAACCATCTTAGGTAGACAGACAATGATTAGTTCCATACATAATCAGGGGCTCTAAAAAGATCATTCTGTCTGAAAAATAAACTCAATAAACACGAAAAACATGGGACTTTTTCAAAGTTAACTTTGACAACATCTAACAAGCACATTAGCTTAAAACTAATTTTACTGCAGCCATTTCATGAAAAAAAGAAAATCCATATTGGTTCCACTATGCTATTTTGACTAAATGAAACATGAAATGAGCTGACATATTACTACAATGTCCCTCGAGGCATCTGCTTGTTACTCACCTTGATCTCTTTCATGCCATGTTCGACTTCCAGCAGCTGGTGAATTCGGAGAGGGATAAAAGTCTCCTGTAGGACTGGGTTCCATATTTTCATCTATGGATATGGTTTTGGGTCTTTTGCTGTTAAAATACAACAATAGTTATGTTAATGGGCTTTCTAGGAAGATGTGCAGCATTTGAAAGCATATAATTTGAGAAGATTCTTCCGGTGGAAATTTCCATAAACACAATAGTATCTCAGAATCATTTTGAAATAACGGTGAGTATTCAAGACACAAACAGGGGTAACACTGTTTTCAGGTGTATGTATCATTTATAGTACTATGTTATACCTGTACCTGCCTAACAAATATGATGTTTATTATATTTACCTTTGAAATGTATTTCCAAAGCAATTTTAGGAGTAAAAAGTGAATTCTTAATTGAGATACATGTACTAATTTCAGAATTGTTATTAATATTGTCCCTGACTCTTATACTACATATACTAATAATGTTCATTTGCATAGCAGTTGATATTAACAATGTGATCTTTTCATATTAATTCAAAGATAAGGTAATGGTGTAGAACAGAACATGAAGTTTGGAGTGGGAAGAACCAGCTCAGTGTCAAATGTAGGCCAATTACTACTTCTTAACAGTAAGCTTGTTAACTTTTCTAAACTTAGTTTAATCATCTATAAAATGGAAATAATAAAAACCTAGTTCAAAGGGGAGTGGTGAGAGGATAAAATGAGTTCTTAAATGTAAAGCTCTTAGTTGAGTGGAGAGCACTTAGAAGATGCTTATTAAGTAGTAATTATTATTGGTAACCCTATAATTAATAATGCTTAAAAATTTTATAGTACTTTAACAATTATAAACTATTTCATATATTCTTCTCTATCTTTTCTGAAAAAATTAGGGTATTGATCCTTTATTCTTGAGATCACCCATGAAAAGCAGGCCATTGCCAAATTCAAGCCACACAGTATACTTTTAAAATGATGTATTTTAATCAAGAAAACATGGCTCATCCCAATTATTAAGTATTTAGAACAGAGGTTAAAAAGCTATTTTATGGCACACGCCATATAGCTTGATATACTGCTTTCATATATCCCCACCAATGCCCTATTAAACAGTTAGTTGACTATAAGAATGGATATTTTTCCTGATATTACGAAGTCCCTATTTACATCTATCCAGGCAAAAACTAAACACACACACACACACACACACACACACACACACACACACAAATACCTTCTGAATTCACCTAATGAAGTGACAAACAAAATGTCATATGATTTCAGAGCTGGATTGGGGCTCTGGAGCCCTACACAGAAACCAAACCTCCCTTTTCTTTCACGTGGGGAGGAAAATATGGAGAAATTCAGGGAGTTGCCCAGTGCATATTAATGATGGAAACAGTCTGACACCAAGTAAGCTGTGCTCTAGCTCCTGTACTGTTTCCAAAACCTGGAGGCATGTGTATGTCTGGGCATATTCATAGATACGCCTGTGATTAATATTTGACTCACAGCTCACACAGTATTAACACAATGCAGAAAGTGGTAATTTCTATCCATACTAACCCACTCTGAGAGTAAGTAATAGCTCTTTAGTTTCTTTTCTATGGTATCACAAGTTAGAAGATATATTTTTAAAACCCTCCTCTAATTTAATTATCCCATCTCTGAATCAGCAGTAAATACCGAAAACTTAAAATGAGGGAGAAAAGATTTTCATAAGAAAACGGAAACTCTATGTTGACAACATACTGATTCATCAGAAAAAAACAAGAAATTACTATTCACTTTTTAAATTTAGAAAAATTAAATCACTTTAAGATCTCACGATGTCACAGACTATTTTAGTGATAATAAACCTAATTATCTTGCTATGCAATCTAACTATATAAAAGTTCAGTTCGACCATAAAATTAAACTTAGATACTAAACATATAAATGTGCACAGCCCCATAATTAATTGAAATACCATTAACTTTCATTATAAAAATAGCATAGAAAAATAATTAGCCTGACTTTTTTCATTTCTAAAAAGTTAATTTTATAAAGTGTATGTTTTGCTCTGGAATCCATGTATGCAATTATATTTGATCATGGGTATACTTAATTCTCTGGAAATGAAATGGGTCTTCATATATTGAAGATTTAACTCAAAAAGAAAACCAACAAAGCTGTACTATTTATTCACCTTTAATTCTCATTACCTCAATCCTCTTCTACTATTCTGCAAGAGTGGAACGTATAATGAAATCCTATGTGCAATGACTTTCTAAGCGACTTATCCCTCATTTAAATAGAAAACCTCTTTTTAAACACCTGTGAGACTGAAAGTTAGAATAAGAAGGTCAAGAGAGAAAAATGAGAATGTCAACAGAGAACTAAAAAGTAAAGTAATCTAGCTGTAGTTCTTCTACAAAGAAGGCTGGTTAAGCCAAATCTCAGAGCATGTAATATTTTCATTGGTAACTGAGAGTTCACTCAATTATTAAGGAATATTGACTAATTGAAGAACTTGGTAAACTTTGGCCTAGAATAAGCCCTTTTGCTTTTAAGTATAAGTAAATGACACATTTTATTTGTCATGTTTCATTGTCCCCATCTGGGTTTTGGTATTAGGGTAAAAGTTACCAGGATGGGTCAATCATAAACCAGGGTTCATTGCCAAGGGAACATCATTTTTAAAGCTGTCAAAAGAATTAGCTAACTTGTAGAATTATAATATTTCACAGAAAAGCACAAAACTCACAATATTCCACAGACAGGATAAAAATCATATAACATTTTCATAATTCCCTGGTCACTCCCCCCAAATTTTTTTTTTTTAAAAATGCTCTGAATAACAATTACATTTAATTTTGAAATGCCAAAATAAATTTCACCAGGAAAGATGAAAAAATATGCATGAAATCAGCAAAAACTCTTTCACTCTTTGCCTTGTTCCCCCTATTCTGTACCTTCCTGCCTCTCTAGCTGCATACCTCCCTACCTACCGACTTGCACACATACTTGAAAACAAAAGCAGCTTCTCTCTCAGTTACCTGCTTGGTGGAGAAGACAGCGACCGCTGAAGATTGACCCCCGAGTTCATGTCATGATAGTATGGTTGGCTTGGGATTTCTCCAATTGGAAAGTTGACTCCAGTTCCCTGGGTTATGGGTGCTGAGGAATAAAACAAATGAAACATTGGGAATGACATTTACACTTGTCATCTTTATTCAAATGTAATAATCTAATATTTTCCAAGCCTCTGGGCAAGGAGGAGAACTCTCTTTACTTTCAAGACTCTAATATCAACCATATGCTGTGCCAGAATTTGAAAACTTCCTCCTGATACCAAAGTTCAAGTCTGCAAACTCGAGGCATTCAAGCTGTAACTATTGGTTACCTCTCCCCCAACTTCAACTCTCCAACCTTTCTCACTAACTCATTTGTATTTGCTCTATCTCTGTCTGTCACCCCACTAGTCTACGATGCATTGGAGCAATGTGCTTTGTATGAAGCTGACTCCCAAAAGTCAAATCATCGTTAAATAAATATAGAACAATTTCATACATAAATACCAAATATTATTCTATAGTCAATATAGAATCAATAACTTTAACATAAGAATGGATTAGAAATCATGATGTTGATGATTATTTGATATAAATAATTCCTGTATTATGGCAAGTAGATTAGAAAAATTTTAAAATATAAAAGAAAGCCAAGATTTTTTCCCAAAAAATAGATATTCAGGTTTCACAGGAATGGTTAGTGTAGCTTTTCTCAATAATTATGTTTTGTCTTCTAAAAAAGTGTTTATGCTACAATTTTATAAATTATGTAAAATATGTACATGGAGTTTCATATTTTAAGGTATTATTTTGTAAAGATATCTTTTTTTATTTTGCTGCTATATCATGAACTGAGATTTTTGTATATTTGTGTTGAGTTTTGCACATTTGTTTAAATTAAAACATTTGTTTCTAGACATTTTGAATAAATCCGTGAGGTTGTTGTGCTAGAATGAGTACAGTCTTGGGAGCCAGAGAGCCTTTTAGTTTGAACTTACTCTACCACTTATAAGATCTGTAACTCAGTTTCCTGCACAGTAAAATGAGAAGAAGAATAACCTATGATTATTTTGAGGATGAAAGAGGTAAAAAGTGATAAAAGCCCACCATTATGCCTGGTACATAAAAGGTGATCAATAAATATGAGTTTCCTTCCTTCTTTCCTTTCCCAAGTTTCCTCCCTTGCAGGCTTAAGTGGTCAGCAAAGATAAAACAGTTCAAAAACATGCTAAGAGAAGATGAAGAGGTATAAATGAACCTACTTGCTGAAAATTTGTTCATTCAACAAGTTATTGATTGTGTCCATTACTGGCAGGTGCTGCAAGGGATACAAAATAGTCTAAGGTAGTCCTGGTCCTTGAAACATTGGACAGCAAGGTGGGCAAACAAAATACTCATGAAAACATAAATACCAATGTAATGCAGACAACAATGAAACTGTCCAAATGAATGACATGATCAATAAAATGCTGCAGGGTTTCAAGGGAAGAATAATCTAATACAAGCTTGAATGGTCCAAGAAATCTGTGGAAAAGCCATAGATGGCACCGGACCTGGGAGAATGAATAAGGTATTGAGTGGGTGTTGGGGGGGAGGTCATTTTAAATAGGGTTTTCATAGGGATCAAAGTTGTGGGCAAAGATAATACACAAGGTGGAGACCAGACAGGTTGGTGTCAAAGGACAGAACTTAAGCACAGTTTCTATTTCTTCACCTGCTTTTATTGGACCTTCATAGGCCCTAATGAAAGAAAGTGTGCCCTGTGCCGGGGCAACAATATTCGAGAGCCCCTGAGACTCACTCTAAGAACACAAAGTTTGCTTCCTGCCTCTCCTAACTGCTTCAAGTTTGATATAAAATTTAGAAGGAACCACAGATTTTCAAGGATTTTTTCTTAGAATTTTTTATAAACAATTGAAATGTGTTCACCATCAGTTGAATTGTGTTCCGATATCACATAGGCCAAGATTGACTTAAAATGTTTTTATGAAAGTATGAACATGAGGCAATGCCGTTAGCGCACGTAAGTACCATGGACTATACAATGACGAGCTTTCTTTTCCTACTAAAAATTAAATAAATCACTACATACGAGATTAGTTTCAGCTCCAAAGTTCTCAAGCTTCTGCTTTCTGTTAGATTGTTCATGTTATATGTAACTCATGTGAGCCTCCTTTGACACAGAACATTTTTGTATTCAATGTGTAACTGTGCCTAATGGCTTAAATCCTTTGGAAAGCTAAAATGCAGCTGCTTGCTGTGGCTTGAGGTACACCGGAGGTTAAAAAAATGCAAGGTAAGAAATCCCACAGTAACCACATGCTCTAAAGTTTATTATTAGAACCTTGTTCTGTGTGACATTGGGAAGCAGGGCATGTGATAGGAGGAGGCATTTGTGTTGCTCCGTGAAAGCAAGCAATCTGTCCAGTCCCTGGAACAGTAATGGATACAACTCCAATAACTGAGTTGCTAACTTACAGGTTATATCTTATACAAACTCTGTGCCATTTTAGTAAGCTCATGCAATATTTAGGCAAAGCTCTGCAATTTCTGTGTCATACATATGGCTTGATGGTCAGTACAGATTGCTTGACCATAAACATACGAGGCGTCATTTATAGTGAAAGGATAACAAAAAATATCTTCAGAAATTATTTTCTAAATTTTTGTCCAGAAAGATTATTCCAAAATATCAAATCAGCAATAAAGATCATCTGTCTACAAATTTATACGTGAGTAAAAATTTAGTGTGTATTCTGACATTAAATCGGAGACTCTGCAAAGGAACGTGGATTACGAATAAACATGGCCAAATTCTAAAACAGCACACCCACAAAATGTATTTAATGACAAAGTGTATGAGAACAGCAAGTCCCAGACAGATTCCTGTCTAAAAGGCTATGAGAGAACTTCCATTGGACACAAAGATCAGTGTCAGCACGTCTCCCGGAGAGGGGCAAAGAAGCCTGGACTGCAAATCATGCTTAAAGAGGCTGCCAATATCCTCTCAGAAACCAAGCTCCCAAGAATCGCAGATTCTAAGGGTTAGAGGCCAGCCCTTAATCTCTCTTATTGTTCTCCTCACTCCAAAAGCTGATCCTAAATCAACTTTTAAGATGGAGATAATATCCTTCAACAGAAAGATCACTATCCTAAAACTGAATAGCTTCATTAGCTAAAGTCAACATACACATTAGTGGGTCATATGATCGTAAAACCCCGGAGGACAGAAACCATTAACATACCGTCAAAAAGTCGGAATTTGTGATATACAGCATGAGGGTTGGGCCGAAGTTTATGTTTACTCAGCAAACCCTTATTTCACCCACTATAAAGTTCAATTGTATAAATAAGGTTATAATGTAGATATGTCAAAATGCTTAGGAGGACCATCTCTCAAGCATCTCAGAGACAGCTATTTACTTCCAGAGAAGAAAATAAATGTTTGTTGGATAAATGAATGAATGAATGTGGATAATCAATATACTAACTGCAAATCAGTAATGTTTGTTGTAACAGATTACACAAAAACCTTTCAGAAATGACAGTATGAATTAAGAAAGAATGAGTGAAGTAGGCTAAATTTACCTCGTTTCTGAACTGTTATAGAAAAGTAATTTTTAATCTGTTTCTTTTTATGTTTCAAATTCAAATTTTTCAAAATGTCCCTCTGGGCTTTTGATGGTTCTAACACGGCTCTCCTTCGACAGCATCCAGCATAATGTCACCTGTGATGAGGAGCTAATCACATTTCCTGACTGATGACTCAGTGCTTCTCATAAGAAAGATGAAAATGTATCTCGGAACTTAGGAAATGTAAACAAGTAATTTCATAATGTCTTATAACTGTAGCAGCACAGCTTCCCTGCTAAAGAACAGTATGGAGAAAACACACACACACACACACACACACACATACACACACACACCTCCAAATACCCCTTCTTTACATGATGCCCGAAAGTGAAAGTAAGTCAGGCAGTTTCCTCTACAAATTAAAAAATCAACATAAAAAAAACTTTCAAATGTCAAAGGCCTTCATACCACAGTCTGGTCAGGAAAAACACACAAGGCTCATTGCCTTGGACCATTCAGTAAACCATCAGAATCTTCTTCCCTGGCAAATACGAACGCCAGAGCTACAGGATGTTACATTTTGGTCTATGCTGCCCCCAAGTACATAGACCTATGACAGAAGTCTTTAAGGTACACATTTATCCACTGGAAAATCACATCAGAAAGGGTAAGTTCCTTAAAGTCTTAAAGGTGCTTGTACATAATTCTCTGAGAAGCATGCTATTTGCCCTGGCCGCTTTAGAAACTGGAACTCTTTAAGAAACCATGATTCAAAAGACAGAGGAAATCTACTAGCTTGGAGATTCCTTCACTGAACACACCTCTAAAGCACTACCTACTCTTTATCCTCAGTAGCTCACTCCCGGTTTGTTCTTTTGGATCACCGTAAATCTTACCTGTGACCTCTGAATGTGACCCAAACGAAAAACACAATTTAAACAAGGACCAGAGTGCCACTACATTATCTGTGTAGCATCGTTCCGAATGTAAGGTTCTCCATCAAAATGTCAGGTGAAGACACACCCTTCCAAGTTACATAAAGAAGCTACCGCAGAGAAGAGAGGAAGAAGACATGAGTCACCTCCTTTAATGCAATCGGTGCGTTAAGAGCTGCATCTCAGATATATATTTGCACACACTAGTCATGAGTAAGGGAGTTGATCAAGGCAACACGCCCGTGTTTAGTTAGCTGGCCAGGTGAAGTTACCCAAGAAACACCCCATCCGGCCTGCCAAGAATGTGTCTCAGGTGAGGTGGGCAGTTGAAACAATTGGATATTGTTTGGAATAACAATGCTTTCTATCTATATCCAACCGCAATCTGCAAAGTTAATTTCTGCATCCCTCTACATGCTGCACGTTAGCGTGTATATCCTGTACATCTCCAAGCTCCCACCAAAATGTCAGTAAAATAAAAAAGCACTTATCTACAGGAAACTTATGTGGGTTATTATAACAATACGTAGTACATTTAATTAATCGCACTTCCTTTGATAAAAATGGCCATCTACGGTCACAGAGAGAACAGTGAATTAAGTGAATACCAGTAACAAGGCAATCAGAACAACCGCAAAATTATTTTTGTGTAACACAAAAAGTTTTAATGATTTAAATGCAAATGTTTTAGAAAATCAGACAAATATATTCACTAATGATTTCATCAAAAGTCAGAGAATTTAAAGCTCATTTTCTCCTAATATACGGTTACGCTTCAAACTGTATTTAAGGTTCAAAATGTAAAATATTTTAAATCTCACTGCAAAATTAAATAATAAGAAAACTATTTACTTACTTCTGGATACCCTCACAAGCTCTGATACATTGAAGACTCCAGATTTTACAAAACTATCTTCAAGGTATCCTGAAAAGAAACACAAAGGGGAAAAAGATCAACATATGCAGGAAGCAAATAAATGATTAAACACTAGAATTTGTTCATGTGTTTTTAAACCAAAGGTTAGAACAAAAAAAAAAAAAAAGTGAGCATACAAAAAAAACACGTAAAGGCAAAACTTGTGAATGCAAACTGGGTCTGTTTAAACAAAAGTAAAAAAGTTTAGATGCTAAATCATCGCCTAAGATAATTTTTTAACTTTCTAAATGTAAAGGGCAATCGGTACTGTGCTTTTGCCATGGCCCACCCATGGAGAAGGAAGGTTTAGGGGTTCTATACATGCATTCAGCTTGGTAGCATCTGGTAGACGAAAGTCCATGCATTTAAAAAGAGAGAGAGGGAAAGAAAAAGGAAAACCACAACCACAATTAGCACCTTGTTGGAATTACTTCAAAGACCTCTTGCAACCACTGTTCTTTCACAAATCCTTCCCTGATTAAAGAAAAGTGAGCTGCCATTACCAGCACCCCCACCCTCGTTCCCAGGTCATGAATCACACAAAAGCATAACTTGTACATACAGCAAATACTTTGCATCAACCAATTTCCACGCACCTTTACTATACCTCACATGATCTCCTTGCTTTCTCACCCTTGCTACTATTCCCCCAGATTCCCTCATTTCAAGAACTGGACACTTTTTCGAGCAAACAGTGGTGATTTCAGGACTCCAAGGAATGCCATATGACTCTTTCATGACCTCCAGGTATGGGGTCCACCAGGCCTGTGTGGCAGCTGGTGTAGCTGTATCTACGACTAGAGCTGAGGACTCCCACAAACACTGGCCCTGTCCCCCGTTTCCCGCCTATGTGAAAGAGGTGTAATGAGGTGAGGAGGAAGAGAACACCTTAGGAAGAAGGAATATGGTTACTCTCTGCTGCCCCGCAGACAGATCAAAAAGAGTCTGAAAAGCCTCCGAATTCAAATACTTCCAGGAAAAAACTCTCAGTTCCAGAGGTTGTCCATTTGATCTGATTTCACTTAAAGATTTAGGGCTGTCCAAGGGAAGAGATTCATGGCCAGATGTGAGGCACCGGTGGTGTAACAACATGAAGCACTCAAGTCAAAGAGCTGGGATTCCACTCCCAACCACCATTTACCAGGGTGGAATCCTGAACATGTTATGAGGCTCTTTGGGCCCCAGATCCCTCATTTATAAATTAGAGGTAATAAAATTACCCACATCATCGAATTGTTATGGATAACAAGTGAGATAAAAATAGAAAAGCCATGGTAGGCACTGATTTCATAAGTTCAGACTGGCCACTGGGGCCAACGATCACCCATACACTGCATTATACACACTGGATTCCAGACACTCAAATTATTTGTAAATCTGCATTTAGAGATTTTACCAGAACAAATGTTACCACACTCTTTTTAACCATGCAGAGCATGAAAAGACAGAAAATCATTAAATTATAATATATGCTTTCCTGTTGTGAACTGAGGAGTCACATATGTCTGAACACTGTTTTATACCCACCCATCCACCTTCTTTAGAAAAAGGATGAAAGAGTGAGGGAGAAGAAAGTATGAGATCCCAGCTGGTGATAATACTTGGGTTTCATATTAAGTCATTACTATGAAAAAATATATATAATTTTAAGAGGATAATAACAAAATGTCCCCATTTGATGTACTTCTATTTTAAGAAACTCCTACATGTTGAGCAATTAATATTTCACCAGATTGAATTCATTTCAGTGATTATTGAGCAACTAGATTAGCCAGCACCGCACAAGGTGATAAAAGACATGAAGACAAAAAAAAAGAAGAAAAAAAAGAAAAAAAGACTCCCTTTGTGTGGTTGGGGATAAAGATATTTCTAATTTTCTGAATCGCTGGAGACTATCATTGAATACAAATTTCTGTTGCTTTTGTTGTTTTTTTAAAGTATAATAAGCTGTACTTTTATATGATAGTGCACATGAAATTTTATATGGGGCAAATATGTTAATATGGACTTACATACATATTATATTAGAACTCATTTATCATGACTATAGCTCATGTATTTAAGCAACCAGACAAGCTTACTTGTCCTCACCCAGCTGTACCCTATACAAGCCTGCCTCAGGCCTTTCTCAGGCGGCTCCCTTCTGAACAGAAGGCCCACTCTGTGCACCCTCTCCTCTCATGCTTCAGTGTCCAGCTCACCCACCATCCCCCCCCACAGTCTGCTCCTCTACCTTCCGCTCCCAACCCCTGGGCCAGCTACAACCAATTTCTTTCCAACCCCTGGGCCAGCTACAACCAATTTCTTTCCAACCCCTGGGCCAGCTACAACCAATTTCTTTCCAACCCCTGGGCCAGCTACAACCAATTTCTTTCCAACCCCTGGGCCAGCTACAACCAATTTCTTTCCAACCCCTGGGCCAGCTACAACCAATTTCTTTACAACCCCTGGGCCAGCTACAACCAATTTCTTTACAACCCCTGGGCCAGCTACAACCAATTTCTTTACAACCCCTGGGCCAGCTACAACCAATTTATTTACAACCCCTGGGCCAGCTACAACCAATTTCTTTACAACCCCTGGGCCAGCTACAACCAATTTCTTTACAACCCCTGGGCCAGCTACAACCAATTTCTTTCTTCTCTAGCCACCCAGAACCTAGTGTGTACTTATTCTACATCACTTTGGATGTTTGCGTTTTCCAAGATAACTGTTTTCAAGTCTTGTGTTTCTTGATGGATCATTAGCTGGGTTATTTGAAGGAGTGGCTGGGTTTTTGCTCATCTCTGTAGCTCCCAAACAACTAGCTCGGCACTTCGATATACAGAAAGTACTAAATAAATGCTTACAGAACAAAATTTTAAAATGCAACTTACTGAGAGGGAATCACAAAAGAATACTTTAGTAATTTTATAACTGCAGACTTAGATGGCTCAAGATTGAAGGATGACTATATCTTTATTCTCGGAACTCATCTGCTGAAAGTTTTATTTAGGCTTGTGGGTAGAATGGGAAAGAGTAATGATTAGAGTCAGATTGTATTTCTGACTTTGTTGTGTAAAACTTTAGGCATTTAGTACCAAATAAATACCAAGGAACTAGAAGAGTTTAAAGAGTAAGAGTTCAAAAATAGTTGTTAAGCCCTGACCGGTTTGGCTCAGTGGATGGAGCGTCGGCCTGTGGACTGGAGGGTCCCAGGTTCGATTCCAGTCAAGGGCATGTGCCTTGGTTGCGGGCACATCCCTGGTGGGGGGTGTGCAGAAGGCAGCTGATTGATGTTTCTAACTCTCTATTCCTCTCTCTTCCTCTCTGTAAAAAATAAATAAAAATATATTTAAAAAAAATAGTTGTTAAAAAAAATCTGAGGAATACGTGAATAAGCAATGAACATTTCAGTATCTATAATAATAAAAGCATAATATGCTAATTAGGCCAGACAGCCAAACAACCTTCTGGACGTCCTTCCAGACAAAGATGAGGCTGTAAGGGCCGAGCCCATTGCACGAATTTCATGCATCAGGTCGCTAGTATTTATATAAATTACATCATCTTAATACATAGTAACATTTCACTATATACCTATCCATCTGAAGTTCATTTCTGTATTACTCCATGAGTAGTCAGGGCTCCATCTGCTTCTCAGTCATGCCCATTAAGATGGAGTGGGGTGTGGACCTGTTAAGAGCTTCATAAGGGAGGGAGGCGCTACCTCAAGCTAATCCTACCAGTGGGAAGACAGTAAGGCACACAGATAAATACAATGACTATGCCATAGGCAAGGGAAGGCGATTCAGAATGTAGCAGGGTGTTCCCCACCCCCAATTTTCCAAGTTCTAAGGAATTTGAATCTACAAGGAAAACTGAACGAGTTACTTTACTAAAACTATGAAAGGCATTGAAAATATGTCAGAACTGCTTTGGCACCCACTAGACAGAAATGCAACACCATGGATCCCACTGGCGTCCACTCCTGCATGGAACATAGGGAGAATCTGAGGATGAGCAGTGATGTCTACTGACAGTGACCTTATAAGAGGGTGTGGGAGAGAGGGTAGCCTGGGCGACACACCTGAAGAGAGGGCTACCCCTGCCATGCATGTGTGTATGCAGCACAGCCTTTACCATGGATAGGCAATACCCAAGATGAGGCAGAGTAAAAAAAAGAAATAGTGGATGGCACTTGGATAACTAATAGTGCTTGCTCCCATGGCATAAGAAATAATACTTAAGGGCTCTGTCAAAATAAGTGGGGAGGATCATGCAGGGATCAGGAGCCCTGGGATAACACAGAGCGTGAGACTCAGCAAAGTGCAGGTTATTGCTAGAACCCCCGGGCTGGGAGGGCCTCCAGGAGCATGGTGCCCACGTGTCCCATAGACCACTGTGAATCTAAATAGCTGATGCACGGGCCAAGAGATCTTAAAGCGATTTGGAGACATTCATGTAGTAAATTCTCTTCGTCTACCAAACGAAATATGAGCATCTCTGAGGCAGAGCAGCTGTTTAATGGTTACTGAGCACTATTACACAACAGCTTAAGCCAGGAAGCAAAGAGCAACGCGGCATTTACAGGATGCTGTATTTACACCACATGTGTGCTTTTTAAAAACTGAAATTGGGTTGGAAATGAAGACCTCCGCAAACTGAAAACCCTCAAAGGCAATATCAAATTATATGATGTTACTTCTTTGTTCATTTTTCTCTAACAAAAGCAACAATAAATCACTACTCAGAAGTTAATATAGTGTTTAACCTCCTTTACAAACAATAACAGAGGGACACAATGGCATATCTAACTGTTAATATCTCAAATTATAATCAGCACCATTTGAATGTTAAACAACATTTACATAGAAAATCCAAAGGAAGACTGATAACGCTCATTTTTATAGTCTACAGTATTCTATTCTTGAAATTAAAAATAAATAAGCCACAGAAAGCTGTTATTAAATTCATGAAAGCTGTCTTCAAGTATTTGGAGGACTGGGAATGTAGATGGTGGATTAGATTTATTCCGCATAGTTCCAGCCACTGTTTCGTGGCCCCATAATGCAGAGTCGTCATCCAATTAGAAATGTCCCAGGAAGGAATGTGAAACTTTACAGAGGCAATAATAACCAACAAATGCCAAGTTACTGCGCTAAGATCTTCTAAAGTATTAATTCAGGTAATGCCTACAAGTTGTCATCTTGTTACCATTTTACAGATGACAAAACTTGTGTCTACTAAAGTAGAGGGTTTCTGGCTAGAAAGACCCTCATTAGAATTAAGAATTATCCCTGAATAGGATATTGGATAAAAGCACCTCTGATTTTTTTTTTTTTTAACATGGCTGTTTCCTATTGGTTTTCTTGCATTGCTGTGGAGAAAGAATGGGAGACTTAGGTATCTAGTCTTTATGATTCCAATTGTTCACTTCCTTCAACGGAGTGTAAAAGATGCCTAAGTCCTTTGCTTTATGGATACGCAAGGAGACAAAATAAGACTATTTCACACTAGCTCTTTGCCAATCTTTATACTTCAGCTACCACAACTAACCCTGGATGATTGTCTGGTAGCTGTGTTATAAGACATAGTTCCAGCTTCCGTTTTTTCAACTTATCTGAACTGTCCATGATTAAGGGTGAAATTGTGACTGTGTAATAGACATGCTAATCATTGCAAAGATAATGATTCTTGGCACAGAGGCTGAGCGTCAGCCTATAGCCAAGGTTAACATTCTAGTATTGATTTAGAATTAGGTGTCCTTCCATATGAAATGTAAATCCATGATAGTGATATAAGTGATCTGGTAGAGTCAGAAATTTTCTGAATTTAACACACACTGGTAGTACTATATTAATGTTATTTGTGTTTTCTAGTATTTTTTAACCAATCCATTAAACTGATTCATATATATGTAACTGTGTGTATGTGCGTTTTTATAAAATTGAGATCAAATATAAATTAATTTGTATCTTGCTTTTTACTAATTAAACATTATCTCTTCTCCTTTAGATTAAATAGATTATCAGTAGCTGGATTTTATATCAGTCGGATGGCTCAGTTGTTTGGAGCATCATCCCATACACCAAAAGGCTGTTGGTTCCATTTCCATTCAGGGCACATAACTAGGTTGCAGGTTTGATCCCTGGTCAGGGAGCTTATGGGAGGTAACTGATTGATGTTTCTCTCTCACATTGATGGTTCTCTCTCTCTTTCTCTCTCTCTCTCAAATCATTTTTTTAAAGCATGATTTTAATGCCTATATAATATTACATTGCATGGACATACGATACTTTACTTGACCATTCTCCTATTGTTTGGCGTTTTAGGTTATTTCCCATTTTTAAAAAAAACACAAAAAACCTTATAAACAGCACTTCAGTTAACATCCTTGAACACAGATCTTTGTCAGCAATTCTCTTAGACTGGAGTTCCCAGAAGTGGACTTATGGGGTCAAAGGACATAGACTCTTTTAAAGTCTTGGTAAAAACTGTCAAACTGCTTTTGATAAAGGTTTGTCCCAGTTCATACTCCCTATGATGGATCATGAGCAGGTCCATGTCACCACCCTGCTGCCAGAACTACATATCACTCATATTAGTAGTGATGTGTTTTTAATTGTGGCAAGTTGGTGGAGAAAATATAGCATTGTTATAATTTTCATTTATTTAATTATAATAAAGTTGAATATCTTTCAGACACATATGCATTATTTATTTGAACATACCATTCAAATATAGGTAAAATAGGAATTGTACTAGCAGGAATATTTTGTTACTAATATTGATTAAATTATTTCTAGAGTTTCACACCAATGATAATGTCGGCTATTAATTGATGTCTAATTTTTTTCTCATCATTTGGTATATTCACTTATTCCCACTTTTCTCAAGTTTTAAACATATTTTCTGATCAGAATGATTATTGAATATTACTAAATGCTTTTTTGACCATAGTAGCGATTCCCTATTTTTTCCTTACAGCATTTATTATTGTTGTATATTACTAAATTCCCAGAATAAATTATCTTTGCTTGTCCATGGAGGAAAACTCTTAATTTACTGTTGGATCGGTTTGCTAACAGTTTCTTCCTACTTCTCTATATGTAGTTAGGATAACTTTGTGGGAATTTTTGTATTTTATTTGTCAGGTTTTCATACCAGGATTAAATGCATATTTCATAAAATGGTTAGGATAAGAGTCATTTTCTTCTGAAAACGAAAAAGTTCTTGAAGTTTAGGGAGCGGATCACTGGCAAAATCATTTCCCTAGAATCTGTTTCAGAGAAGCTTCTTCGATGCCTTTGAGTCTTTCATGAAATTTATTCTGTTCATGTTTTTTGGTCTTAAGACAATTTTATTATATATTTTCCAAGAATATTATCAATTTGCTCCAATTTTTTAGTTTACTAGCACAATATTTTATCATTTATAATTTGGCTATATTTATTTTTAATTTTATAGTTATATTATAATGTAATACTATAATTAATATAAGTAAATTAAATTATGTTAAACTTTACTACAAAAAAAATCAGCTCTACCATTTACTCTGTAAACCTAAGGCAAATTAGGCAACTTTCCTACACCTCACATTTCTCTTCTCTAAAATATAGATGATAACCATAATACCTATAAGTCAATATGAAAACTGTATAGTAATAATAAAAATAGTATTTAAAGAGAGGGAAAGGAAGGTAGAACTTCCAAATTAACAGAAAGAATAAAACACATTGAATAGGAACTTAATTAAGACAGCAAAAATAATAACATAAGATGTAAAAAATAAATAATAAATATAAAGGAAAATAGAAAGTACAAAATCAAGTATATCAATGATTACAATAAATGTAAGTGGACTGAGGAATCCCATAAAGAGCATCAGATCAGCTCAAGCAAATAAATCCAGCTATTTTCAAGGACCAATAGACAAACACATAACAAGAATAAAGTGCTGAAAACAAACTGGTAGGCAAAGAGAAATCGGGCAAATTCAAACAAAAACAGTGTTAATTCGCAAAGATTAGGATGGAATTTAAGATGCATTACAATAAGCAGGAGAGAAAACATTACGAGTGACTAAGTGGCACAATTAGTGAAGAAAAGAGATCACCAACCCTACATGCATGTGGAAAAGTGCATAAAACAAAACCTATTCAAATACAAGAAAGTTGAAAAAATACAAATACACAGAGAGAATTTTGAATGCATCTCTTTTACAACTGAACATGACTATTAGATAAAGACCAACTTCATGTCATTCAAAATACATATTTTGTTTTATTTCCATGGAAACTTTATAAAAATAAAATAATCATATTGGCACATTATGGAGATCACCACAGACTTATGAATACTTATAATGAATACATCACAGGGATATCACCCAAGCAAAATGCTAGCTACAGAGATTAGAGACAATTATTTAAAAATCTAGGTGTTCCAGTTAAAGGGACAGAATGCAATTTTTTTAAGTAGTAATGCAATAAGATTCAGTGCCAACTATTTTCTTTTTTCCCCAAGATGAAACTATTTTTCTTTCAATTTGAATTTCAGTTGACATTCAACATAGTTGTATGAGTTTCATGTGTACAGCAGTGATTAGAATTTATATACCTTACAAAGTGATGACCCCAATAATTCTAGTATCCACCTGGCACCATGCATAGTTATTAACTATCATTGACTTGGCTCTATTTAACATCCCCATGACTATTTTGTATCAATGTATACTTCTTAATCTCATTACCCTTTTCAGCATCAACTGTCTTAGTTTTTTAATATATATTTTATTGATTTCAGAGAGGAAGAGAGAGGGACAGAGACAGAAACATCAGTGATGAGAGAGAATCATTGATTGACTGCCTCCTGCATGCCACCCACTGGGGATCGCGCCTGCAACTCGGACATGTATCCTGACCGGGAATCTAACCTCCTGGTTCACAGGTCAATGCTCAACCACTGAACCACACCAGCCGGGCGCCAACTATCTTCTTTTTAAAATATTTTGTCTTTCTCATTTAAGAGTAACCCCATCAGTGGCCTTTCTTCATCCATCTGCCTTCCTACATGCTCTCCCAAAACCCATAGATACGCCCTTCTTCACCTTCTGACGCTATGTAAGGTAATGTAGTCACATGGGTTATTCTGGACATCAACTGTAACATATCAAGTATAAAGTGGCCCAATGCTTCAGATCCTGATGGAGATGGTCATTTTATAATCTTCGCTTATTGCTTTGAAAGTAGCTCAACTCAGAAAATGAATATAAATCAAAATACCAAATTTTGCAACTAAAATTCCAATTCATTTTTTCTTTATTTTATTTCTTACATCACCATTTAGCCCCTCTATGCCCTCTTCCACCTCCACCCACGTACCCTTCCCACCCACCATCATCATACTGTTGTCCATGACCATGAGTTCTCTCTCTCTTTTTTTTTTTTCTTTTTTGTGCAATCTCTCCACCAACCCCCAAACCTCTACTTCCCTAACCAGAGCTGCCTGCCTACTCTCTATCGATGAGTCTGTCTCTATTTTGCTTGGTAGTTCAGTTTGTTGATTAAATTCCACATATGAGTGAAATCATATGGTACTTGCCTTTCTCTGACTGGCTTATTTCACTTACCATAATGCTCTCCAGGTCCATCCATGTCCACTTCATTTTTAAAAAGCGCCACAACATAAACAATGGAGACAGAATCTTACATCACGTCACTTGTCATCCGAACCCACCCGTGGCCTCTGCACCTCAACAAGACAAAGGGCGCTCACAGAAACACATAGGCACACTCACACCCTCTCCATGTGACCTCTAGGTACCAGCCTCTGCCTGGATCCCCAGAGGTCTCTAACCCCCAGGTTAAAAACTCCAAATCTCTATCCTAGCCTAGAGTTCCAGATGGCTCATTAGGCACTGAAAGAACAAAAACCTACAGCTTAATTGAGATATAACCTAAATACCCTTTTCAAGTGTACACTTCAGGTTTTAGTATATTCAGAACGCTGTACAAGCATCACTAATATGGATCCCTGAACATTTTCATCACCTTCAAAAGAAACCCAGTGCCCGTGAACAGTCACGTGCCCACTCCCCCGACACCACCGCCACCCCCATCTCCCCTGGTCCCCGGCAACCACTAATCTACTTTTTATGTTTACAGTTTTTTCCTGTTCCAGACATTTCATGTAAATGGAAACATATAATATATGAAAGAATACATCATGTCTGTTTGTTTCATGTCATTAGCAAGTGCACAAATCTGAAAGTCGAGTGGTTTTCTTAGTCCTGAATGCCATGGGGACGTGGATATGCTCAAGGTATGAGGGTGGGCATCAAGACTTAGAAATATCTCAGTGAAAACAGGAGTCTGCCCTGGTTGTGTTTTATAAAATGAAATGAATGCGTGCGAGGTCCCTGACGAGCAGAATACAAGTCAAAAGACCCAAAAGGGTTTGTAACAACTTTGAAAACCAAAACCTGATTTTTTTTCCCCTTAAATTCTTCTTCCATCAATGACATTATTATACAAACGCCAACAAGAGTCAAATTACCCCACAAAGGTAATTGCTTTCAATTACTTGATATCTTGATTCTCTTATAATTACAGAAAAAGAAAGAAGAAATGAGACTTGAGTGGAGTTGCCTAATAACTTTAAATCACATTCAATAATCCTATGAGATAGAAACATTAAAACTCAAGTAGTTAGATATCTAGGTAAATATCTCGATAGATGATGATGATGATAGATAGATAGATAGATAGATAGATAGATGACAGATAGATAGATAGATAGATAGATTTTTTAAGTATTTTATTCCACTTGCAAAATATTGCTATAGAAATAACCACTCCTTCCCAGCATGCAAGTGAAGGTCCCCTGGGTTCCTTTTCACAGGACAACACACCCAGCAAGCTTAGCGTCTGCAAAGTTCAGTGATTTTAACGAGCCTGGAACAGTCCACTCTTATCTGTGATACAGAACAATCCCAGCTTTCCAGCTGTGAGGAGGAAAACGCTTTGCATTATTAAATTGTAGCCATATGCTGCAAACGCAGGCCTTGCGAAGAGGGAGAGGGGAAAGAATTTAAATTGAGAGGAAACTTCAGATGCAGGCGGTCACCGTGAAAAGAACCCGAGGTGCTTGAGTGAAAGAGCAACGACAAAAACTCGGCGGAGCCGTGGATACAGTCACGGCCGTGACCCAGGGGTGGTTATGACTGAGGCCTCTTTGCACAGGGGGCCTCTAACCTTCCCCGGGAGGAATGTGGACATTCCACAAAGAAAGAAAAATACGTTAGAGCGGCGTCTTTTAAAATGTAACAAATTGCAAACGATTGAAGTGCAAGGCCTCTTGAAAGTTTTCTGGGACGAGGTGCAGTATAAATTAGGTGCCTCCATCAAGGTATTAAAATTTCACCTGAACTCTCTGTTACCTATGACATCATTTCAGAGGCCACAAGACCCTGCCATACAGTTAAAAGGCAGGGGAAACAAAAGCTGCAAAAAACGGGCGACAGCCCGAGAGCTAGTCCTTTGTCTCTCAGCGTTGAGAAAGGGGAGCATTGACCGTGTTTCAATTACATTTGTGACTGTGTGACGAGTGGGTCCCTGAGCTACATAAATACAAGGCGCATGCACCTGGAGAAAGTGGGAGCAGAGAACAAGATGGCGCTACTGAGCTCTAGCCAGGACAACCACGTGGTGCAGTGCAAGCCTCGCCTTCATCAGGGCCCTGACGCCACAGCCTCGAAATCTCTCAGCTGATCTCCCTCCCCGAGCTCATCCCCGCTGAGGCAAAGGTCACTCGAGATTCGCCTCCACCATCTCCTCACCCTTCACCCACTGCCCCTTGTCCCAGAAGCTGGAGCTGTCACACCTGCCCCCAGGGACTCAACAGGGCACCTCTGTGTCAGGAGACCCAGACTCTGGTTCTGCTGAAAAATCTCAACAGAAAGACTTCTCATTTCTTTCTCTCTCGTGGCAGTGCATACCCATTAACACCCGGGCTGCTCACAGCCAAGGCCAAACTCTTCTCACTCTATCACAAGGCAATGCACCTAGGTGGGTAGGGGGCAAGGAGAAAATAACAATGATGTCGTGGGATTCCTTCTGACTTAAGGTTTGGACCCGTGCAAAAAATGAGTTTTCACCTACAGCTGCCAATAACGAATTGAGACCTTGGGCAAATCACTTAACCTCTTCGCTCTGTTTTCGTAAGTAAAGTGGAGACGTTGGGCTAGCAATGTCTGAGTACTGACATCCTGTTTTCGTGAGTAATGTTTCTGAGAGTGTAGAGCAAAAAAATACATATATATATTGGATTATAGTAACAAACTACTCGTTTAAAAAAATCAGCTGTCTACTTAGGGGGAGAGATGTGTAAGCAGAGATTTACGATACAAAACACCAATCATAACAGAGACAGAGTTGTCCAACCTGCTTAGGGTGATCTGATAAGATGGAATGTAATAGTTTGGAGAGCAAGGATGAACAAGGTTTGAAGGGTGGATTTGGCAGTCCTGGCAAAGGAGACAGCATATCACTTGGAAGAAAGGAAAAGGAAGAAAACCGGGTATGTATAATTGGTGTCTGAGCAGCATTTCAAGACATGACAAAGTATCTATATATATAAAACCCTAGTACGCAAATAGACGGAACTGCGGAACAACCGAACAACCAAACAACCAGTCACTATGATGTGCGCTGACACTAGAGTGCACGGACGGAACATGGTGGGCGTCGACAGCAGGCGGCAGAGTGTGGAACATGGCAGGCATCGGCCATGGTGGGATGGTGGAGCAGTTGAGCGAGGGCACCAGACCAAGGCGAGGCACCGGTTGCTGTCATCGGGGAGAGCCTCTGGTAGTTACTGAAAATTCTCTGCTCCCGTGTGCTGCAATCTTGCCGGGTATCTGCACCTGCTGCTGGCGCTAGCCCTGCTTGCACCCACTGCTGGTGCCAGAGCCACTACTCAGCGCTATCAGTGGGTGCAAGTGGTGGCTGCCAGCCCTGATCGTCCCTCAGGGCTTATCCATCTCCCCCTGCTCCTGAGGGGCGATCGGAGCTGGCAGCTGACTCTCACACCCACTGCTGGTGACGGCCCCACTCACACCCACAGCCGACACTGGAGCTGCCACTCACACCTGTTACCAGCGCCAGTCCTGATCACTCGGTGCCATCAGTGGGTGAGAGCAGCAGCTGCTGGCCCTGATTGGCCCTGAGGGTTTCTCCACCTCCCCCTGCTCCTGAGGGCAGCAGCCATGACTTGCACCTCCTGATGCCGCCGGCCCCAATCACTCCACGTTGTCAACGGGTGCAAGTAGGGCTGGTGTCAGCGCATGGGAGTGGCGGCAGGGGGAGCAGGGCTGCTGGCAGACAGGGGACCAGGGGCCACAGCAGGAGGGGCTGGGCAAGATCATGGAGGATGGGCAGAGACCTGCCCCTGTGCCCACCACAGCCTCGCAGCCCATGGTTCCTTTCAAAGTGCACGAATTCATGCACTGGGATTCTAGTATGAGTATATAAGGAATGAGCACCCAGAGCTTTTAGGAAATCAGATTTGTTTTTTTTCTGAAGTGTACTCATTTATAGCATCTGAGAAATGAAGAGTGAGGAAAGAATAGAAACAATCTTAAGGTTTTTGCACAATTTCAGGCAAGAAATAAAGTGTCTAGAACCCAAATAAGGGTAATGAGGCTGAGAAGTGGGAGCGGATTCTAAAGACCTTAAAAGGAGGTGATGAGTATGTGGAGGATGAGAAAGAGAGTTCTTTAGAAGGAGCTCATGAGCTACGCTAACCAAGGGTAGCCTCCAGGGTAGATTCTGGTAGCCCCAAGATATCTTGCATAGAGAAAAACTGAAATTTGATAGAAAATAAAATGAGTAGAATTTTGGAAATGTTAGTGAGTCACAGCATGAGTTGCTGTGGAACATATAGGGAAACATGCACAGTCAGTCACTGAGCACTTTGTCTGGACACAAAAGAGAAGTATGTTCCAAAGGCATGTATTTAAGAATAACAAGAAGTGATTGTAACTTAGTTTCAGATCTTATATTCAGGTCTTTCCTTTGGTCCATTTTGAATTAATTTTTGTCCATGGAGACAAACTATAATCTAGTTTTATTCTTTTGCACGTGGCTTTCCAATTTTCCCAGCACCATTTATTGAAGAGGCTTTCTTTTCTCCATTGTGTGTTTTGGCTCCTTTGTCAAAATTTATTTGCTCATATATATGTAGTTTTATTTCTGGGTGCTCAATTCTGTTTTATTGGTCTGTGTGGCTGTTTTTCTGCCAGTACCATACTGTTTTGATTATCGTAGCTCTGTAGTATAATTTGAAGTCAGATAGTGTGATCCTCCAGCTTCATTCCTTTTTTCTCAGGATTGCTTTGGCTATTCAGGGTCTTAACTTATGGGCCTTGGTCACAGAGAATATTTTATGAATTTGACCCCAAAGGCAAGGGAAGTAAAGGCAAAAATAAATGAATGGGACTATATCCAACTAAAAAGCTTCTGCACTGCAAAAGAAACTGACAACAAAACAAAAAGGCAACCAACCGAATGGGAGATGGTATTTGCAAAAAAACATCTCCAACCAGGACTTAATGTCCAAAATACATAAAGAACTCATACAACCCAACACAAAACAAACAAACAATCCAATTAAAAAGTGGGCAGAGGACCTGAGCACACTTCGCCTAGGAAAACATACAAAGGACCAACGGATATATGAAAAGATGCTGGACTTCACTAGCTATTAGGGAAATGCAAATCAAAACTACACTGAGATACCACCTCACACCTGCTAGACTGGCTGTTACCAACAAGACAGGTAATAACAAGTGTTGGAAAAGTTAGAGAAAAAGGAACCCTCATTCACTGTTGGTGGGGATATAAACTGGTACAGCCACTATGGATAACAGTATGGCAATTCCTCAAAAAGTTAAAAATAGAGCTACCATATGGCCCAGCAATCCCTCTTCTGGGTATCTACCCCCCCAAAATTAAAAACATTTATTCACAAAGATATATGTGCCCCTATGTTCATTGCAGCATAATTCATGGTGGCCAAGACATGGAGACAACCCAAGTGTCCTTTAATAGTTGACTGGATAAAAAAAAATATGGTACATATATACTACTCAACCATAGGGAAAGATGAAATATTTCCATTGCAACATATGGATAAACCTGGAGAATATTATGCTAAGTGAAATAAGTCAGTCATAAAAAAAAACTAAGAACCACCCTAACTGGTTTGGCTCAGTGGATAGAGTGTCGGCCTGCAGACTCAAGGGTCCCAGGTTCAATTCTGGTCAAGCGCATGTACCTTGGTTGCGGGCACATACCCAGTAGGGAGTGTGCAGGAGGCAGCTGATCGATGTTTCTCTCTCATCAATGTTTCCAACTCTCTATCCCTCTCTCTTCCTCTCTGTAAAAAAACCAATAAAATATATATTTTTTAAAAACTAAGAACCATATGACTTCACTCATATGTGGAATGATATATAACTGAAACTCAGACACAGACAACAGTATGGTGGTTGACAGAAGGAAGAGGGTGGGAGCTAGGAAAGGGTAAAGGGGGCCAAGTATATAGTGATGGAAGATGATCTGACTTTGGGTGGTGGGCACATGATGCAATATGCAGATCAATGTATCATACAAATGTACACTTGAAACCTATATGATCCTATTAGCCAATGTAACCAAAATCAACTTAATAAAAAGAAGAGTCATGAGGGGAAAAAACCCACAAAGGTTCCTGGATTATCAGAAAGGGGCCCCATTTTCAAAAGTATAGGCAGCAAAAGAAAAACTAAACAGGTGAGACTATATTGAACTAACAAGTACCTGCACAGCAAAGGAAACAATCAACAGACAACCTATGGGAGGGGAGACAATGGCTGCACACTGTACATCTAACATGGGGTTAATCTACAAGAAACTCCTACAAGTTAATAGCAAATGATTGAAAAAAAAATAAGTAATAACCTGACTTAAAATGGGTGAAAGACTCAGATTTTCTCCCAAGAAGATATACCAATGGCCAGAAAGCATATTTTAAAAGGCTCAATGTGACTAATCATCAGCAAATGCAAATCAAAATCCCAATGAGATATCATCTCACTTCTGTCAGGATGACTATGATCAAAAAACAAAGGCAACCAGCATTGTGGAAGATGTGGAGAAACTGGATTCCTCGCACCCTGTTGGTGTGAATGCAAAGTGGTGTCACCACTATGGAAAAGAGTATGCAAGTTCCTTGAAAAAAAAAAAAACTGAAAATAGAACGACCATGTGATCCAGCAATCCCACTTCTAGATATTTATCCAAAAGAGTTGAAATCATGATCTCAAAGAGATATCTGAATTCCCATGATCACTGCAGCACTATTCATAATAGCCAAGATGTGGAAACAAACTAAATATCCACCAACAGATGAATGGGTGAAGAACAGGTGGTGGTATATACATATAGTAGAATACTACTTCACCTTTATAAAAAAAGGAAAGGTTGCAATATGCAACAACATGGATAAGCCTTAAGGATATTGTGCTAAGTGAAATAAACCAGTCATAGAAAGACAAATACTGCATGATTCCACTAAAATTAGGTATCTAAAATAGTCAGTATCATAGAATCAGAAAGTGAAATGTTGGCCACCAGGGGAATTAGTAATCGGCACGCATAAATTTTCAATTGTACAAGATTGACAGCTCTAGAGATCTGCCTTGTAACTATAGTCAGCAATAATGTATCATATACTTTAAAATTTGTTAACAGGGTAGATCTCATGTTAAGTGTTCTTACCACAATAAAATAACATTCTTTTTAAAGTAAGGAAGAATTTTTAAGTAAAGCATGGTAAATAAAATCAAATTAATGCTCAAGAGTATGGAAGCAGGAATAGAATGCAAATGAACAACTGGACTCCAATGGCAAAACGTTATGAATGCAATGAGAATAATTTCAGTGAGGACAGAAGCCCAGTTGCAGAAGAAGTCAAGAAAATATTTTAGAGTCTTTCATGTCATGTCATGGGGGGAAAAAAAGAGAGGGAGAGAGAAAGAAAGATGGGACATTTGAATAAAGGGAGTTATCTGAATGAGGGACAAAGATGCATTTTTAAAAGTAAGAAATAAGTTGCTAGGATGAAGTAAATAGAATAAGGAAGAAATATGGAGAGAGCCAGGAAAAGGAAGGGCCAGAGAAAAATTTCAATGGAGACAGAAAAGTTGGTGGCTTCAGAAAGTAGAAACACCAGGAAAAGGCAAGTGGGAAAATATTTATACAATGTTAATACAAGGGACCCAGAGATAAAGTTTGCCAGGGGAAAAGCAATCTGTAATAATACATTTGTACTATTGCTCATATCACTATTAAAAACTGTAACAAACTTTCATTCTACATTTCCTCAGATGTCAAAAGGCTTAGAACAAAACTGAGGATCTAAAAATTATAATTCTATTTCACCATGAGACTTGAGGACATCTGCTCCTTTTGCTTCTTTTATATAATCTCCAACCTAATCTAATGCCTTTTATCTTGATTTGTAACATTGTTTATGCCATTTTATGTCTTTATGGAACAGCAGTGTAAAAATCTAATATACTTCTATTTGGTTCCACATCTAATGGTACTTCCTGCAGGAAGTCTGCTGTATCAACCCAGCTGGAAGGGAAAGGAGTATCAAAAGCTCTCACTTTCCTGCTACTCACCAGGTATGCTATCCTGTCTGATGCTTACAACTGGCCTGGATATAGTTGACTGTGCTAATTCCAAGGAACTTGTCTGATTTACTCATGTGCTCCATGGCACTCATGATTGTGGTAAAACATGGAGCCTTCATTGGGGGGCTAATTCCAAAGTTCATATATTTCCCACTCCATCATGCTTTCTACAATGGCTGGAAATAGTATTTCACAAATTTGACCTCTCATGACATTGGAGTTGTACCACTAAATAATACACACACACACACACACACACACACATATACACACACACAGGGTGGGGCAAATGTAGGTTTACATTTGCATGTGAGTTTATTCTTGTATTAGTATTGATTAATTATTGTATTATTCTCCATACAAACCATGGTAAACCTACGTATGCCACACCCTGTGAGTATGAAATATACTGTATATATTTATGAACAGAAAAGTTTGGGGACAGCAAAGCTCATGGGTAATTCATGTTTTTATCTTCTGTAGCACCTAGAATAATGCCATGCACACAATAGATGCTCATTAAATATCTGTTAGCTGAAAAATTCACCTATAGACAGCTCTTGCTAGACGGCTTATTATTCTTGGTGTGGAGTGGTGTATATTCCCAACTCCTCAAGAGCAAATGACAGTTTCTACTCCTTATTTTGAGCTCAGGCAACAGAAGTTGCCCAATATCCTGTCTCCTGGAGTGTGATTTAACTCTGAATTTAGCAACCAGCGGACACTCAGTTAATATTATTTGTTGACTGGGAATATGTGCAGAAATTCTTTCTTTCATAACCGTATAGGATATTACTAAATTATCTTTTTCCCCAAAATTAAATATTACAGGTAATTAGGCTGGAACCATTGTCGAGGCTGGGCATGGTGCCAACTGCTCTGTAGATTAACCTTTAGGGGTGAGTTGGATACAAGTACCCATAATGTTGCCTGTACGACTAAGCAGCTAAGGGCTATGTATCCTTTGAGCTTTTTAACAGTGATTGGTGAAGAAGGCACTTTCCTCATCCTCTCTTCCTTTATTCTGAATTCTATCATAAATTTGAATATTGAGGAACTTTACTGAATGTGCTGTATTAAAAAAAAAACCACAAACAAAAAACAAAACAAACAAACAAACAAACAAAAACCTCAGATGATAAAGAGGAAAAATGTTCCTGAAACAAAATCTGTTAGGGGGAAAAAAATCCTTTGATTTTAGCACTGACTTGCACAGACCTCATTCTCAAATTACTTAAAAGCTTTACCTACAACTTCAGGTCTTACCACAGTTCACCAATCCTTTTAGTCTTTCCATTTACACTGTTATGAATAGAAAGCCTGTTTATACTCCGTTGCATACTGTTTAGTGCCAACGTTTAAAATTACTTCTAAGTATCATGAAAGAGTGAATTTTCCCCCGTGGAAAACATTTTGATTCTCCTGGTAGATACAATAATTGAGGACATGAGAAGGAGTGGGTATAAACTTATTAATTGAGGAGTAAACAGTCTATGATTTTAAAAAATAAAGTAAATTTTCTCTTTTCTTTGACTCTGAACACCATCTCTGAAGATAAAACATGCTCTATGAGCCCTGGCTGGGTAGCTCAGTTGGTTAAATTGTTGTTTGGTACACCAAAGTCGCAGGATCAATCCCCAGTCAGGGTACATACAAGTATAACCAATGAATGCATAAGTAAGTAAAACGACAAATCAATGTTTCTCTCTCTCTCTCTGACACACACACACACACAAATAAAAAAAAAATGCTCTATGAGATCTTCAAGGGCTATGCAAATATATCCACCTTCATATACAAATACAAAAATGTTTTATTATTTTTGTAACTAGTAGAGTATTGTTTGTCCCAAACTCCAAGTTTTGGGGGGAAAGTGAAGATTTAAGTAAACATGGGTCCTAGTGATCCCAACAGATAACAACTAAAAATGTAGATGCTGGGCTCATTTTCTTGATAATTATTGGGTTGTTTTCATTAGTTTCATGACAACCCTCTGTTGTTTTCATTCTCAGTATCTATATAATAGGGTTGGGGAGAGATCAACCTCAAATTTTTTATAATTTAAATATTTCTTTTTTAATCCTCATCTGAGAATATTTCCCCACTGATTTTTAGACAGAGTGGAAGGGAGGGGCAGAGACAGAGAAAGAGAAACATTGATGTAAAAGAGACACATCTATTTGTTGCCTCCTGTATGCACCCTGACCAGGGCCGAGGATCGAGTCAGCAACCAAGGTGCATGCCCTTGACCAGAATCTAACCCAGGACCCTTCAGACCGAAGGCCAAAGTTCGACCATTGAGGCAAACTGGCTAGGGCTAAAGACCTCTTTATTGCAAGGCAAGCATATTGCTATGGTTAACAGATACTCCTTGTTTAGTTTATTCAATTAATTATATTTGGTTCCATCTTTGTTCCAGAGAGAATATAGGTGGCTTATTTGATGTACACTCAATACATGATCCTAATTGCTCCCAGAGGTTTTGCCAGACTACATGCAAAAGTCAACAAAACAGCACAAGCACCCTATAAAATGTGCAAAAAAGAATAAGTCCATGTCATTCCAAGTAAGAAAGCTCTGGTTAATGGCACTTGGAATACTTAGTAAGATTAAATGATAAAATTTGCAAAAACTGCCCTAGGATTCAAAGTTTCTTTGTTATATCTCCTGCCATGTGAGTGCACATCACAAAAGTACAGCCTTCCTAGCCCTAACTGGTTTGGCTCAGTGGATACAGCTTTGGCCTGCGGACTGAAGGGTCCTGGGTTTGATTCCAGTCAAGGGCACATGCTGGGTTGCAGGCTCGATCCCCACTAGGGGGCGTGCAGGAGGCAGCTGATCAATGATTCTCTCTCATCATTGATGTTTCTATTTCTAAAAGAAGGTTTCAGCTTTGAAATGACTTAGAAGCAAAATCTAACTTCTAGATGGCCTTGTTCTCCTTTGATATTAACCATTACAGCGTTAGGCAAATCACCGAAATTGGGAAATCAAACAAGATCATAGCCAAGGAATGTAGAGACAGAAAAGAATAGAGCAAGACAAAGCTAATTTTAAAAGATTATAGTCTAATCACACATTTCCTAAAAGTGGCAGGGGAGTTTTTACTTAGTAGAAATAAAATTATATCTGAATCTAAGTCCATAAATGAATGATTTACCATCAGTTGGTCCACAACAGTTGTTTCCTAATATTGAAAGAGGGCTCTTATAGTTCTGTTGCTTACAATGGATTAATTTGATATTTAAAACTAAGTACACATAAATATATAACTTCTGAGTCTATCATAAACAAGAGAAATGTACATCATAAAAAATGAAGTGGCCCTAAGGCTTTTTGAACGATTTTTTAAATATATTTTATTGATTTTTTACAGAGAGAAAGGGAGAGAGACAGAGAGTTAGAAACATTGATGAGAGAGAAACATCAATTCAGCTGCCCCCTGCACACTCCCCGCCGGGGATGTGCCCGCAACCAAGGTACGTGCCCTTGACTGGAATCGAACCTGGGACCCTTCAGTTCACAGGCTGATGCTCTATCCACTGAGCCAAACCAGTCAGGACAAGGCTTTTTGACCAAAAGAACAATGTCATGTCCTTGAACATCATCAAACCTTTAGAGCACCTTAGCCCCCAAAAGATTATGGGGCCCATTCCCACCATGTCACAAAGAATAAAAACAAAATATTAAGTCACAAATAGCATAAGGAAATACCATAAGAACTATTTAAATGTGTTTTAAAATAACAAAACTATGCAAGTGCTTTTAAAAATAACAAGTATCAAATATCCCTCCTCTCCAAAACACATTGCTTTGGTTCACCTGTGTTTAGTTTGCTCACTTGAGTACTAACCCCAATCAAGAAAGACAAGTTAAAAACGAAAGGCCTATCTGTAGATGTCCATAGTGCAATTTGGAGAACTTTAGGGTTACCCTCCAGAAGTTCAGAGGAATCAGCAAGAAAGTGGCCTCTGCGTCAGACAGTCAGGCCTGATGCTGGAGAGAAGCCACGATGGGGGGGGGGGGGGGGGCAGGGGCGGAGGGGGGGCGGCATGTTGTGGAGGGACACATGTGCATCTGCTCTGATAGGATGACTGGATGGGATTCCACCCTCATGTCAACAGTGGGGAAAAGATGTCAAAGAGCCGTCAACTCTAAAAGGGCTTGCATTGTTGCCATCTCCTTCCCAACCTGTTAGGAAATGAACACAGGAGTAGATGGTAGCAACTGCCATGGCTTGCACATCTCCCAGTGGAAAACTACCAGTGATAAGAAAGTGTTCACCATCAAGGTGATCTTTCCCAAAAGTTTAACTCCTCTTTGTTATAACAATACAAGCAGCAAAGTGATCTGATTGTTTCATTGCTTATGGTAGTAGGTTTTGATTTTTCCCATAAATGGATTGTGCCTTCTCCAGATATTGAAACCCCACTTGGAGATTTCACATTTCAGCCAAGGCCAGAATACAGAGATGAAAAGGGCCTCCCAAAGATGAATTACACTCTAAAATACCAAACATGCTTGCACTTATGAAAAGAGCTTTTAATAATAAGTATAATTTATCTCAACTGACTGTAATACAAAAACCGTAGTAAGCTCTGATTTTTCACATTTCAAATTAGAAACTAGTCTATGTTCCTAACAGCTTGATTTATTTCAAGGTATTACAGAACAAATTCTTAATTTCATCAAACAGTATTCCTTAATAATCTCTATGGTTCATCCCATAATATAATGATATATGCAAAGCATGTTAAAATGATGGAATGTTTCTGAATCATCAAAGAATATTCTAATTATATTCCATTTAATTTTGGTATTATGTATGTTTTATTATATTCTAACTCTGAAGAACTGGTAGTTGATGTATAAGGTATGTCTATACAATATTCAACAACCTAGTTTTAGGATGTAGTTCTCAAAAAGGCTCAATTTCCAAGAAAAATGTAAAAGGAAAAAAAATTAGGTTTGATTGTTTCTGTTTGCCATATTATATGCAAACAGATAAATTAAGAGATGCTACACTGAATGCAGCAAGAAAAAGACGTGACAAAACTTCTGGACAAATATTGAAAAATTGAATTCTGACATTACGTAACTATTCAAAGTTTCGTTCCGCTCAGGGGAAGAATAAGAAAGTGAGCATAATTCTTTCTGTACGTGTTCAGAAATGCATTTCAAACAATAAGAGCTTATTAATTTCAAATCAAGCTGTCATTCTAAGGCACAGAACATATCCTTTATTTAGTCTGACTTCAAATACTTATCAACTCTTTTTCTATTAGAGGGTTCTTCCTCTCCCATTCTTTGTAAAGTGAATGAGGAAGCTTTTAAAACATGTTTGGGTACAATTCACTCTTGGCTATCTTCCTATGCAGAGGAAATACCAGTCAATTAAAAAGAAGAAATTTTAAAGATTACAAGCTAATGAAATTTCCTCAACTTCAGAAAATTTCTGAAAAAATTCATTATATTGTGTAAATAATTTATCATTGTAATCAATGTATAACTTATAAAATTATAAAGAGTTTTCCTTTGGGGGGATTCTAATTATCCAGACGTAAAAAAATAAAAGAATAAATTCACTGAAATTTACATTTAAAATTGTTCGGTCTTTTTAATGTTTTGTTATCAATTTGTAATAATATTAAAATGTTTTGATGAAAGTAATGAAAAATAAACTTAGTATACATTTTCAAATCTACATTTAACTAGAACTTTTTATCTTTAAAGTATATATTATTTTTGTCAAAGAACACGATTCTGTACAATACAGAGTAAATACGTAGTTGTAAAAAAATAATTTTTCTAATATAAAAATATGGTCAAGACTCAGAAAAAAATAACCTGTTTAACTTTGCATTTTTATTTGGATATTTACTTGATGTATCTTTCCAACACCATTTAAAACAAGGCTGGTCTGACATCTTTTCTGTAGTTCTGGGCTTCTTCAGGTATTTCTACCTCACATTAGCAAAGCACGGTGACAAGGAAGATCAAACAATTAAGGACTGAAAACTACGTCTACCTGAGGAAACTTTTATTATTACTTTTATTACATTTTTTGGTTTATTTTCCATGTAAATACAGATGCAATTATTTGGGGAGGTAGATGGCATCTGTGTTTTTTGTTCGGATGTTTTGTTTGTTTTGGTGTTTGTTTTTGTTAGCTTTATTCTTCGAGCATTCCTTTGCCAAAGTTACAGATATAATTAAAATCTTTACGACGCTGAAATATTAGAAGTTCTCCTTTGCACTGGATTTACCTCATGTGAAAAGACACCCCTCCTAAATCAATACCAAAAGTCTGTATGTTCAGATTTAGGAGCAACAAAAATGAAGACAGCCAACTTATAAAAGCCCATTTTCAGATTTGGAACAACTTCTGAAAATAAAGGGGATACTTGGCATACATTGCACTACACGAAAAGTCCAACTCTCATTATGTCCTGATTCTGGGAATCCAATAAAAACCTTATGGAATAGAAACCCGTTTGCAAAAATCCACCACTGACAACATAACCAACCACCACTACCACCCTTTATAGTTAAGAGTATGGAAAATTTTACTTTTTCTTGTGCGTTTTATAAGAAAGATGTAAACAGGATTTGGGTTTTGTTTTTGTTTTTGGCTTTTCAAACAGCAATGACTTTTAGCACCTGAAAGATACACAACTAAAATACACGCATATTCATTTTCAAAGAAACACCAACAAAAATGAAAATGTTGGTGATTACGTAAATGCTGATGACGCCAATATAGAAGCATGTGCCGCCGTGAAGGGCCTGAGCAGAATCACATCTTGTCCTGATCATACCTGCCCGCCAGAACAAAATAGGCAGCTGACCAATTATGGGCTGTTTATCTACACAGTGGTACCTTTGTTCTGCAACGTCAGATTGCAAACGTCCTGGAACACATATTTACCTGGAGGATTCTTGGCAGGATCATTGTGGCTTGGACTTCCTGATTGTCCAGAATCTGTAACGAAATCACAGAAAATGTTTTATTTTTAATTTGTTTTCAAAGAATTTCACAATCCTCAGAAGGGCTTCAAAAATGTTTTTTAAGATAGAACAATGAAGTTGAGTGTTTAGATAAAGTCTACTTTCCCAAGCCTTTCAGCAGCAACATTTTATTTATCAAATTAGATGAATGCCTATACATATTTCTGTGTGGGGGGCGGGGGGAGGGAGGGATTATAGCTCTGTAGGAGTATTTGAGTAGAGCAAGACTTTTGAAACAAAAGGTCTGGCAATAAAGGTGGTTTGAAGGTTGGGCCTGTCAGTAGCAACATGAAATACCCCAGATAAATCCTCTAAAAATGCAATCTGAGTGTAATTAAACATGCTTTTAAAAAACTTGAAGAGGTTTTTTTATTCAATGATTAAAATACACAGAAACGAGAGTCCGTTTTTCCAGGATTTCGTGTGCGTACACATGTGTCCGCTCCAATAATCCCCCAACCTACTGGACCCAGGCCCAGATTTGTCTGAATCCCATAACAGCAATCGATTTGCAAACACCAAGAAAAGCACAAATTACTAGGTAGATACCAACAGGGCTTGGTGGAGAGCAAATTGTTGGATCAATTTAATTTCCATCTGTGATAGACGGAGGGCCTGCAGATAAGGAGGGAGAGATCGATGCTGTGGATCTAAATTTCCTGCACCACTTTATTCCTCACCGACGCTACAGAAAGGAGCGTGAAGGCTACACTACTGTCAGGCAACACGCCTTTCCTGACGAATCCGACCCTGTGGCGTTTTGTTCACTCCTCTTTCCTCCTTGTCCCTTCTGCCTTTATCTGTGTCATTTGCCCCATATGATTATACACTTACTTACTTGCACGTCCCTTTGTAATATTCTTTGATGGGTTCTAGTATTTAAGCTTTGTCTCCCCAACTAAATGGCATGCCCCTAAGCAGAGACTGTCTACTTCTTTTGTGTCTTCCTCAGTGTGCTGTTCATGGCGGTGAATGCACTAGGCTTTCAGAAACTGCCGGAGACACGGGGTGGCTCAGGTTCAGCAGCCTCCTCTGCTTGCCTAGAAAAGGCGATTTTGAACTTGATGGTAAATTTCAACAAAATCTGATAGGTGGACACAGACACGTCTGTCTTTTCCCTGTGACCCTGTCACTGCACCTAAGCCAAGACAGGGATCCAGTGTCATTTAAGCAGAAGAAGCAAGTTTTCTTCAGTGGGGTTATTCGGCTCTTTCCCTTAAGAGATTAACATACGGCAACTGCCGTTTCTACTATTCAATGCAAGGACATCCCGTTAGTTTCTTTCTGTAGAAAACTTGGTTATTTATTTCTGCCCTTTGCCTCGGGCCTGCTAACTAGATTTAATGCTGAGATCAGATTTTTACCCCTTCATTCCACTTCCTTGTCAGTTCCTTTTTGCTCCAGAACAGTTTTCATGTAATCGTGGTAAACACATTTAGTGATCCCCACATTATCCTCAATTTATCCTGAGTTCTCAAAATGGAAGTAAAAAACTGGTAAGGACGACTCCTGCAAGTCAAATTCTGACTAGGGTTGCCCCTCTAAAAAGCTCGTCCCTCATCTCCAAATTATTCTATTACATCTTCTGAAATTGAAGAGCGATTCAGTGATTTACAATTTGGGAGATCAATCTTTCTCTTTTTACATTCCTGTAAAAGATGGTACAACATTGGCCACTTTCCAGGCATGGAGCATGATAGTTACATAAAAATGATAAATCATATCATTGTGCTACAACCTCAGCTATTTCTGCCTTGAGCCCCTCTGACAAATGACCCTCTGTATTAACACTACATTACAGTTTAATTTCTCAAGCGACTCCAACATTCGGAGGAGTTCCTATGTGTGCAGATTAGCACACCCACTGGCCAGAGCCTCCCCATGTGCTCTTTTCCCTTCTAACGCTGCCTCATATTTATGGAGGTCTAGGCATGCACCCCTCAAGGTGGCTCATGCCACCTTCATGATGACACACTGTGAGGCAGGTTAAGCTTGTCATCAGAGAACAGGAGTCGTAGACTCTACATGAAGCTTAGCATGCTTAATTAAGTCAACTTAAAAATGGCATCACAAAACGCTTTCCCAATGTCTAGTTGCTAAAAGTTGGACCAGTAAAGAATGACGGTCTCTCCCATTCCTAAGAAAGCATTCCTTTAGAACACGGCACCCCCTGTGACCACAACACCCCACTTGGGAAACCCTGTCCTTTTCTACTACAAATTACTCTTTTCCTCTATTTCCAACAAATGCAGACCAACCTCTTCAACTGAAAAAATATAATTACTAAAAAAAAAACCACAAGCATTTGAGGGAAATCTGAAATAGACCCTAAATTTGAGTCATATACTAGCTTTTAATAAGAATTCCACTTACTAAAATGATCTGGCATTTACTGGCACACAACGGCAGCTTTCCCCTCATACTCCAGAGCCTGGGCTGTCCCAGGAGGATAAACGGCATATACTGGCTCTCCAAGCATGGAGGAGGGCCCCTCAGGGAGAGGGCTAGAAAACACGTACTTTTCAGGCTGTAAATTCTAACACTATTATCTACTCTTAACTCTTATGTCACCTTATATCGGTCACTCAATTCCAACTGCTGGAAAAGGAAGCAAGCAGGGAGTCGCACTTGGCAGAAAAACCAAAAATGAACTGTTATTGTGGTTATCTTCAGAGAAGCAATTATTCAGACCACATCCAAAACCCTTCCAGTTCACTACCCAGGTCAAATTACTCTATATCCCAAGGTTTCATTTAACCACTTCCATCATGTGCTCAATTTGTGTGTGTGTGTGTGTGTGTGTGTGTGCTTAATGTGTCATAGCTCTGCCCCTCACTAGTGTGATCCTGTGCAAAATTACTTAACTCTTAGAGCCTTGGGGTCTTGATCTTTAAAACTGTAATACTATCTCTGTCATAGAACCATTGCCAAGATTTTATTATATAAGGCATCAAGCACTTGTTAGACACATTCTGCACCATCAATAAATGAAAGATAATATTAAACATAGAGGCCAAGTTAAAAAAATGATTCATAGTTTGAATGGACCAACTTTCAGGAAGAAAAGGAGAAAAAGGACATGACAAAATCCTGTCCATCCCAGGACAAGCATCTAAAATTGTCTGTGGTGCCCTAACCAGTTTGGCTCAGTGGATAGAGTGTCAGCCTGCAGACTCAAGGGTCCCAGGTTTGATTCCGGTCAAGGGCAGGTACCTTGGTTGTGGGCACATCCCCAGTAGGGAGTGTGCAGGAGGCAGCTAATCAAGGTTTCTGACTCTCTATCCCTCTCCCTTCCTCTCTGTAAAAAATCAATAAATATATTTTAAAAAATAAAATTGTCTGTGGTTAACCAACTGAACATAGACCCAGTGTGTGCCCTTTGGAGAAGTCCCACTATCCCCAAAACAGACAAGTCATATTGCTGTTGACAGGATCTCAGGAGCTTTCATGCTCCAAAAGCAGTAGATATCAGCCATCTGTAAAATTACCTTCCATAAGGCTTACATATTTGAGGAAGAAGGCTGGTAAGGGTGGGGTTGTGAGTCACCCAGCACACTGGGTCTTCAGTATAGAAAGGAGATTTTGATTCAGTAGAAAAATAAGGGAGGAGAATGGGCCTTGAAGGCAGCAGACCTAAACCAGTCCTCCGTCATTCCCTCCACATTTCATTTTTGTCTTCCTTGATCTCAATCTCTATTTTTTTTCTCATTTCCTTGTTTATATCTTTCTGGCTTACTGCACATAATGTAGATCTGAAATACAATTTGTATTCCATACTTATGACAATCTCATATTCCCATTCTTTAGTTTTAAGTGTGAATCAAGCATACTATATTTCTTCTTCTAGGAGGAAAATATTAATAAATCTATTTCTAAATTACTACTTAATCAATTCCTCCTCCCTTAGGTGATAGATTCCCCAGAAACTTACTAGAAAGGATCCACACCCCCACATGCTGACCCTTACCCACTTTTCCTCAATCTTTTTCTACACTCCTTACAAAAAATCAGCCAATCTTTTATGGCTTTCTAATATCTAAACTTTACCTAAGGAGTGACCGGGTTTCCGTAATGAGCCAATTTTATCGAAAATCCTGGATACTTCAGTGATTTAAATGGCTTATCCAAAGTTAAATGGCAACTATTAAAATACATGTCCTTTACATGGGCCACCCATTCAGACACATTGCCTCTTGGGTGGTTATGATGCAATCTTAAAATCATGCAAAGCCAAATGATCTTTTAGTAGATTACATGTTTCTGAGAACTTGACCTTCCCTTAACTTCCCACCATTTACCAATAACATTCAAAACATTTTTCACAAATTAAAAAAACAACAACACCTTTAGCTATTCTTTCTACCTACATTGGAAACAATAATTATTATCATTGAAGTTTTTATACCAATTGACACTGTGGAGACAGGCCAACTCTAAATCAAATTTAGTTTGGATTCTCTCCACTAAACAAAGGACATTCTAATGTTTTACTTATAATCTGGTGGAAGTCCAATAAAATGTTTGTCAAATATATAAGATAATAAATAATGACCTGCTAAATGTTTGTTACTGAGTATTAACTTTCTAGGGGGGATGAACTCACTTATCTGATGTGGGTGGATCACCAAAACTGTGAAAGATTTTTTGAAGGTCGTTAATGTAAGCATCGATTAGATGCAAACCCAGTTGCTGATGTTTGGAACATAATAGGTTCTCCATAAATGCATATTAAATTCCCATTTAATATACAATATCAACCATTAAAGACATTGTTTAAAAAAGAAGAATATAAATTCTATGCCTTCTAGAAGCTCAGAGGCTACTCAAAGAGATAGAAATGTGCAAATTAAAAAATATACTATGGTAGGTACTATGAGTGAGTATATACCAAGAGGGAACAATTGGTTCTTGCTAGGATGGATGGACAAGAGCATGTCATAAAAATTATCAGTGGGAGGTGACCTTAGGAACAGGATCTTTAAAAAAATGAACAGATCTCATATCTTTCTAGTACCTATCCCACTCTGCCAGCAGGGTGATCACTTAACACCCAAAACTGATTAGGCTACTTCCCTGCTCAAAGTCATACATATATCACAAATCCCAACAGGAAAAAAAATTCAATTTTTTCAGTCCTTCAATCACCATAACCGGGCCCCTACCAACACCTGAGTCCTACCTCAGCTTTTGGACGTCCCACTATCTCCTGAGTCTTTGCACGTGGAGTCCTTCCCCCCACTTCCGACCCCCACCCCACCCCCCTCTGAAGTCCTCCCTTTTAGATTCAGAACTGCATGAAGGCAGGGATGCTGCCTTAGTTGGTCCAATGGCCCTGATCTTTGGTATGGGGCCTCTCACATTTGGTTGAGGAAGTCAAATGAATAGGAAACAACTGATCTGTAAAGCACAGAAGCGCACAAAGAAGAAAGGCTGGGCGTGCCCCCTCTGCGCAGAAACACACGTCAGAAGTCAAACAGACAAGCCTTTGGTGACGAGGAAAGAGGAGAGAAGAACAATTCCCAGGGCTAGGTCTCATGGCCTCACAGAAGGTCCAATCTTCCTTGGAAATAGGATGGGTTTGATAAGTGGATCTACCATGAGTCAGAAATTAATTTTTCGTTCTCTCTTACAACGGGAAGAGATGTTTGTTGGGGATCTAGAAAGCAGGGCCCCAGTGTGTGAGTAGGAGGACAAGAAGCTGTTAATGAACTTTACAGAGAAGTGGCCTTTCTACTCCAAGATGAAACTTATTCCAGGAATTCATTTTACTCTCTGACATCATGACTTGAGTATCAACAGGGAAACTACAATTAAGAAGCATGATTTTAATTTATAGTCAATTTTGGTGCAAAGAAGGAACAGAACAAACTTGTCAGTTCCCTTCTGGCTCTAAAACTCTATGATTCTATAACAATCTAGCTTTTATATCCAGGGATATCAAAGAGTAAATGAAACCCACACTGTAACCTGTTAATCTACAGATAGCCTCTTGCTAGAACTAAAATTAGTCATCCTGTGATAAAAGGCTCCTTTGTCATATTCCTGTGCTTTAAGCAGGTAAAGAAACAGCCCATTGTCAACCAAAGAATATGGGATTTTTTAAAGGCTTAGATGAGCCCCTTTCTTTCTCTCTAAAACATTAGTGATTCTCAACATGCTAAAATAGTACATTTTTATGAATTAAATGAACATATAGCACACCATAAAGAATCACTTAAATAAGAGAAAAGTCAATAAGGAACAAAAACTTGAGGGAAGGGACACAGATGCACTTCATAACAGGACAGAAAAAAGTAAGACAAAAACATCCATCTTTTTATAGGAATTAGGGACAAAACTATTCCTCTCCTTGGGCAAAGCTGGCTCGCCTCTTCCACCTCCCTCTGTTGCACCTCACTCTTGGCTATTTACTTTCCACAATGACTGATTCCCTGGGATTTATAGTGATTGGCTTTATGGAGCGCACTCTATAGCTTCGGTTTTAATGGAGGACTGCTTCATCCGTTGGCATGACACAAAACTATAGTTTTACAATATTTTCTTTTTCCTCTATTAAATGTTTATTAGAATAACACGAAGAGAACAAGGAAAGACTAAGTGCTTTACTTGTCTCACATTAGTATATACGTGTGCAGGAAAATGCTCTCTCTCACTCTCTGGCTCTCTCTTATCTCGCTGTCTCTTCCCTCTGCTATTTCTGTTTCTCTGTCTCTTCTCAAAAGGACATTGCATTATATGACGTCCACTTCGTTGCAAAACTTGAAAAAGCATCTATCCATGGGAAGCAGCGACTCTGTCACTTTCTTCCTTTTGTTTTTGTTGTTGGTAATGTTGGGGTTTTTTCTGTCACTTTCTTGATGGAATCCATGTTTTTGCTGAATCTGTAACCCTTTTCCTAAACCCAGATCTGAGCAGGAAGAGAAATCAAACCTCTCTGAATGCTTTTGGCACAACCATAATAATATTCTGGAGACGTGGCTTCCTACATATTTTTAATAATACCTTTCCATCTACATTATTTCCCATCGGAAGGCATATTTGATAGTGCTAAATTTATCATTTTAAAGGATGCTGCAATGGTGAGGCTCCTTATAGATAAAGTAACTTAATAAACCAAAGAAAAACATGGAAAGAGAAAGCAGATAGATGTGTAATATATCCTCTATTTCCTATCCTTACACATGCCATCTAGATCTGTGATTAAACTTTCTTTTAACGAGCCACTTTTTTTTTCTTAACAGGGAGATTTGGTTCAAAACATCACATCTCAAGGATTAAATAAGAATTTGTTTGGGATCAAGACCACAGTTTGTCCACAAGGAATTAGCTGAAAGACATAGGCCACTAAAATGTAAAGAAAAAGCAAATCACATATGTGTAGGAGAGAAAGTCATACCTATCCAAGCCAGGGACTGTGGACCGCACAAACAAGAACCCCCTGAACAAAACGTGTGCAACTGCCCAACGTCTCTGACCCGAGGGCTGCACTGCATCACTAAGTAGCACCCAAACCCCCACAAATGAAAGCAGGGAGAATCCTAGCTGACCTTTCTGGCCTGAGATTAAGTTCAATGACTCCCTACTGACCCAGGGATTGAGTGAACTAAAGGTCATGAGCAGGATCATCGACATGTCTTGCTTTTAAAGCCCTTAGCCTATAGGATGCAAGGACCCCGTCCCGGTCACTGTCCAGATCGCTAACTTTCTACCGTGTGTTTTCAATTAAGTAAATAAAATGTAGTAATTAAATCAAGATTGCGTAATATGTTTTTGATTTGTAATCTCATTTAAATTAATTAACTGACTCAATCCTTGTTTAGTTTTTAAACTGGCCTAGTTAGGAAAGAGTCCCTGGGAGCAAATCCAGTTTTCTATCTTTAAAAACAAGGCAAAGCAATCTGGCATACTTAAATTTTTTTTTTTTAATGCACCAGCAAAATATAAATACAGAGGCAAGAGTGTTAGTGTAGAGGAAGGAGGAGTTTTATGGCATGATTTTGACTAAAAAAAGAAAAAAATAGTTCTCGCACTAGAGAGAAATAAACCAAAACATTATTTATTCAAAACATTTCTTTTCCAATTTTATGAAGATTGCATGTTTGTTGGAAGCAAAACATTTCCAGCTGTACTTTAAGTTTCTGAAGAGAGTTGTAAGATTTATAATCTTTCATAAATGCTGCCCATATCTCATAATATTAAATGAACACGCCACTGCGTACTTTAAGGAACAATTTGCCAATGCGCTTTGCCACATGAAAACAATGAAATCCTGTCCAAAGCCCAGCCAGATCCAGTAGGAAAAGATGAGATGAATGTTCTGTCTCTCCCATCTGGGAGACATTGTGGATTTCAGCTATAGTATGTAATATAAATTTTTTTCCTTGGAAACCAAGAAACCTGCATTTTATAGCAAGGTATGTAGTGCAAAGAGAATGTTGGTGAAATATGAATCTGGAAATGAAAACCAGAATGTCATCAGGCTCAAGAACATAATTATGGAGGCAAATTGAAAAATCAATGCAAAATTTCAACATAAACCAAATGCAATGTTTAGGATCCTGTTAGTCTTAAATTTTCTCTTAAAAAGAAAAGCCTGGAAAAATAAATGCCTTTTTACCTCTAAAGTTCTGAACAGCACTTGTTACACTGCCTGACACAGTCACTTACATACCTGCTTTGTTTTATCCTGGGGTCTTCACGCATTATTCTAAATCCCATACATAACCCATTCCTGGGTACGCGAGGTCCTTTCTTATATCTCCCCAAAACTTAATATAATATTGGAGATCTAGATTAAAACCAGACACAAGACTTTCTAATACTTCATTGGCCATCTTTCTTCTCAGGGAACAAGACATGTTTTCTCAAAACTTTCTGGAGAGTCAGAACCGCTGGGTTCTACTCAGCAACTGCCAACCACTTGGACTCTGACCCTGAGGAAACCACTTCATGCCTGAGTCAGTTTTCATCCTGCCCCGTCACTTAAACCTGCCTAAGGAAAAGGTACGAGTTTTTGAGCCTACGTCATTTCCCAAAAGAATTAAAATGGAAAAAAATAACTTCCTACAGTAGTGAAAATATGCACAAGTATATGTGAGGAAAGGCTAAGGTATTTTTTTAAATATACCTTAAGGTTTAATCGCCCCCCCCCCCCCCCCCGCCCCTCCTACCACCAGCAAAAAAAACCACCTGGTTGTTTCTCCATTTTCACACTATACTTCCCCTTGAAAATACTAATGGCATTGGTAATTAAAGGGCTGGATTCGTGTCCAGCTCTCCTCCTAAGATCGTAAAATCCACGCGGACAGGATCCGGGTTAGTCTTATTCACTGCCCAGCAGGACTCCTGGCCCATGTGCTCAGTCAGCTTTGTTAACACATAAGCACAATTTAACAGTGAGCAAGACCTTGGTGGCTGAAACCACTCAGAACACTTCCTCGAACTATACTTAAGTTGCCAGTAATGCCAATCATCACTTTTACTTGTTTGGTTACTATCTACACATATTCTATTTTTTAAGTATCTGCAACCTCTCTATATAAATTTAGAAACTGACTCAGTCAATGATCAAAAAGTCATATTCTTACTTTTTCAGTGCTCATTTTAGGGCATGTCTGCCTTAAAATATTTTTAAAAAAAATTTCTCCATCATGTTAAGTAAAAACATATTTTGCTAAATTCCTAAAATATGTATGTTAAAAATCACAATGAGTTTAGAGAAAAGAAAGTGAGTGGGTTTTTCACATGCCCTATTAGTTATGCATATATAATTCATAACCTGTCCTTACTTTTTTGTTAAATCATGGCTCTTAAGTCAATGATATATATATACCAAAAAAAATCATATTTTTAATCAAAGGTGCATAATAATAAGCAGAGTAACAAGAGGAAGACAAAGATAATATACTATCTACCAATTTAAAGTAGATTTGTATATCAGACATTCATTACTGCTTTTGTTTTATCATAATTTTGGAGGAAAAAATCAGAGAAGTCACTTGATGAAACAGGAAGCTTGCTGATGTGGCAGATAATGGTATTAAATGTCCTCAGAGTTCCTTGATAAGTGGTTCAAAGAACTGCTGTTCTCATGTTTTCAGGGCAAAAGCTAATTTACCAGGAATAAAACTACTTGAATAATACATCATGTGAACTAACATTTTTGAAAAAGGATAAAATGAGGAAGCAAATGAGGAGATAGCAACTTCCTCCTGCAAATTAAAACTATGCAAGAAAGGAAAGTAACTCAATTTAACTGATAAAATAAAACAACAAAGAAATGGCTAACTCACATTTTTCCTTCTTTTTTAAAGAGGTCAAGATTATTCTAATATGTGGAATAATACATTTGAAAGAACTCTGAAAAGTTTACAACCCAACAGAAATATGAAGGTTCCTTATAATTTTATGGGGCAATATTCTTTCAAATGGTTGTTTTAAGAAGTTAAAAATACAGGTAATTTTAACCAAGTATAATAAAGAGCCTATTATAAAAGCTTACCATGAAAATTCACTGTTCATTACTGTGGTTGTTTGGGAGATGAGAAAAAATGATGAGCGACATGTCTACTTGCTACATCCATTTTAAAGGGGACCAGGAGCATAAGGACATGGTTGCTGTATACCATGTGCTCAAAATTCCTTCTATTTTGTCAGTTTATCTTTAATAGAGATTCAAATAGACTCCTTATGATTCTAAAATCTCTAAGCTAAATCTAAAGAGTATGAAAGAGAACAAGTTTCTGCATAATGTCCCATCCATATGTCTTAACCCTCAATGGTATCAAACCTATGTAATTTTATACGTCAAATGCCTTCCAGATGTGACAGAATTTTAACACAGACCAACTTCAAGGTTGTTGTGTGTGTGCTTTTTGTTACTGAAGACTCATCTCCCAAGCTCATAACGATTATTTCCACTGCACATAACATTACGCGTGGCTAATGTTCCATTTTCTGAATTGATTATTATACTGCCATTTCAAAACTGACATTGCCTTCCAATCAAAAAACAAACTACGCTGCATACCCAGCCTCCAAAAAGCACCAGAAACCACATCATTATTTTCAAACTGTAGACGGTGCTTGATTACAAGGACAGTTGAACTTCGCCTTGTCCATGCTTGGTAGCTCTGAACGATGGAAAAGAGGAGGAAGAGGTCGTCTGGAGTTCTTTGTCAGAGCTCGCTGCCATCAAACAACTGAGCCTGTCACCTGTTGTTTTTGGTTTTAAAGACCGATTCTAATTACAGAAGATCAAATCACCCTTGACACTTAATATATGTTGGCATTTGAAAATTAACCAACAAGATCATTCATGGAGAATTTTCAAAACACTTAACAATAATGCTATGATAAAAAAGACAGACAAAATTTTCCAGTAGGATAAAAATAAAAATTTAGAGTCACTGGAAGCCAGTAAGAAAAACTGGTAATGATAAGGTTTTGGATAATATCATGCAAACTTAACCCTTCCCCCCAAAAATCAATGCTTTGAACTTTAACTCAATTCCATCCCACCACCCAAAAATCAGGTTTGCCATGTAGTGTTAATATGTCCTCAGAGCCATCCCTCACTCTACTTCTGCAAACTCCATTCCCAACTCTGTCATCAGCTGCCTTAAAGCTAGGTCCAGCCCATGGGAGGCCCTGGGGGGAGTGTGGGGATTCGGAGGGCAGGAAGAAACGAGAATGGAAGGTTTTCCTTCCCTTCTCTCATCTGTGACAGATGTCTCCAAGCACTGGCTAGGTCTCCTTTGTGTTCTATCTTCCAGTAAATGGTCCCTCTCTCTGTGGTCCACACCCCGCTCAGGCAGGTCCAGCTCAAGGACTCTGGTAACACCACCTTCTCCCTTCACCCCACCCCCAGCCCTGGTTGTGGCAGCGGGTTCCTACTGATGATAATGTTTGGGTTGTGCCTCACTACCATGTGCTTTTTCTACCCGCTCTAACATCATTGTAAAGGGATCCCCCTTTCGAATTCCTATTGGACTCCAATAAGAGCTCTATTTTTCTGGATCCTGAGAAATATATATGATTTTTGAAGTATGACATATCACTCTGAAATAAATACCAGGTAGTAAAATTAACAATGTCAGACTAAGTGTAATACCATTTAGAATATTAATACATTCCATCAGAAAGGATATATGAAAATATTTGTTATGATTCTCATTTTAATGGGTGGTAGTGAGAAAACATTTGCCTCAAATCAGTACTAAGTATGAAATGCTATATCCCAAAGTCTTTTGTAATACACGATAGCGACATATAATAACAATCAAGGTTTAAAAAAGATTAATTACTTAGATTTTCAACGCTACACCCTAAATACATCTCTTCTAGGAGATCTTCTCATAATCCTAATCACACCCACCCAGCCACATTCACCATTTCTTCTTTTCACTATCTCATAGTTAGTCTTTCTATCCAACTTTTAACAAGTTACACAATACATGGGGTTTTCTTTGTGCATTTGTGATTTTCCCACAAGCGTGACTCTATGCCCCTTGACTGAATCAATTATGAGCCTCATTAATTTTTTTTTAATTTTAAATATATATTTTATTGATTTTTTTACAGAGAGGAAGGGAGAGGGATAGAGAGTTAGAAACATTGGTGAGAGAGAAACATCGAACAGCTGCCTCCTGCACATCCCTTACTGGGGATGTGCCTCCAACCAAGGTACATGCCCTTGACTGGAATCGAACCTGGGACCCTTCAGTCCGCAGGCCGACGCTCTATCCACTGAGCCAAACCACTCAGGGCAAGCCTCATTAATTTTATAGAACACTATACATTTATTTATATCTCACGGCACAAACCACTTTGAGTTGCTTATAAGTTGCCTGAATAGCTAACAGTATCACGAGGAGGTAATCAAAAGGTTGTCTTGAATGTATACCAATAATACAGCAACATAACAATACATACTTGAAAAGAGAAATAATGTCAGCAGTACTCTGTCTTCTCTAGGAAATAGCTCATAAGACCTCGTTTGACACCCAGTATTTTCACATAGGAACCGCCATAAAATATGAACAGACAAAAGTATTTTCTTCTATCAGAATGGCATCCCCTAGGATGCTTTATTAGAACACTCCACAAAAAGGAGATAAACATATTTATGTTTGCACGTGGAGGGAAGTATATAAACTCACAGTACCAAAAACTTTCCAATCACAAGGGCAAGCAGTACGGACATGCTGGATGTTTTATAACGTGCCAGATAACAGCCCCACTTGGAGGAAGTGACATCATGGAAAACATATAACATCGAGCCCCATTTTGCCAACTTCTCCTGATGAAACCTGAACAGGATGAGACCGGGGCCTGGTGGGTGTGCTCAGCTGCCGGCTGCCGGCAGCACCATGTCCCCGTGTCTCCTCTCGGTCACTTCGAACTCTCCAGCCCTCCAAAGGGTTATCTTCATGTTCTTTCAACATTATTGTCCTAGTTTGTGATCATTACCACCAAACATCATATGGATATTATATCAACTGAAAGCCATTGTTTAGAAACATTTTTAAAGCTGACCCTCAAATCTATTTTAGTCCACCATGTCACTTCAGGCAAAATTTGGAAATGTAATTCAATAATCTTTATTGGGGGAAAAAATGGGTTAAAGTCTCTTTAGACATGAAATGATCATGAAGAAGTCTAGCAATAATTTCCACTTTTTGCCTTTCCCCACCCCTCCCTTTTATTTCCAATGGAAAGATTATAGTGCGATAAATAAGCTGAGGCAAACTTCATACTAGAATAGCAGGTAGACATAGTGCACAGACATTAAAAACCATAGGAATAGTGCTGAGGACACAAGGTAGAAACAGTCATGCGATTCTGTAGTGATAGGGGTAAGAGGCAGGTAGCCTAATGCCAGATAGAAAGTGAGCTTAAATTTCAACCAGGTTTTTTACTACACACATATTATTCTAAACTTAAACTTTCACTATAAGTTGCAGTCCAAAAAAAAATTATCCCCAGTTCTTACAATGTACTCTATCTCTATGTGTGTGGATTCTATGATTTAAAAACCATCACATAGGAATATATAACTCAGTTAGAGTCAATATAAAACAAGTGAAATTAAATTATATACAACATACTAAGCAGATAACTGAAATTATGACAGCTATAATTGGCACAGAAATAGGTTTTAAGAGACACCCTCCTAGTAATGGGCTCATTGAACAAAGAAGAACTAATCTCCAACTTCAAACAATGTATTTGAAGTTTTGATTGGAAGTCAATAAACACAACATATCCATCCACTTACAAATATCACAGCAAATACATTAGAACAAAGTAACATTACAATAGTTTATAAGCAAATGACTTTTTAAATATGGAAGGTGGGTTCTCACACCTCAACCCAGCTCACCCTTGCTCCTCTCTGCTTCTCTCATGGAAAGATTAAATCTCTTCGTGAAACATCCCCTACGTTTCTCCACAGTGTGCTAGGCCTGGTGTCTCTCTGCCCAAGAATTAGACTGAAACCATTCAGTTACTTCACAAGGCCCTTCACCTCCTGGAAGCGGGGAAGGACTTCAGGCTTAACTGACCTCAGCGGAACTGAAACCAGCCAACAACCACAGCAAGGTTGGATGTTACAGTGCCAGCACCAACCTGCAATGCTTCTCTGCCTCAGAGAAGCACAGCCCTTCTCCCTTTTGTGGAAGACATGAAATAAAGAGCAACTGAAAGCAACTTAAAAGCAAATGACACTTGACATGTTGCTTGTCGTTGACAAAATATCTGCGTTTTTAGCAGACTCTACGTCTAAGGAATGCTTTCAAGTGTTTTGCTTGAAAATGTAAACTATAAATGAGAAGACTTGTATTGTGCTCCTGTGTCATTCTCATTTGTTCAGGTTTGTTTACTCAATGACAATGTTACCACCTGCAAGGAAGTCGGGGTTCCAGACCCAACTGGGATACAAAAGTGAGGTTTTCCCGATCTGGGTCCCAAGCCAAAGCTTCCTGCTCTCATCAGGCTCCCATCCACGGTGGCCTGTGCCTTTCTAGAGGGACACCATAGCTCAGCTTTCTTTTCCCTGAGCTGGCATCCTCTGCAGTGCCACGGATGTACAGGTCACACCATGAAAACCAAAACACAACAGCCAACACAAAAGGGGGGAAAGGAGCCCCGGAATCCAGTGAGCGCATTTGAAAGAAGAGGGAGGAGGCACTTAAGAAAACAGTTTTCAAAATTTCTTTTGAAAAAAAGCTACTAACAACAAAATAATAACTGAACAGTCTCTATTAATATCATCCAGCAATTACCAAAACTTGAATAGATTAGCTGATATATTCCAATCACCTGGTAGAGAGCAGCACCTATCTCCTCAGTCCACTCGCCCTGCTGAAAGTGCTTCTAAAGGATGGATGCCTTCTTTCTCTGCTGCTTTAACTCATTTTCTGTTCACCTGTTTACCTGGATTTGTTTTCAGCTTAACATCCATTAAGCATGAAGACACAACAAGAGGTGCAGTGATGATGAGATAATGTCTCAAGGCCATTACTCTTCCCATGAGACTGACAGGAAGGACCTATGATAAGTGGAAGATAGCCTCGTTGACTTGGGTTAAAGGGAAGAAATATGAACCCGCTCTAGAACTCTGACAATCAAAGAGAGAGCTTTAAAACGCCATGTATTTATATTTTGCCGAACTTTTCGTATTTCCCATTAGAAGGCAAAGTCTCTGATAAACTTCAGGGCATTTCTGATTTTTCAGCTAGTCAAGAAGGAGATGCCTGTTCAAGGAAGGGAATGCTAGGTGCTTGGGTAGCCTATAGCTCTACATCAAGATAGGCCACCTCTAACTAACCACAACGCAAACAATAGTAATTAAGAACAAGTTAATGATGTCACCTCCCTGGGGAACATGTCCTCCAAGGCTCCCTGAAACCGGAGGAAGGTTAGTAGCAATTTTAGTACCAGTTCTCCTATTCCCACTTTAAAAAAAAAAAAGGGCCTAAATGTATTGCCCTCACCCTCAGAACTATGGAGTCTCTAAGTAAAAACCTTAAAAAAAGAAATCAGAAGACTTAAGTTTTTTTCTTAGGCAGTTTATATAACAGAGAAACTTTGATCTTTAGCATCTTAATCTGTTCCGAGTTTGTTGTCAATCTCATGAAATTTTTAAAGTTTAAGAATTGTAAAGAGCTAGAAGATGTTTACATGTATTATTTAATTCAGAACTCTGAAGGAATTTTTCACTAGTCTTCATTAATAATCAAGATGATAGTTTGGGCCGAATCAATCAATAATTTGCAAAATCCATGTCAGAGATGTTGGAACAACTAGATGCGGACAGTCAGTCTCTTTCTTGCCTCCCATTTGTACTAAGTGATAAAGGTAGTAACAAGAACTTCACAATTTTCAAAACAGTTTCACCTACATTATTTTGCAATCCTAGCAGAGGTTGCGCTTTATTCTCATCCTTTACAATAACCGGGGAAGAATGGAGCTTGATAACTTGCAGAGAGTAACAGGAAACCTTGATTTGTTTCTTGCAGTTCCCCTACTGACTTTCTCTGTGGCCTCTGGGATGTCACTTAACCTCTCTCTCGCTCAATCGCCTATCTCAAACAAGCTGTAATAAAACTTTTTTATTTCCAGTCCACTGGGGCATTAGAACAATGAATCTGATAGGATGGCTCTAACTCACTTTGATCTCTATAGGGGAGGTTGCCATAAAAATAAAGGCATCATTGTTATTATTCTAATTGACTTATTTGCAAATGGAGCCTATTGACGGAGCCCAACCCTCAGATACAGAAAACAAAATTCTGCCAGTCCTCTAGAGTACAAGTGCCTCCTGGCAATTACACCCATAACCACATTTCCTTATTACTGTTATAAAAGACTATGGTTGAAGGGGAGGCAAAGGGGGAATTTAGGCGGGTGGAAATATGCTGTTTCTTTTCAATGGAAGATGCTGAAGTTGCAAGTTTGGAACCCAAGGCTAGAGGTACCGTAAACTCTGACAGAGCATGGTTCCAAATTAGTGTCGTGTTTGTTCCTCGTGTCAGAAAGACAGAGGTGTCCCTGAGGCTGCGGCTTTTCAGCAAATTTTGAAAATAATTTGGAGAGGGGAGATGGCAAAATTACAAAGTAATCTGGGCCAAACTCAAGGAATGCTACAAAACAAAGACCAAACAAAGTTCAAGGCTGTACCATCCTTACCAGCAAAGATGCCATATCACACGGTGTAAAAGGCACAAAGAACAATTAAACTGAGCTTAGGAAGAAAATGCTATGGACAATTTTGCATAAAAAGCCAAAAGGGAATGGGGGGGCTGCGTAGACCTTTCCTTGAGTCCATGGCAGAGCAGACTATGTCCCCTCTATCGATGCCAGCGGCCATGGGAATTAGTAGGTGGTTCCGTTTGGGGCATTTTACGAGCTCCATATCCCTCAAGTGGAATTTTTTTCAAGGTGAAGAAGAAAATTGCTTTGCGTGATGACATTTAGAGACACTGAACTTTCCTTTTATGAGCAACATCACCAGGCCCATCACCCTGCACACATCCAAGGAGGGTCATTCACAGTGTGGGCTGCAGGGAGGGAGCCCTCTGGAGTTGTTTAGTACACACCCTGTGGTAGCTCTGTGTCCTGAGAAAAGCCCTTTTGAAAAATCTTAAAATTTAGGTTCAAAAAAGAGATAATCATTTGGATGAAGTTTCACATATTATTAGTTTTTAAAAATTTCAATCACTTAAAAAGTGTTTGTGGTTATTATTTTTGGATTATATACAATCTAAAGACATGAATTAAGCTCCAAAAAGATCAGTTGAAGGGGACGAGGGACAATTTGCCATATGGTGACAATAAATGCCACTTGCCTTATTTTGATTTTATAATCAGTGACATATTCAGTCCCCAAACTGTAAGCAGTGGTTCTCAACCTTCCTAATGCCACGACCCTTTAATACAGTTCCTCATGTTGTGGTGACCCCCAACCATAAAATTATTTTCGTTGCTACGTCATAACTGTAATTTTGCTACTGTTATGAATCGTAATGTAAATATCTGATATGCAGGATGTATTTTCATTGTTCGCGAACCACAGGTTGAGAACCGCTGCATGAGTATCCCAATCCTTCCAGGTACTTGATAAAAATTCAGATTCCCGCCCTGACTGGTTTGGCTCAGTGAATAGAGCGTCAGCCTGGGGACTGAAGGGTCCCGGGCTCGATTCCAGTCAAGGGCATGTACCTTGGTTGCGGGCACATCCCCAGTAGGGGGTGTGCAGGAGGCAGCTGATCGATGTTTCTTTCTCATCGATGTTTCTAACTCTCTATCCCTCTCCCTTCCTCTCTGTAAAAAAATCAATAAAATATATATTTTTAAAAAACTCAGATCCCCTGCTCTCCCCACTGTGGCTGAGAACCCTATAGAAGTGCGGGGGCCAAGACAGTGGCACTTTGAACAGGCACCCCAGGTGACTCCCTTGTGAATAGTTCTCAGACTGCGTTTACAAGGATGCTAGTTCGCAGACACAAAACTGGAAAGCAAAAAGGCGCGTGTGGCTATAGAGTCCTAAAAAACAAACAACATGCAGTGTGTAAGCCAAGACCAATGTCCACTTTTCTCACTCTCCCTGCCACGCACCAGGATTCGGCTTCAGCCAAAAACCACATGTGTACAGCGAATCCTAAAAAGCACACTAACTCCAAATCCACACGGAACCATGCTGAACGCTACCACACTTCACAGAGCTTTAAATAGAATTCTACTAGGATCATCAGCCCCCGGCCGCCAAGGGATTCTTTGGGTGCTGGTGCTTTATCGCAGTGATCCAAAGTGAGCCCAGGTCCTACTTGCTGCCTGTGCACTTGCACACTTTCCTCCAAGTCGAACGCAGAAGGATGAAAAAGAAAACACAAACATTGGCATAGGTGACTTGAGGTTGCTTGACCTTTCCGGAGGAAGGTTTCTGGCAAGGGTGCCTTGGCAGCTCCCTGGAAGGCAAGGCCAGGACACAAAGAGGAAGACAGGAAGCCGGGAGCTGGCCATGTGTCCTTGGCAGGCAGCAGAGAGGCAGGGTGAACCACCTCGTGCCTGCCAAACCAGAAACAGTGGGGAAAGCCCAGCTAATTGGCAAGTCGCAGCCGGCCGCAGTGCACATCCTCTGCTTTAAACGCCTGATAAAGTGAGATGGTGTGCCAGACCCTAATCTGCTCACACAGGATCCAACTTTACTTTCGGAAACTTCATTGGCTCCTGCTTGCGCTTCCTGGAGGAAGTGGCGAAGCGCCACCTTAGGATGGCAAGGGCTGGCGAGGTCACACAGAGATGCACGGGCGTCACTCTGCTGTCGGAAAGGGCCAGATACGTTGGTACTTTGCTTTTGACTAACAAATGTTCCACTTGGTTGTTTATTTTCCTTCAGAGGAAACTGTAGTCAGCGTTGCATATTGAGTACGAATATACTCAATGTATGTCCCAGGCATTTAAAAATATTAGCCAAAGCCTCGAGGATACCCCAAGAGAGGACAGAGCTGCACCCAGGTTGCTGTCAGCTACTCAGCTATAGTTTTTACTTACATGTGAGTTGGCTCAACCATATTTTCTAACATAATCTGATGTACTAGCATAATAACACCACTTTCTGTGTCTTTTACTGTGAAACTGACGAGTCACACAGGGAGACGGGGGGCAAATAAATTGCTCCTCACTGCTGCTATAACATTGAATCCAGGGACCAGGACGGAATATAATTTTCCCCCTAGGGGAATGGCTGAGGCTTGGTAAGAGCAATTAAAGGGGTGTGTGCAGTGGTTGGGCACATTTCCGTTTATTTTCTATGAAATTGTTCTCTAAAACTCACACTAAAATTTCAAAGGAGTTTCTGCTTCTTTAAATATAGTAGCCAATGGTGGCATTAGATGGAGAAAAAAATGCACATTTCCTCCTCAGAACTAGAAGAGAGCACAAAAGAACATAATCCATTGTTTTCTGCCAGTTTCTTGAAGTCTTCAGAATAGTCATCCTTTAAGCAGCCCAAACAGATCAAATCTGTTTTGGTGAAGTTATGCTGGGGAGTAGTACTCACTACTCTCTGATCACTATTTTCAATGAATAAATAATCCTCGTGCCCAACACCAGCTCTCAGAGTCAGTAAGTTTAGTTTAGATGTGTCCTAACTCCAAACTTACTATTTCAATCAGATCCAACCTGCCTTGACCTTCCCAGACTCTGCTTAGTTGACTTTTGGCGCTAAGAACCCCTAACTTTGAAAAATTGCCCTTTCCTTCCCTTTAGGGCACCACTCCTTCCTGGTTCTAAGCCAGTGATGGCGAACCTATGACACGTGTGTAGGAGGTGACACGCAAACTCATTTTTTTGGTTGATTTTTCTTTGTTAAATAGCATTTAAATATATAAAATAAATTTCAAAAATACAAATTTTTGTTTTACTATGGTTGCAAATATCAAAAAATTTCTATATGTGACACAGCACCAGAGTTAAGTTAGGGTTTTTCAAAATGCTGACACTCCGAGCTCAAAAGGTTCGCCAGCACTGTTCTAAGCCTTCCTTTTGGGGGTTGTTTTCCAGTCTCTATGGTGTTCTCCTTCTCATCTATCACCCTTCCATGTTGGTGATCCCTGAGACAACCAACCCAAGTGACCCTCATCATTGCCGTCTTCTGCTCCCCCAGGGTGAACCCACCCAGCTCCATGTTTTCAAATATAACACATTTGGAGAGGATTCCATGTCAATATCTAGCCCTATCCTCCCATTGTATCTACAAAACCCTGTGATATTGTACTGCAGTCCCTGCACAGTCTGAGTTGCTAGTGCACTACTTCCCCCTTTTCCTCCCACCAACACACACACACACACACACACACACACACACACACACACTCCAGCCATACCTCAATTAATGGAACCCATATCCACTCCGTTTCCCATGCAGAAAACAAGCCGCTGGCAACACCGTCTCCCTAAAGCCTCACATTTGGTTGTTGGCCTAGCCACTACCTTTCATGTCCATTCCCTCATCTCTATGTCAATGGCTGCTAAATCCCTTGTCGAGCCTTCATGTCTCATCTGACAAGAGCTTCAGCCTCCTCAGGCCAATAGGAGTCATTCTTCACAGTGAAGCCAGACTCCATCGTCAGCACTGTCACCAGGTAACATAACACTTCACTCTTTAGAACCCTTTGATGGCTCCCGATTGCTCAGGAAAACCTAAAACCTCCTTAGCACAGCACTCAAGGCTCTTCATTAGCTGGCCCCAGCCTAGCCTTGGATCTCACTACAGCCCCTGGAAAATCATAATCATTAGTCCTTCTCATATCCAGCCCCGACTTCCCACACCTTAGCTCTAGCACACTTCTTGAAATTCCTAGAATATGTTGTACAATTGCAGGTCTCTATGCCTTTGCCCATACAGTTTCTATTCCTGGAGCATCACTTCTCCCGTGCTATTCAAACTCCTAACTCATCTTCTAAAGCCCCTGAATTTTATCCATCTTCTTGGAGTCTTTCGTACTACCACCTAAGGAGACACCCCTTAGCCCACAACACTTCACTCACACCTCCGATATGGGAATTTAACATTACATTATATAGCTGTGATAAGCAGAATGCATAAAGGTGATATGATGCAAAACAGCTATTGCACCAGAAAATAAGAAGACCCTAAATTAATGAGGCCAGCCTTTAAAACTCGCTGACCTCTGCTATCTCTCTGGCTCACTGAAAGATATCTATTGACCAGCTTTGGGAGCTGAACAGTCTAATACAATTTAAGATTGAAAATTACTTTGTGGGCACGCCCCATAGATTGAATGGCGAGGAGTCCTGAGAGGAAAAAATATCACAAGAATGGTTTCCTATTGTGAAAATCCATCATGAAGAGGGGCAAAAGGCTAATTTGTAAAACCATCACCAAAGCAAAGTTTCTAAATAGAGACAGAGGGAAATATGAGTTGAAAACCTTTTGTGTTGAAAAAAAAAACAAAAAAAAAACAACTATCCATACATATGCCATTTATATGCTTTTCTCTAATAAATATGAGAAATGTGTAAACAAATCTATATAAAGAAATGTCATGGCATATTCCTCACAGGAAAACAGCAACCTCCTTTTCGCAATGTCAGTTACAACCAAATTTAGCTTTAAAACTCTATGGCCTCTCCTATGGTTGCGGGTGGCTGAAAGGGGTCTATTGACTAGCTTTGTGCACAGAACAGTTGAATGCTACTTAGATAGAAAATTATTTCTTTCACTCTATACGAATAATTATCACGGCGATCACACAATTATTATAATTATATCTGTAAGAACTGTTATTGGGAATTTATCTCTGAAACAGTCTCATGCATTGCAGGGGACATTTATCTTTTTTTAATGATCACCAACTCAAGTGTCTTTTTGTAGCTACATAAGTGATTTTACCTCTTTCTATTAATATCCCCTTGCAGGCTTTCAAAGCCGGAGGAGACAGCCCCACATCCCCCCTCTAAAGCAATTGTTTCAGCTAAGCCAGGCCTGTGGCTGTACTTCCCTGTCACCACAACATAACGTTCACAATGTGCTTTCCTAAATGGATGGAACTCCCCCCCAAAAAAAGCCCCTCAAATCTGTGTTTCATAAACTGTACTCTAAGAGAAGTAGCAATAAAGTTTATTACAGACCTAAAGTATCTGCATAAACCCGGTTAATTGAAAAGTGGGTGGAGAAGGCTGCCAAATTAAATGTTTACATTAGCACAGCTGTATTGTAAAAACATTCTGCCCCCTGTGCTTTGTAATTATAAGATATTTCTGGACTGTGTATCTCTACAAAGTTGATCTGCGCTGCCAAGAGAGTCCTGGCACGGGCGCAGCTCAGCAGCCGAGCCGCGGGCAGGGCCTGAAATGGCAGCCAAGCGGCCGAGATGCCGCCACGCTCGCCGGGCAGGGCCCAGGCTGCCCTGGCCCAGCCAAACACTGTGTCCCACCTTAGACGAGCTCCACTTTCCTCAAAAAGCTGTTTGAGAAACTAACTGCAAAGCACGATCATAATAGGACAAGTTAGGGAGTGGAACAAGGGGCCCTCTCTGAAATGCCACTCCCCTCGACATTGCAGTTAGGCCCAGGTCCACCGTGCTTTCTGCTAATGGAAGAAGCTCGTTTGATTTTGTAGAAAAGTAAAATAAAATAATAATGAATGCACCATACGCGAATGTACTGCAAAAAATCCTGAGCAAAGTCTGAGCCAAGCCAACAGTTTCCCATCCGCATTGCCATAATTTTGACAGGGACTCAGAGTCTTCATCAAAGCAACATGAATGGACGCAACATGAAAACAGCAACAAAAAATAATAATTTTCTTCCTTCTCTTTCCTTAAGAATCTACACTTCTCTTACATCACTAAAACACATGTAAAATATATATTTAAAAAGCTTTTAAACCCGTCTATGGCAAACACCCATAACACAAAACCTACCTAAATGAAAGCTGAGGTCATGCCAGAACCGGTGTGGCTCAGTGGATAGAGCGTCGGCCTGCGGACTGAAAGGTCCCGGGTTCGATTCCGGTCAAGAGCATGTACCTGGGTTGCGGGCACATACCCCAGTGGGGGGCGTGCAGGAGGCAGCTGATCGATGTTTCTCTCTCATCGATGTTTCTGGCTCTCTATCCCTCTCTCCCTTCCTCTCTGTAAAATATCAATAAAATGTATTTTAAAAAAAAAAGAAAAAAAAGAAAGAAAACTTGAGGTCAAAGAATAGTCTCTGAAAGTTCCAAGGATTGAACAAAAGGGGTATGGGGGGAGGCGGGGGGGGGGGAGCGGGGGGACTTCATGAAACCATAGACATACCGATTTGCTCATAGTAGAAACATACAAAACACCTGAAAAGTAAAGGTAAAATGCTTCAGAAGTGCACCTAAATCTCTCATACTGTTTATTGTCTCTGTCCCTTTTTTATCTCTATTAAACTTGTCCTAACTAAAATGCTGTGTCCACAGCTGCCAAATATTACATAATGAGGTCACTGGATTTTTTCTCTTCGCGGCTGTTCCACTAGTTTAAGCTCAGGTTGAGAGACATTAGGCCTGGTGCACCATCCTGTAATCACTATTGGCCGTGATCACTCTTCCATAATTCTAAGCTTCAACTGAATCCAACATTGCCTCAGCCCGGAGATAATTCAGAGGTGAAAGATGAATTCCATAATGCTGACACAGACTGGTGGCATTCATTAGACTCGGAGCGCGTATTCACTAAATGCCAGTCTTTCTATCTTCAATTGCATGTCGGCACACTCAGCACAGCCACACCAACAATTTTTAATTTTTTAAAATCTCCATCATTATAAAGTCTAATGTCTCTTTAAAGGTTTAATTTGAATACTGTCTCTTGTCCACTATTCACCTAAAAACATATATATATATACACATATACATATATTCAAGAAATATATATAAATATGTTAATAAATATATACACTCTTCTTGGACTTTTTCAAGGCAGAAACATTTCTCAACGTTATGATTCTGCACAAAAGACATTTAGGGACTTTCAGCCTTTGTTTAATTAGTTATCAGCAGGGTCAAAGTCACATAGCTGTATAACTACAAGCCACTCTTAGCAAAAGTTGGTGTGTTCAGAAAGAATCTCCAGTTCACTCTTAATTACTAATGCTTTTAAACCTTGCACTAATTTTTTTTTTTTACTTTCATGAGATGTTATGGTTTGATACTGCTTCTTCTTCCTTGAGAATTCCCAAATCCTAACATCATCATCTGTTCCACCAACAGAGGAATTCAGAAAATGTTGATTGCAAAGAAACTTGGTGCAATTATATACAAAACTAGGGAATTAAGACAAATGCTTTTTAAAAAATTAAAATATAGTTTCTGATTTCGTGTGTTTCTTATTTCTTATGTTGACCATTTTTGGTGCATATTGCCAAGTGGGTATATTTTATATCCCCAACTAGAACACAAGTCTTTGGGAGTCAAGCACTTTATCCCTTGCTGAGGGCACAAGAAAGTGCAATACATATAAAACTGATTCCTACACACACACACACACACACACACACACACACACATACACACACACACAGGGAGACAGAGGAAGGGAGGGAGAAAAGGGAAGAGAGAGAGAGAGAGAGAGAGAGAGAGAGAGAGAGAGAGAGAGAGATCAGGTAGAGGTTATTCCTCTACAATTACACGGTTCTTTGGTCAACTTGCCTAACTTTTTGACACATAACTTCGCAATTCTCCTGGAGGAAGCCTCCCTTGAGCTCGGCTGCTGATTGTGGTGAGTTTATACTGTGGTTTGGTAATGTGCACAAGCCGGGAGGAGGAGGAGACCAGAAACCCCTTTCTGCCCACGGCAGGCCACAAATTGAGGACTGAGTCAGTGCACTCAGTTAAAGGCAAAGGGCCAGTGCAGCATGAGCAGCTCAGCCCGTGATAACATGTGAGCACCAGACACCCTTTTCAAAGCCTCTGCCCTCTTCATTCCCCACAAACCTCCTAATCTCTCACCAAAGTCCCGAGACTTCACCGCAGGATCAAGTAATTCCCCCTCTAAGCCACATCTCACAAATAACAGTCTGATTTCTTCCTATGTGCTGTTTTTCCCAGGAGTGCTACTGAATCAGTCTTAGCTGTACTTAACCAGGGTTTAGGGTCTGATCCTTCTGTACTGATACAACATGGCTGCACAGAAGAACCAGTTTCCACTGCCACCTGATCTACCAACATCACTTCCACCACTTCCTCCTACCCAGGTGAATGAGACTCAAGGAAAGAGCACGAGGTCAAAATATGTCCTTGCTTCAACGTAGGTGGTTAGTTGCAACACAGAGCACAGCATGATCCAATCCAGGAGGCCAAGTGCCTCAGCATGATGACTCAACTTGAAAAGATGGCCAGTTGCACACAATGGCCAAAATCTAAGTGGAAAGATTATTTCCTTCTCCCCAAATAGCTTTATGCCCCCCACACCCCCCACTGCAAACTCACTTTGAATCATCTTTCAAATGTTATTCTCTATTTGTAATCTAATGACCTCGAGGTAGGTCATTTTTAAAACTCAAGGCAAGTTCTGGCTCACCTATAAGAGAATAAACCACTACGTGTTAAATTCAGTGCCTGTTCAGATTTTCACTTCAATTAGCTCCATTCCCACATCAAGGTTAAAGTGCCAAAGACAGAAACAAGTTCCATTTATTTCTAAATTAGCTAACTCAAGAAAATGGAATTATTCTCGTTTCTACCAAAAGCAAAACCATGGATGACTTTATGACTTGGAAACATTAGTATGAATTCAAATGTTCTGTTGGTCAAGTTCATAAAAACAGACATGGCTTAAAACTTTGATTTTACTGCTATGAAAGTGCAATGAACTCATTCTCTTGGTATTTTTACTTACCAGAGGGTTTTTTTAATGCCTTTTCACAAGTATTTTTGATAAAGTGGCATAAAATTTCCCTACTCCAAAGTCCATAATATGAAAATTCATACTTCTATTCATTTTGAAAAAAAAAATGCCCTGAAAGATGTCCTCATCTTTCACAAATTGAAGGAGACCATTCAACATTCTTTTGAAAGTGCATAGTATTCTATTTTTTTTTGGGGGGGGGGGTGGGGCTGGGAGTGGGGAGGTACAGATTTCAAAAGTTGCAAAAATATTAATCTTTTCTTATAGAGCTGCAGCATTGAATTTATGTAGACCCACTGATTCATTCAGTCTATTTTTTAAAATTTAGTTTCAATATACTACAACTCCTACCCTCATTCCCTCCTTGCAACATCCCAACCCTAGGAAGTTGGGAGAAAAAGTCAGAGGTGACAAGACAGTAAAACTGTATGGAAATAAAAATGAAATGTTTGGTAACTGGCAGATCAGAGCAGAATAGACTGGAAATAATTCTAATGGTGTCTATCCATTCCTGTATGATCTATAACAAAATTATGATGCCTCTATCTTATGAGGAATCAATATATGATAGACCAGTTTTCTTAATAAAAACAAGAAAATGATGCAGATTATGACTAGGTTTTTCACATCGAAATTAAAAAACAACAACACGTAATTCCCTTTACTACTTGCTAAAGAATGTTCTTTTTATCATTAAATAATTATTCATTTTATATACTAGGCTAGTATTTCTTTAAACAAAGTCCATGTTATTGCCCTGCTGATAACTTCAGGTTTTGGAAAGAAAAGGGTCAAAATTGATGAGCAAATGCAATGATGAGTACTGACAAAGTCTCAACATTTATTGGAAGGCAATTGCTACAGAACATGGCTTTAATTGTGCATACATATTTTTATTCATTAAGATGAATAACCAATAAAATCCCACACTATGGTGTCCCAGCCTCATAACACATTAATAAAGTTTCTTAAAGGTTTTGGCAGGGGGCCAGCACAGTCCATTAACTCTTTGCAAGTTGTAAAAAGAAGTAAAGTCATTTCAGTCTGTTTTGTGGTTATGAATGAAACAGCAGGCAGCCTGTATGGAAACGTCACTTTGGATATGGTATTGGTAATGGATGCTTTGCTGCTCAATCAGAGAACAGTGTGGGGAGAAGCTAATGCACCCCACCACAGCCCTAGCCGTGCTGCACTGCACAGCTAATCTAGTTAAAAATGAAGGGGAAAGAGCAGAGGACTCCAACTCAGGAATCTGTTTATTTTGCTAACAGGCTGTCACACTGCATCTGGTTAAGCCTGCCCGCTGTGAAGCCCAAAATTGTAGAATACATTTTAAGTGACTAGAACGGCTTTTCTCTGCTGCTTCTTTTTCTTCATAAAACTTGGCTACTTGGGCATCCGCTTAGTGAAGTCTGCACTGTAAATTGGTAAAATGTCTTTTTTTTCATGTAAGAGGCAGCATTCTACCCTGTAACTTTTTTAATTAAGTCGTATAAATAACTGCAACAATTGGTAGCTTTGTGTTTGTCTCTGACGTTGCCTAACAATTTGGATGGGAGTGCAGTACTTCTCCCCAAAGCTTTGCAGTGCCATCTGTCCCCGTTTTTCATGACACTGCAAACATTTTCCTTTGGAGAAAGAATTCAGTAATTTGCTTCCTTTTCAGAATGAAAAATGGAAAACCTGAATGAAACTAAATATATAGAGAGGCATCCAAGTCATACAACTAACATAGTAAGTGTATAGGGCATTTAAAACATTTTTTTTCATATAGGAAAGGTTGCTACCCTTTCATTCGCTCCAATATGAAGACAAAAGTTTCTATATTTTCAGGATTTTGGGTTTTTTTCCCCCCCAAAAAAGTAATTTGACATTTTTTAAAGTTTAAAAAGAGAACTTAAAAAGAGATTAAAACTCTTGAGTTTGAGAAAACCAACAATTCAAAATAGCTTTGCAAGTCATTTTTGGCATTTCGGTTATGAAGAAAATACACTGAAATGTAATCAGGCGCACACACACACACACAACCCCCTTTAATCCGCAACCAAATATGAATAGCATCATTAGTCAGTTACTTCTGATTGTTAAAACCACAAATTGGCTGTAATGATCTGTCACTTCATATGAGGCCAAAAAATAAAATTTTAAGCAGAAGAGGTAATTACAATAAGTATAATAGAAAACATCATTCATTATTTTAATTTTGTTTCATTTTCTACTAGGAAAAGAAAAACCAGAAAGAATATTTTTAACTTTCAAATATAAATGTTCTTGAATGAGTCTTTTAAAAACTTCCCATTTCAAATTTCATTTATTTGTAATCAACCTTAATATGTACGAAAATAGCTGTATCTCTTATACACTGTGGCTTTTCCTGCAAGTAATTATGTGACTCACCTCTAAGTGAAACCAACGCCAAGCCTAGTTAACAGGTTGAAATTGTGCATCATGATTATTTTTTCTCTGGAAAGACTAAAATCCAGAAAATAAATAACTATACCCTAAATGTTTAAAGTATTAAGTATATGCATATATTTCTACTATGTTATAGGAATCACTGTAACCTGACAAGACCCAAAAAACAAAATTGCAGCATTTCATTTAAAAACAAGACTGCCTTAGCTTGATGCCTAAAGATATTGTATTTAAAAATATGTGATGTGAGTGTTAATAGTAATATTACCTGTACTATTTTTTCCCAACCTGGAATTAGAATTAAATGTAAAAAAAAAAAAAATGCATTCAAAAAGTAACCTCGATTCAAATATTAATGCATCTGGGAGATTTCTTTAAAGAAATAATGCATTTTATTTCCTAGAGACATAGTATGAACCACTATAGACATGTAAAGAAACAGAGAGGATACAGGAGATATACACATTGGGTCTACAGTGGTGAAGATGAAGAAAAACAGAATAATCATAGTGGCTTTTAAATGACAATGCAATAAAAAGTAGTGCAAACAGAGAAAAGCTTTGATCACCCCTTTTCTACCTTTGGAAAGGTACTAGTGTAGTTACTCAAGGCAAGGAACCAACAAACTGCAATTTGAGTTTCAAAGACAGAGCCCAGAAGCCGGAAGAAAGCAAGGGAGAGGGAGTAAATGATAAGAGAGAAGGGCAGAGGTTTGTTCTTTTATCACAGAGATAGCAAACCACCATGTACAGTTGTCCTAATGGATTTCCACCTCCCATTTCTCCCCAGCTGGCGGCACCCTCCAGGTTAGCCCTCTCCTGAATCCCACAATGAATTCCGAGTTCAACCATAGGATAGCCATGTTATTAAGGATGATTAAGTTGTGACAAGGATGTTATACTTAAAGGAAAGGAAGTGTACACTTTAGAAAGACCTTCAGCATCAATAATGGACATTTAAAGGATTAAAAGATTTCAAGAATTATCTCTCAATTAGCCAAAATAGCCACATCAAAGGAATGCACCATTGGGTTTTATTGGTAACTGCAATTTATCTGGTATTAAATGGACTATTTCCTTAGGGTTATGTAAATAAGCTACCATTTATCAAATAATAAATGCCACCTCTAGAGGTAGGTGGGAATTCCTTAAAAATGATCAATTTCTCACACCAGAGAGCCACACGTTAATAAAGTCCTGAGAGACTAGCCTATGGCTCTGAGAAACTCCTATGACCTACTTAAATGAGTAAGCCAAAAGACTCGTATTAATAACCAGTATACTAGTACTTATAGTACTTATTTTTAGTTGATAAAAGCCAAACTACACCAATTCACTCCAAGGCTTAATGAGTCACACAAGCCACTCATGGACTTACTGTAATTTTACTTAGAAATTACTCATACACTATTGTTGCTATTCTGGAAGGTTATATAAATAATTATATGCTCGATTAATTCTTAAATGGAATTCTCCCTTAAATTACAAATTTTAAACTATGAAAGTAACATAATGCACCTGACAATGTGTTGGTTGAGTGTCTCTTCTAAAATAAGAAGTAAGAAAAATTTAGAAGAGAACTAACTATCTAAGGTAAGATTCAATCCAAAATATAGGATTAGGAATTTCAAATCAAAATGTTTCATATGAAGTCTGAATCGGCTTCCTACTGAGTAATAACATGGATAACTTTGAAAACTATTTCAAAAGTTACATAATTCTTCTGAACAAAAACACATTTCTAAACACTCTACACTTTACAATATTGCCCACAATACATATTTGATAAGTGTGTGCTAGATGAATGGATTTATGTTTAAGTTATATGATAAAAATAGTATCATTCACATTTATAACGCTTTACAACTTACAAAACACTTTCACTTAAGCTACCTTATCCTAACAACCTTGTTGGGCAAGTATTATTATCCCCATTTTATAGATAAGGAAATTGAGGCTCAAAGAGATTAAACGTTTCACCCAAGGTCAAGGAGGTAGTAAATTCACTGCTTAGAGAATAATTAGCTTAAGTTTAGATAAGTCACTTCCTTCTTCCCCATTCTAGCCTCAGAGACACACAAACATGATATGCATCACAGCTGAAATATGATACAAAAAAATTATATGTCAGTCTTTTCTTACACCACATTATTTTCCTCTTCCCATTTGTACTTTTGTAGGCACCGTTTTTGAAAGGTAATATAATTACATCTCCGTTTTAAAAATGCTGTGATAATCTCCCTGCCTGGGAAGTGTGCATGGCAGAAGGAAGGGGCATAGTCAGGAGACTTGTGTCTTAATTATCACCCACCACTAAGTTAATCTTTGATAAGTGACTTATTCACCAGGGTCCTCAGGTCAGTCGTGACAAACAAGGGATTTATAATAAACATTTCGAAGTCCTTTCGCGCCACAGCAGTGGTTCTCAAGCTTTAATGTGATTTAAGAAATCACCAGGAGAGCTTGTTCTCACCCAGTGTCTGGCCCTTCTTTGGAGATCTGATTTAATAGGTTGGAGCAGGGCCCGTGATTCTGCATTGTGAGAAGCCCATGGGTGATGCTAATGCTGCTAGTCCAGGGACCACACTTTGAGAACCGTTGCTTTACACTAACGACAACACGGAAAACAGTTCAGAAAATGTAAACCTGACCCTGCTGCTCTCATGAAGCCTTTGGTGCAGTGGTTCTCAACCTTCTGGCCCTTTAAATACAGTTCCTCATGTTGTAACCCCAAACCATAAAATTATTTTCGTTGCTACTTCATCACTGTAATGTTGCTACTGTTATGAATCGTAATGTAAATATCTGATATGCAGGATGGTCTTAGGCGACCCCTGCGAAAGGGTCATTCGACCGCCAAAGGGGTCCCGACCCACAGGTTGAGAACCGCTGCTCTAGTGTTTCCCCCATAGCCCTGAGCTCACATCAAGTCTAACGTATCCCCTGGTTGACAGTCCCTGGTCATGCAGGTTCCCACCAGACTCGCCCCTCAGGATCCCTCTCGGGGCTGCCTCCTCCAGGAAGCCTTTCCTGACGCCCCAGGCCACTGAGCTGAGTCCCCTGCCCCTTGGCTGCTTCTGGTAAGAACATGCGGCTTCCTCTGTCCTGACACTAAGGTCCTGGAACCACACACTTACTGGTCTCTGCTCTCCACACACCAGAAGTCTCTGTAAGTGCCCCCGCTCCCATCCCGCAGCATTCAGAGCGGAGTTTCCTCATCTCACACCCTTGGCATGAATGCCACAATGCCACCCTGTCTGCATCAGCACTCCAGCTGCAAGGCAGCTGATTCCAGCAGAGCCACCCATCCTCCATGCTTCCGCATCACTTCCCACACCACCGCCCCCCAGCAGGCCACATCTAGCCCATAATCAATCCCCCTTCCTTGAGAAGTGGCAAATAATCTCCAACATTTACAGGGAACTCATACAACTTAACAAAAGGAAGATAAACAATCCAATCAAAAAATGGGCAAAGGACCTAAATAGATACTTTTTAAAAGAGGACATAAGGAAGGCCAAGAGACATATGAAAACATGCTCAAAGTCACTAATCATTGGAGAGATGCAAATCAAAACGACAATGAGGTACCATCTCACACCTGTCAGACTGGCTATCATCAACAAATCAACAAACAAGTGCTGGTGAGCACACGGAGAAAAAAAAGCCATCCTGCACTGCTTGTGGGAATGCAGACTGGTGCAACCACTGTGGAGGACAGTATGGAGTTTCCTCAAAAAAACTATAAATGGAACTCCCATTTGACCCAGTGACCCCACTTCTAGGAATATATCCCAAGAAGCCAGAAACACCCATCGGAAAGGATATATGCAGCCCTGTGTTCATAGCACAGCCGTGGGCAAACTACGGCCCGCGGGCCGGATCCAGCCCGTTTGAAATGAATAAAACTAAAAAAAAAAAAAAAGACCGTACCCTTTTACGTAATGATGTTTACTTTGAATTTATATTAGTTCACACAAACACTCCATCCATGCTTTTGTTCCAGCCCTCCGGTACAGTTTAAGAACCCATTGTGGCCCTCGAGCTAAAAAGTTTGCCCACCCCTGTCATAGCAGCACAATTTACCATAGCTAAGATTTGGAAACAGCCTAAGTGCCCATCAGCTGATGAGTGCATTAAAAAACGGTGGTACATCTACACAATGGAATACTACACTGTGGTAAAAAAAGAAGGAATTCTTACCATTTGCAACAGCATGGATGGAACTGGAGAGCATTATGCTAAGCGAAATAAGCCAGTCAGAGAAAGATAAATACCACATGATCTCACTCATTTGTGGAATATAATGAACAACAAAAACTGATGAACAAAAACAGATCCAGAGACAGAGAAGCATCGATCAGACTGGCAAACCTCAGAGGGAGGGTAGGGGAGGATGGGGGTGAAGGGGAGAGATCAACCAAAGGACTTGTATGCATGCATATAAGCCTAACCAATGGACACAGACACCAGGGGGGTGAGGGCATGAGTGGGGGTGTGGGGAGGGCAATGGGGGGATAAGGACACATATGTAATACCTTAATCAATAAAGAAAAAAATGCCAAAATAAAATAAAAGAATAAAAAAATTTAAAAAAAAATAAGTGGCAAAGACCGGGAAAACCCAAAGAGGGAACATGGACTCAGGTGAACACATCCCTGCATAAGGCACCACCTTCCCATTCTCCCCATGCAGCGCGCTCCATTCCCCACTGGCACCTCCCCCTCCCCCCGCCCCCGCATGCTCAAGGATCTCGGGGTGCACTGAGCTGGCTTCACAGGCACTTGGCTTAAAGTTCTGCTGCCCTGTCCTGAAATTCTTAATACTTGACCAAGACACCACATGTACTATGTAGCCAGTCCTGCAGGCACATGTGAAGCTGGAGACACCTCGTCCTCAGCGGGCACACATGACCAACGCCCATTTCAGCCCGCACCAGCTCAACAGGCATCACTCCCAGCGGCTGGGAACTTGAGAAATGCAGAGAAGAGCGTTCCTCTAAGAGCCTGCCATGCTGCCTTCTTTCGGATTACAAAAATTTGTTCATTGTTGAACTTTATAAATGTGTACTCTTTCCCGTATTTTGGTTCTCCACTTCTATTCCCATGGTCCTCATTCTCTTTCTCATTTGAAATGTATTCTGATTTTAGTGACTATGAATGTCCCATTGAGAGCTGCTTATTCCCCAATGCAGTGAACATGAGAGGGAGGCATATGCTGGGAAGACAGCCATCATATAGAATTTAAACCTAAAGAGATTCTACTCTTTAAAACATATCATCTATACAAATCTGTGCTTAGATATCCAGTAAGAGAACCTGGGAAGAGAAGGAATCCAGGATGGGGAGAAGGGCCAGGAGAGAAACAGGAAGAAGGAGGACATTTACTTTTCATTTTTGCCCATATGTAGTACTTAATTATTTTCTGTAAATGTATTACTTTTCATTTTTCAAAGTAAATGGCTAGATAAACAATAACTTACATCAAGCTCATTAGTTGAGTACTTTAGAGCAAGAAAAATAACGGCTAAAGCAGTCTTTACTGAATGTCCAACAAGCCCAACATTTACATAAGTTTCTATAAACTTTCTAGCATATGTCTAACACCAAAAAACCCACACATAAATACTTAAAACAAGTACCTTAAAAATTCAGTGGCAGGTATACATTTAGTGATGTTAAATGAAAAAGAGAAGTGGCAACATGAAACACCAGCATATACTAGTTGGAGACTCTTTTAAGAATAAGTGATTGATACAAGTAATTAAATGAGAAAGGAGTTGAACATTGTGGAATAAAAAGTGTCAGAAGGCAAATGTGTTAAAAGTTATATTGCCCTGACAATTCTTGCTAATTCTAAATTTAAAATACACCCTGACTCAACTGTAAAAAAAAAAAAAAAAAAAAAGTTAAAAGTATACCATCCAAGATTCATAAGAAAAAGAATTAAAAATGGTTACTATAAAAATTATCAGATAAACTACAAAGATTATCCACAAGAAGTCTGATGAAGATGGAGCATTTGTTGGTTTCCCTGAATGGTGTACTGAGAAGGGGTCTAAGTTTCTATGCTAGGCATTTTTGCAATGCCCCAATATTATTACAAAAAGCAATTATTGCTCCTGTTATCACAGCAAAACTTAATAAAGAATTCTCACTCAACTTTTCCACTCATTTGCTTTGTAACTTGGACACATGGCCCAACATCTCAGAGTTCCTTTCATCAGTTTGCAGGCGGCACCCAGTCACCTTCTGCAACCAGGTTGTAGTGAGAACTCCCTGGGACACTTTATGTTCATTTCCAGCACAGCGCCTTGTTCTTGGTGAGTAGGTGTCATCATCATTTTTAGTAATGACAATAAAGCTGGCACATATTCAATCCCATCGGACGCAGTAAGATTCAAATTTTGTCAAAAATCATGTTCTATTTAAGAAAGCACATAGACTTTTGTCTTGTTCAGAAAAGAGAGGGTGGTAATGGCTTGCTGAGGAACTAATTGCCACTGGTCAACATTTGTTCTTTTTGCATTTTCCTAAAATACATTTAAATGAAAAATAAAATACTTAAAATCATTTGAAATTAATAACCATTTGCAAAAGCATAAAAATTGACAAGCAAGCCGGGCTTATCCCATGGGGAAGGTCTGTACTAACGTGGTAGCAGATATTATTTTATCAAGTCATTTTGCTGACCCCATGCTGACCCTAGGGTAGATGGGGTAGAAACTAAAGAAGTTCCGGTCTGAGTAAGGCCAGAGGCAGGATTCACAGGAGTACCACCTCCAAGGATCATCTGTATCCCTTGGTAAGGATGAAGTTGGGGGGTAGATGGGAGGGTGCATGCACACGCACCACACACACACACACACACACACACACACACACACACACACACAGTGGACCTTAGAAAAGAGGCACTGTATTCTCCAATGATCTTACCTCACCCTGGTCACCACACGCAGGCCAGGGCTTCATCCTCATGTGACACTAAGGACCACGCTGGATTTGCCAAAATGCCTTTCAGAGTCATGCCAATGAAAGAAAAAAATGTATACTTTTCCAATAAAACCTGCATCAGATAGACGCACAACTAAAAGTCATTTATTTCACAAAGAATTCCCTGGCCCCTCTATAGGACGCGGTGTTTTACAGTGAAAACGAGAACAGCTATCCACATCCGTCTGCTCAAATGCCGCTGTCACAGCGTAAGTAAATTAGGAATAATGTTTAGAAAGTGTTATTGGACAGAATTTAATAAAGTGGAAGAGATGTGAAATGATTTAATATTTGAATTCATAAGCATGTTATGCCCAAAGGTCATATTCTTTATATTAAGTTGACCATTTTGATCAATCACCTTATGATGCTCAAAAGAAGAATAGTATTAATTTCCAAACCTTCCAGGCAATAACTTTTCCCCAGGTTACATCTTTTACTTATATTATATCCAACCTACACTAATTCCCATTTAAAGCAGATAGCATCTAAATTACATTGTCTTGCAAATTATTTCTGGAGTGAGCATGAGCAACCAAAAGATAAGATATAAATTCTCTAATTATTTAATAATGCTGGGAGACCAACAAAAGCTACAAACTAAGCAAACTCTTTATGTATACTATTGTGGAAACTCATCAAACCCTGCTCTGAATGGTCTTACTGCTAATTATCTCATTTAAGATAGGACATCGCCATATCAATATTGATGTATCTATTTGTTTATACTCTGCTTTATTCCCCAAATAATTTGAGAACACGTACAAAAACATGCATACCACTGAGACAGAACAAATACGAGAGGCGATCTGAGTGAAGAGAAAATTAGGGTAAGAAATAAAATACCTATGGCAGCGACAGAACACAAAAATGTAGGCCTTTGGGTCCTGACACTTGGCCAGGAAACTAGACTTTCTGAAGTAGACTCAGTTTCTGCTGTATTAGCTGAGAGTTCCTATATGACTCTGTGGATCCAAAGGCATTTTTAAGAAGAAGGCAAGGAGTGCTGAGTCTAACAAGGGAATCAGAATAATGAGGTGTGAGCCGCAAGGCAACATTTGGAAGGCATACATTTTCCCAAAGGGAGGATGCTGAAGGAACAGGCCAGTAGTCCAGGAAATAGGCACAAACACTATCACCATAATGACACCAAGTAGAAAATAAAACTGATAGTTTGTGTGTTTTTTTAAGTTTAAAATCGTTTTGTTTCCATGAAACTTTCAAGAGTCTGCCTCCAAATAACAACCCCAACCCCTGTTTCTGCTTTCAGTGCTTTCTGGAACTAGCATAAGTGTTTTTCCTCAAGCAGCACCTGATAAAACCCAGATTCCACCCACTGGCATTCGGTCCCAGCCAACGTAGCTTTAATAAGGCACTTGAAAAAAGTTTTCATGCATTAAAATGTGAGCCTTGGAAGGGCTTGGGCCAGCAGGAATGTGCTATTGTAGAACTCTAGCTGGGCTTCTGGCCTCCTGAGAGGCCACTGACTACTGAGGTCACCCAAACAGTCTACAGAGTTCCCTTCAGTTCTTACATTTGACTTTGGTACTTAGTTTATAGGGCAGTTACCAAGGGCCACAAGAGGCTATTGATACTGCCCAGAGTTGGTCGAGGGCTTGGCATCTGAAATGCACTGTCTCTTTTCCCATGAGCTCCAAGTAGAAATGCATTTAGTTAAGGGCACTGCCCTTGATCACAGCTGATGCCTAGATTTTTCTATTAGCCTTTAGCCTTGTAAATCCAGGTATTTTCAGTAATTTATCCATCTTCCTTCTTACCATCACCATCATCAAAGACATTTATTAAGTACCTATCTGTTTCTATTGCTCTTGGAGGCACCACACCGTGATTTTTAAAGAAACACTTCCTGCCCTTTCTATCAGTCGCACCAGCGTTACCAGAATACCAGTAAATGATTGCCTCATTCTCCAACTACAGAAACAATTTTAAGTGCTAGGTCTTCATTAAAGAGGGGTTACTGAAACTCACGTAGATAACCCAATTTGGTAAAAATGTTGATTGCTTTAGCCCTTCGTCTCCCCTAAAATGTTGTGTTTTATGGAGTTTGGTACATCTCCTGACTGCTCCCTCCCTGCTACGTTTAAAGGGTTTTGTTTTGTGTGTTGTTGTTTTTTTAATTTGGTGTATTTAAGACTGCCAACATTTTCAACAGGAAGAACAAATTTAAGCCGAAACCGGTTTGGCTCAGTGGATAGAGCGTCGGCCTGCGGACTGAAAGGTCCCAGGTTCGATTCTGGTCAAGGGCATGTACCTTGGTTGCGGGCACATCCCCAGTAGGAGATGTGCAGGAGGCAGCTGATCGATGTTTCTCTCTCATCAATGTTTCTAACTCTCTATCTCTCTCCCTTTTTCTCTGTAAAAAAAAATCAATAAAATATATTAAAAAAAAGAAGAGCAAATTTAAGATTATTATTTATTACCTCTATATTAATTTAGGTAAATAGATAAAGCTGTATGAGCTTCAGAGAAATTTTAATATAGAGTCATTTTGTGGCACTAGGTTAAAAACCACCCAAATTGAAGAGATTTTTCCAAATAAGATGTAATTTAGGGTTACAATGTCAAAACGGTAAACCTAAAATTAAACCTACTAACTATTTTGGTTTGCAGACTCATTTACTCAAAATTACAAACAACTCTACATTTGTCGCAAGAGAACTGATTCAAGCCAGGATTTTGTTCATTCACATGTTATTCCCATTTTCTATGTGTTTTGTGGAGGAGGTATTTTTTTTTTTTTTTTGCTGGGGTTTGTTTTCTTTTAACCAAATGGTGAGTAATGTTACAGAGATAAATGTAATTGCCTACAAATACTCCGGGGCAGAATTCAGAAAGGAAGTTTGAGTAAATAGCACTCAGTTTTATGGGATTTAAGAAATTCAGAGTTCTTCAGATGACAAGAAGATGGCATATTCTTCTTGATACAGTGGAATTAAAGCGACGGTGAATAAAGCAACATACCACGCCTTCCCGTGGAAGCCAGAGTCTTGATTCATTACATCAGAATGTGCCCTGTGACTCTGAAGGAAAGATTCCATGCCTGGGAACTAGAATAACTTCCCTGTAAGAGGCTGGATGCTCACCAAAGCCACTTCTCTCTCCATCTCCAGGCTTGGGAGAGCATCAAAGCAGCCGGCCCTGGCCCCTGTAAACAGTAATCTCAGCATACCATGCCTTCTTCACATTGAGCCAAGGAATGTCTTCCCAACAGCCTGTGGTCTGATGGGCTCATCCGCCTCCTTTCCAGGTGGAAAGAAGGCAAAGTTGAGGAACAAGATCCCCTGAACTTTCTCCACCAAGGATTACCAGACACCTGCTCTGAAGTTTTATCTCATTATTACTGGTAATAATGACAGTGTAGATCCACTGCAAAGTCTTAGGCCACAAAGAGAGAGAACACAGCTCTTTCTAATTAGTACATGCACCATAAACAAGGCAAACGCACTCTCGGAAGCTGTCTTAAAGCCCTTGTTGTGGGTCACAGGCTCGGAGAGAGATGCTTTGATTCTCTCAGAGTATATAAGGGAAAGATGGGGGCATTCTCCCAATAGCAAACATGGACATTGACGGGGGCGGGGGGAAGGGGAGGGGGTTGTTCTGCACCAGGGGATCCTCATTTCTATCAGACTAGAACTCTGGGGAAATCTGGAACCCTGGCCGAGAGCTCCCATGTCCTCCCATGGTCCCTCTGGATTGCAGGTCCTGACCCACAGTGTCCTTACCCAGTGGGTCACAGCCAACCGCTCTCACATCTGTGTACCCATCACACCCACATCCTCAACACTAACAAACGCCACCCCTCCCCACACTTCCTCTTCCTCTTGCCCCTTGCCCAGCTCTTTGCTCTTCCCTAAGGAGCCCTCATTTCCCTTCCGGAAACCCCCTTCATTAAAGCATCACTTCCTCACTTCTCGCCCTTCTCATCACTAGTGAGTCTCCACCCCCAGAGCTTCTGCTCTTCATCCAATGAGACCTGACACCCTCTTCCCCAGCTCTGACCTCACATCTCACCCCTGTCTTCCTTCCTGTCCCTCTCTCCCCTTCCCTGGGAGAGTTCTCTGCTCTCTGAACTAGGTGTTATCTGGTCTGCCAGCCCGCTACTCCCCTCCCAAGTCTGCAAGCTCCTCAAGGAATGCAATCTGAAGCTACTTATTAAACTTTGTATCTCCAGGTCAAGCCAAATGTTGACACATCAGGGGTCTTTCTGCCCTCCTGACCCTAGTTCTGGTTGATTTTCTCACATTTCATGTGTAACCTGTAATCTTCTCCCTTGTAAGGTGACTACTGTCCTATATGTCAAAGTGAAAGACTTCTCCCGGCTTGCAAGGTCAACCCTCTACCTAAAATGCAGAGTCGGAAGCCTCCTATTCCTAGAGCAATAATACAAGTAGTTGATGTACATTCAGTACTGATTATGTGCTAGGTTCTATGCTAAACATGCATTATCTCCCCTGGGCCTCACAACAACCCTGTAAGATATGAATAGATTAGGGTGAAACATAAGAGAGTTCCGATAGTCAACTCGTTTTGACCTGTAAAACTGTTGTGATGTATTTATATGTGCATAATTATTAGCCCCATTTTACAGTAGTGAAAGCTGAGGCTCAATGAGACAAAATAACTTCCCCAACATCACACAGCTCAAGTAAGTAAGACCCCAAAGCTCACAGGCACAATTCCCCTCCGCCCCTCACGCTTCTCTTACCCGCTCCCAACTCTGCAGAGCTGCCTATAGGCCGTGACTTAGGCAATTCTCATTTCTCTCCATTACTTCCTTTAACAGCCAGGCTAAGATCCACTTTCTCTGCTGAAGTTGTCCTGATAAACCCCAAGCTGAGTTGACCCCAGCCTCTCTGGAATCCATGATCATTTCATGAGCTGCCCTTTCTTATGCCCTCCATGCCCTCTCCTCATTCTTTACCTGTGAGTTGTTCTTCTCAAACTCGACTCCGTGCTTGGCAATGCTAAGGAACCCTAGCAAGTTCTCTCATTTCCCCTCTCTGAGCCACCGTTTCCTCATTTATAAAATGAAGGTGTTAGAAAGGTCCAGCCGTCCTCGAATTTACTTTCAGATTAAATAATAAAAATAAAATCATAAATTTAATTTAGAACTAAAATGCCTGCATATAAAACAGATCAGGGTCAGTATATAAAACAGGTCAATCTGTTTGAAAACAGATTCCCGACCCCTCACCCCCCCACCCCCAGAGCCTCCAGAAGAGAACTCACCGCAGCGATCATGTTGATTTCCGTCTTGTAATGAACAGCACAGATGCTGCAGCCAGGCTGCACGGGACTCCTGACCAACAGAACTGCCCGCTAATGAAGGCGTTGCTTTACGTCGCTTTAAGTGTGGTGATCTGTCTCACAGCCTGAGAAACATATGCACCTACAGAATAAAGCTACTCCTTATGGCGTGCAGGGCCCTTACGGGCCATTTCCCAAATTCCGGGCTCAGCACACAAAGCATGAACCTCAAGCCTCAGGGAGCTGGGCCACAGTGCCTTTGCCCATGCTACTCCCCAAGACAAGTCTGTCCTCCTTGTCCACTCAGCGTGGAAACCCTCCGTCCATGCGGACCAGATCAAGCGCCACTTCTCTCCTAGAACTCGGCCTACTCTTTGGCATCAATGTCAGTCCATTCCTCCTTTCTGCGGCTCCCTGGGAATGTCACCCACAGCTCTGTCTACTGAGTGACACAGCTGGACAGAACCTCAGAGCGGCTAGGTAACAGGCCCAGTTCATAGGGCAGGGACTTGGTGACAAAGTTCTTCTCAGGACAGAAGCCAGGCTCCGCTCGGGCACAGGGAGCTGCTATACTCTAACCATAGTGACTACAGAAGATTCCAGTCCAAACCTGGGATGTTAATGAACTCCTATGTCCCCTTGTTTTTCTGAACTGCAATCTGTTAGCCACAATTTTAGCCCATCCAATTCTCACCCACACCTCCCATTTAAAACATTGAGATGTGAACACTTAAAAGTTAGCATTCTAGGATGTTTTATTTTAGGGCACTCATCTTTGAAGATGTGGTAGCCGTTAACTATTTAAAATTGCACCAGCTTCTTTTATCCTTCAAGTTCTTTCCCTGCTGTGTAATTCGAAAGGAAAGAGAAATCCAAAGTAAAATTTTAAAAATCATGTTTTCCCTCAATGTTTAAAAGAGAGGAAGGAAAAGAAGGAAGATGTGTTAGAGGCCAATCTAATTTCAAGGAAATGCCAACCAGAAAAACTTTCCTCTCAGCTCCAGTTAAGTTCCTCTACATCTACATCTAATACGGACACGGAAGTGCCTCTGATAGACAAAGACTAACTCACAGGCTCTGGCTGTGGCTCCCTTCCCACCACCCTGCACCCTATCAGCCCCTCGGGTACGCTCTACTTGGCCAAGAAGCCACCAGTGGGTGTTCTGTGTGTATCTTCCAGGATTCTGCCCCGAGAGCAAATAAGCTTTTACCTACATCCTGCCCCCAATAATCTAAAACCAAATATTCGAACAAATAAACTCATAATAAAATAAAACAAAACAAAAAAGTTCCTCCTCAAGTACTCCTTCCAATCTCAGCCCTGGTTGTATTTCCCTGAACAATTAACAGTGTTTAAGATATCTCTGGGCTACCCGAAAGCCAGGTTCAAACAAGCAAAAAGTGGAAAAGTAGTCCTGGACTACAAAAAAACACACAACACACACCAAAAAGCAAAAACAAACACACAAAACCAAACCATAATAAAGCAAGCATGCCAGCATTTGCTGCGACGTCTGGTCACTGCTATCACAGTCAAACAGACAGTCACTTTCTGGTCTCTACATAGCTCAGTGTGGAGACTCTCTGTCCCTTATCACGGAAAACTATGATCTAACCACTAAAAATAAACAGCTGAGAACCAAAGAGACTAACTGAAATTGAAAGTGTCCTAAACAAAACCAAGATACATATGATCCCAGTTTAATGAGCCGTCCTGTCCTGCTCTCTTCTAGAATTATACATTTTCCATTATCATATTTTCTTTACCACTAATGTAGGTATATAGTTTCTTCCACTCAAGGATGTTAAGTGGTTTTTCAATTTTACCATTTTTCCTTTGAAAGCATTTTTTAAAGTATGCACTGTAGCTTTGTTTTGGGAAATGCCTTTGCTTTGGATATTCAAGGATCCAAACCTAAAAAATGCCCTGAAAAATTAATAAATATAAATGCTGTTCTTAAGTGGTCAGTGATTATTTGGTACTCGGTTCATCCTTACACTATATTCTTCCTCAAGAACAGAGCATTTTATATGACGTATTTGAAAGCCGTAATTGAACTCGGGATGGAACAAAGTGATGAATTGTGTCTGGGGTTTTTATGATTTAATGGCTCTAGCTTTATAAGAAAATTTTATTTTATGAAAACAACATGAAAAGACAAGACCATCATTGCTTATGATACTAAAGTCAGATATTAAAAAAAAAGAGCAATAATAAGTTTTCTAGCTTAATAAGCAGGCATTGTGCTTGGAGGCAGACCTGACTCTATCAAAGTATCAGGATTCACTCTCAAATTTGCTGGACTTCTCCATGAAAAAAAGCCAAAAAGTATTCAGAAATACAGAACAAAATATTTAAAAGTCCAGGCCAACATATTTGTTTCTAATATTTTTTTCTTTTATACTGATCATACCTGATATTTAGTTATTCTGATGAAATATGTGTTGTTTCATTTTAAGTGATCCAATTTCAACAAAACTGACTTAGAACACAGATTGGGTAAATTTTTTAACACTAGTTCAGAAGATTGGATTATAATCTGAATTGCCTCTCATTGTTCAATATAGAATTTAAAAATTATTCATTAAAGAGGTATGCACCATATATTTTAGAGAACCTATTCTTTGTTTTTCTAAAATCATTTAATGATGACAATCTGGCTTTGTAAAAAAAGTTTAAAATATTAATTCATTGAGAAATGAATCATCGCCTTTTTAATAAGCTAATAAACCATTGAACATTTTTGGTCAAAATATATTCGGGAAAACCACCATCAAGAAAGGCAATTAATAGAGTAGATAAGCCTATGACTCTTAAGGAAAATAAAACGTAACATGATCTTTATTAATATAAACATATATTTTTTTATTATTCCAGGCAATGGCTAACCACATTTTTAAAATACACATTAGACTAGTACAGTCAAAGAAACCTTAGAAATGAACAAGTTATCCAGATAATTGTCTCTGTCATGGACCAGGAAGTAAAAATGACTTTTTTGTTCAGATTTCAAATGATTTCCCAATTTATCATAAACTAAAATGGGCGTGTGTATATGTGTGTGTGTGTGTGTGTGTGTGTGTGTGTGTAAGTAAAATTTTTCCTAAACATGCCCAGAAAATGACTAGAGTTTTAAAAGCTTATTTATCAGTTCAAAGGTTTCAGCCACTTAACCATCGTCTAAATGGATTACCAGCTCGCCAGCTCATTTATTTCAGACTGTGATATCCTTGCAGATAAAGCCGGTGCTTTTATTCCTCGAGGTTAGTATATGGCATGAAATATTAGTAGGTGCTCAGAAATGACTGGCTGCAGAGTGAACAAAGAATTGATGAAATTTTAAAAACTCGATGAAGAATTAGAAAACACTATTCTTGAACGCCTCCCTTTAGATCTGGGATGTATTATAATGTGTGAGGGAAAAAGAACAGAGCTGCTGGGGACTTTGAACTGAGTATTTCCCCTGGAGCTCAGTAGAATGAATACCATCATGAACACTAATAACAGTATATTGAGACTTACTTGTAATCATTTTTTAAAGTATCTATTTCCTTGAATGCTATATAATTGTGGATGGAAATCGCCACCATTTGTAGATGTCAACGATAAGCAAACATTTTACAAAAAGCTTCATAAAAGGTGGCTTTAATTCTCCATACAACCCATCAACATGGATACTCAGCCCCATCTTACAGATGAGGAAAGAGAGGCCTTCAGAGGTTGCACTGGTCCGAGGTAATGGTGAGCTGCAAAGAGGAGGCTCCCCGGAGTCCGGAACCTGCACTCCAACCACGGGCCCACAGTGCCTCTCAATATTTTGAAGTAATCTAGAACCATTAATTTAATTTTGCAAAACGTTTTTATAAATATATTTTAACATGCTTTTTAAAGATTTAACTTTTCGTTTTAACTGATTTCCAGTAATTCATTTACTCTTCCTTTAATCAGATTTCTCATCCAACTTTGCATTTTATACATATCTTTTTAAATACATTTGTATATACATTTTAACAGCTGATAGCTCAATTTTGAAAATGAAATGTATTTTAATAAGTATTATCAGGATAATTATGCAAAGTGTGTGTATACATTAGGGATACCCTACATGTATAGTAGACATAAATAAATATATTGTGTTCAAACCGACTATAAAAATAATTACATAGGAAGAGAAGCATACACATCACAGACATCAAACTCCTGAATGAACCTTATGTTTCTTAATAGTACTTCCCACATCTTAACCAAATAATGTCTACTTGAACCCATGTTCAAAAGCCCACTTATTGCCACTACACACCCAATTTCAGGGATCAAAATAGTAAACATTTCCTTTTTCATTGAATTTATTGGAGATACAGTAATTACAAAAAAGTTCAAATTACTTGTAAGTTAGTGTAAGCTTGGTTTTGCAAATATTCTAATAAAAATTTCTGGGCAGGCTTTACCATTACAGGAGGAAGGACGCTATCGTGTGGCTCTCAGTCCATCCAGGGTCTCTCTCTCTGTGGCTGTATTTTAATCTTATTGGAATTCATCTCTAATGTGGTTTCTCGTGGACTTGCACCAAACCAAAACCAGTTTAATGTCATGTTCCTGGTAACTCAATATGAAATAGGGACATACCGAACAGTGTTATGTTTTTGGAATCTTAAAAATTATCTTTTCCCTTTACTTTTTAAAATCTTGTTAAGTAGTAACTTTTATTACTGTCATAATTGGGTGTACTACCTACTACCTACTTACAAAAAAGTTTGAGGGCAGTTTATGGAGAAAAAAAAAAAAACAGAGGAAGAGAGAAAATCACTTAAACTCAGTATTAGAAAAGAAGTGCCCTACATATCACAGTAAAACAGAATCTGTAAGACTTAACTTCACATGATTTTTGCATTCACAAACAGGTAATCCCTACTCTACCAAGGCATAGAGCTCCAAAAGCTCAGAGGTGAGTCAATGGTCTGGAACTCACACTGAATTCTTCTACTGAAACAGTATCACACAGGCTGATTGGGTTTCCATGCCGGCTCACAAAGCACAATTCCATCCTGAATGCAACTCTACTTTTATACCAGTACTACTGATATGAATTCTGAGGCTAGGGGAGCTGGCTTACAGAATTATGCCAAAATGAAGATCAAGTATGTATACAGTATATTCATTCATTCAAATGGCATTAACTGTTCACCAAGAGGCCATAGTGTGTCAGCTTCCCATGTTCCAGTTCTGGAATTAAACTGAAATATAAGCTAGAAATAACATAATGCCTTAAATGACATAATGTATGTAAAGTCCCTGGCACATAAAAGATTCTTCACTAATTTTAGTTCCCTTCCTTCCTTCACAAGGGACGAGAGAGAAAATGGGGTTCTTAGCTTTCTCAATATAAATTCCTGAAATAATCCAGGCTTAGCTTGGAAATCCTCTTCTCTCCCTATTGGCCCTCCTCTCCTATCTTCCTAAACACATTTTCCAAGCTCCAGCACCCTATGCAAGACCCTCACAGGGTCCCCTGTTCCAAGCCCAAGAAATGTCACCTCTCAACCCAATCCCTATCCCCATTCCTACAGCCACTCCTATTTGTGATGCTAAAAGAAAAACAGATGATATGAATCTAAAACAATCACTTTCAGTATATTGACTTTTTTAAAACAAAAAAACAAAAGAAAAGCCTGTTGATCCCAATGAATTTCTAACCAGAATAACATTTGAGACAGTATAACAGAGTGATATAGAATAATTCAGGCAGAATATAACTGAAAGATACCCGGGGACAGGAACAAAGCCATTCCTTCACCCATTCATTGATCACCTACCGGGCACCTTCTGGGATGGACGTGCTACAGAGAGAGGAAGTCTGATGACGTCGTACAGAGCCTAGACTTCATCAGGGAAGAAGGAACTTGTCCAAGCTTGATGAGTGTTCCTTCATCAGCATTAAAAAATAGTTGAATGGGCTGAAGAAATACTATGAAAAATCAGAGTGATATGGAAATGCAACAAAAAGGGAGCCAACATGGAAGAGAATGTCAAGACATGGCTATTGAAGGCCAACCCCAGAATATAAGTCCTGTGAGAGCAGGGTTGTCATCTGTCAAAATCAACTCTAAATCCCAATGACCTAGAATCTCTCCTAGCAACCACAGGAAGTGATGTGGTCTTGGCTGGTGTTGCTCAGTGTTTAGAGCAGTGATGGCGAACCTATGACATGCGTGTAGGAGGTGACACGCAAACTCATTTTTTTTGGTTGATTTTTCTTTGTTAAATGGCATTTAAATATATAAAATAAACATCAAAATATAAATCTTTGTTTTACTATGGTTGCAAATATCAAAAATTTTCTATATGTGACACGGCACCAGAATTAAGTTAGGGTTTTTCAAAATGCTGGCACGCCGAGCTCAAAAGGTCCGCCATCACTGGTTTAGAGCGTCAGCTCATGCACTGAAGGGTCACAGGCTCAGTTCCGGTCAAGGACACATAGGCACATACCTGGATTGCAGGTTAGACCCCTGGCCCTGATCGAAGCACATGAGGGAAGCAAACAATTGATGTGTCTCTCTCACATCAATGTTTCTCTCTCTACCTCCCTCCCTCAATCCCTCCTTCCCTCCCTCTCCTATTCCTCTCCCTCTCTCCCTCTCCCTTTCTCCCTTCCACTCTAAATATCAATGGGGGGAAATAAAAATATGTGAAAGAAATACGGAAGATGGGCTTAATCTTAGACCTGTAAGATGAATAAAAATTAGCTGGGGGAAATAGAATGAATAAAAGTAAAGTCCTTTGAGAAGAAAGAAAGAAAGAAAGAAAGAAAGAAAGAAAGAAAGAAAGAAAGAAAGAAAGAAAGGGAAAGAGAGAAAGGGAGGGTAGGAGGGAGGGAGGGAGGAAGGGTTCTTGAGCAAATTTAAAAAGAAAGGAGACTGGAAAGATGATGAGTCAGAAGCTCAAGAGGAGCGGTTCTCAACCTGTGGGTCGCGACCCCTTCGGGGGTCGACTGACCCTTTCACAGGGGTCGCCTAAGAGTCTCCAGGGGTCCTCAAACTATGGCCCGTGGGCCACATGCGGCCCGCCAAAAACATTTGTTTTTTTACTTCAAAATCAGGTATGTGCAGTGTGCATAGGAATTTGTTCATAGTTTTTTTTTAAACTATAGTCCGGCCGTCCAACGGTGGTGAACTGGCCCCCTGTTTAAAAAGTTTGAGGACCCCTGCAAGACCATCGGAAAACACATATATAATTACATATTGTTTTTGTGATTAATCACTATGCTTTAATTATGTTCTATTTGTAACAATGAAATTGGGGGTCACCACAACATGAGAAACTGTATTACAGGGTCACGGCATTAGGAAGGTTGAAAAAAAAGAGAGAAGTGATAAATGAGTTTGGAGAGATGGGCAAAGGCCAGGTCAGGTCTGGGCTTTTCAAGATGTGTAAGAATTTGTAACCCTTGCCTGAGACTGACTAACCCCTCACCTAGAAGCCCTAGTTGGACTCACCTTCCCTCCACATCTCTGAGGCAGTGGCAGGTGGATTCTGTGGGTTGATCAGGAGGTCAAGAGGAAGAACAGAAGTGGCCTCCCCGTGTTAGAAAGATGGAAGCTCAGGCTGCTGCTGTAGGCTGCCCATTCCGCCTGTACCTCCACTGCAGCAAACCACTAATGGGTAAATATACCCTGGATACTTGAGTCCTTTTACTATAGTTCTTCCATGAAAGAAAAATCATTATTTGAGACATTGTTTGTAAATTTAGATGGCTAGCTAGCTAAGCATGCTGGGATAGTTCATTGAAAGAAAGACTTAAAAATAAAAGCACTTTGCTCCTGAATCTATGTGTATGAGCAAGTGTGTGTGTGAGGGAGAGTGTGCATGGGGGTGGGGGTAGGGGGAGACAGAGAGAGGGAGACAGAGGACATTTTGTCAGGGGGCGAACTTTAAAAGAATGGAGGATTACACACTTCACTGTTCAAGGGTGACAGAGAGAAAACGAGGCGGGACCAGGCAGGAAGGCCAATCTTGTCTGAATAAAACACTGCACATTTATGCAATCCCGATACCCAATCTTTCATCACAAACTATTTTGATTGCAGAGAGAGAGAAGAGCTAAGTAAAAATTATTTATTCTGGGTCTATTATGAAAAGAACAGATTAACTCCCTAACACTTTCGGTTTTTCTGAAGTTGTACTCTCTACCTTCCCGGTGTGATTTATATTAATGAGAGGTTTAAAACAGGTTTAACTTAAGAATGATTGCTGATGGTGAAGTGCAGTAATTATACACCTTATGACAGGACACGTGAATGGCTCATACAAGAGAACTGCATAACATGCCAAGCTAATCCTCCTTGCATAAAAAGGGAGACTACTTTGCAAGCTGGCTGATTTTAAGCTCCAGTTAACAAAAACCCTTTTTGTTGGGAGTCTAAAGCAAGAATGGGTTAACAAAAGCAAGGGCGGGGGGCGGGGGGATCTCATTTTTTCCCCCTCTTCACAAAATATAGTATTACAGGACTTAAAGGTTTTGAAAGGCCATGATGTGGCTGCAAGATTTGAGAAAAAAACAAGGTCTTTGCCAACAACAACAAACTCGAAAGATCCCAAGGTAAATCAGAACCCCTTATCAGTAGGAACTTTAGAATGTGATTCTAGTTTATCGTTGTTGTCTTATTTTTCATTTTTAATGAGTTGAAGGTGTGGAGAGGGACAGTGTCCTGCTCCCGGGCTAGGGAAAGAGGCCATGGGTTCACAGATGTTGAAAAGGAAAAACGCACGGCCGTAGTGGGCAAGTCAACAGTGTTTGTGCCGTTTCTGCATGGCTGCATGTTCTCATCCGAGAGCCACTCTGGACAACAGCCAGACCCCATAAGGCATCTGCGTAGGGATGACGACCCCGCCACCCTGGGAATGTTCGGGTAACGCAGAGTAGCCATGGGCTGAACTCTGTGTCCGCCTGGTCTTCCCACTGCAAAACCCGCAGAATGCGCAGCGGTCCTAGACATTTTCCGAATCATGTGCCACCAGGGAAGATGATAGGCAGCTGCTGGAACACCACTTCCTTACTCAAGGAAAGAAAAATGATTACATAGACGCCACCAGATGTACCCTATGTCATAGCAATCACTCAGGGAAGGAAGACTGGAAGACAGCAGTTGGCCGGTGCAGGAATGAGGTCTGGAGGCCATGGCCAGTCCCAGGGGACCACAATCAAGCCCAGGACTAAACTCCTTGGCTAAGATGGATATCACCTTAGACATGTCTAAATTAGACATTCAAGGAACACAGTCCTGACACTCTTCTATGTCTCGTAAATGATTCATAGACTCCTAAGTGTTAAGACGTTATTACAGTAGTCATATCAATTCATTTGCCTGGACGCCCCACCACCTACTTGCAGGGGCCCTGACGCAGAGTCCAGGGCTGCCAGTTCTTGCCTAGCAAACTGGCCCCTCAGCAGGACGTGTCATGAGGGCAGGCAGGCCTCTGGTCCCTCCCTTCTGCTAACACAGGCTCCCTTGGCTCTTCATGGCATAGAGCAGAATGTCTTCACTTTCCAAGAAAATCAAGGCCAAGGGCAGGAAGCTTAAGCTGTGACATCTAAGCTCACCGCATTACTACTGCTCTTCAAAAGACCCTTTCCAGTCGTGGGGGTTAGCCCTAAAGATAGTGAATTATGTTGAAGATGTGAAATCCACACAAGCAGAGCTTAAAATATTCTCTTTCCAAATGCAAGTAACAATGAAATCATTTCTATTCCTTCCTGGGTAACTGGAATTTCTGGACATAAAGGAATTTCTCAGAAAGCGATCTCAAAAATTTTCATGAAAAACATCTAACAATCTATAATAATAAAAGCATAATATGTTAATTAGACCGGGCAGCCAATGACCTTCCGGACGACTTTCCAGACATAGCCGGGGCTGCAAGGGCCGAGCCCCCTTTCGAGAATTTCGTGCATTGAGCCTCTAGTTTACCATAAAGAGCTTTGCTGAAGTATGAGGTTCGGCAGTCAGCTGCTCTGCTGTTCTTCCTTCGTATCTGTTTGCAAACTGCATATACTGTGATGTGGGCATGTGTGCAAGACAGAGTCAATGAACTATTTCAGTTTCATTCCACTCTATCAGTTTTGATATGAAATAATGCGCAGAGGACACTTTTGTCATCATTAGCACTCACTCAAAAGGAAAATGTCTCTGTACTTTATAGAGCATCTTACATCTAGGAAGCATCCATCGTTTATAATCACCAAAACAAGAGTTGAGGGCGATGTTTTTATTATGTTACACGTTAAGAAAAGGATGCTTAGAGAACTTCTGTGATTCTGGAAAACCCAAGCTTGGAGCCTGGAGTCCTTTGACTCATTGAACTGTCAAACACAGGAGGAATTGTCCTGCACTAAAGGGTCAGAGCATCACTCTCTAGATTGGATGGCCGAGAGACTCAGCATCAAAAACATTATGAAACTCACATGCCAAAAAAGTACACGGAAGGAAAGTACTGGGAACAATAACCCTAACATTTAAGGGAAGAACCACCTCTTAGTGCAATAAGATGAGAAGAAATGAGAACAGGAGGAGGCAGATCAGTACCATATTTCATTATCTTTTTTAAAAATGTTTGAATTTATTTATTCATTTAAATTTTACTTAATTAAATTTAATTGTATTCAAATAAAATTTTTTATTTCTTAAACTGTGTGATGCATGGATTTATTTAAATATTTATACTTCTGTATGTCTTAAATATTTCAAATATGTTTTTAAAATATGGATCAAGGGGATTGGAATAGGAATAATAAGGTAAAGTCACTGGATCAAAGAATTATAGAGGGGAAAAAAGGTTCAAGGATGCACCCTTGGTCTCTTTGAACACACCTAGAACAAACAACCTAATCTTTTAGACCAGTGGTTCTCAACCTTCCTAATGCCGCGACCCTTTAATACAGTTCCTCATGTTGTGGTGACCCCCAACCATAAAATTATTTTCGTTGCTACTTCATAACTATAATTTTGCTATTGTTATGAATCATAATGTAAATATCTGATATGCAGGATGTATTTTCATTGTTACAAATTGAACATAATTAAAGCATAGTGATTAATCACAAAAACAATATGTAATTATATATGCTCTCTGATGGTCTTAGACGACCCCTGTGAAAGGGTCGTTCGACCCCCAAAGGGGTCTCGACCCACAGGTTGAGAACCGCTATTTTAGACTTTAAGTCTTACTATAATCAGGATTCAGATGAGGTCATCTTAGTATTCAGGGCTTCACAACTGGTAGGTACTTAATAAATATGTCTATTGGCATCATGATAATTTTACTCAAACAGAGCATTACAGAGAATGCTATCTTGAAAAACAATATAAGAAGCAAACTGTAAGGTCAGAAAAAACCTTCACATAGAGCTCAGGAGTTTATAATGGGAACTTAGAACGGTGACTATCCTCAGACTGACTCTTCTGAAGAATAGGAGCAATGGGCAGATGTGCCTACTGAAGTTTCACCTTTACTGGCCTTCTTTCCATTCCAGAGCTCTCTCTGGAGCCTTCAAACATGCCGTTTCCACTAACTTTTCATTGTGGGAGCCTTCACTGACCTAGTGTGTGGATCTCTCTTCCTTTTGTTCCCTTAAGAGTCTATATTTCAACAGGATAACTTTCCCCATACTTCTATCAGACGTGGTAGACTACCTCCCTATCCATACTCTACACTACTTGAGGTATACTAGTTTCCAGCAAGTCCAGGACTGGCATCCGTCTTTCTCATCTCTGCTTTCTCACCATCCACACATCTACTGAGAAACTGGCTAAATGAACTTCATCACTATTCTGAAATCCTTCCACTTTCTTCTTTAACTTAAAGGATACATAGAACACACCCACTGTATTCATACCCACTAACATCAGGCAGTACGTAGGTATGTAAATATAGGTGTGCATCTATCTATATGGGTATCCATATATATGGCTGTGAGATGAAAAAGTTACATAGAACAAATGACATACTGCTGCACTAATAAAGTATGAGCTGAACGTTTAAAGCAGCTGCTGGCGTTAGTGTTTCAGGAAAGTATACTAACTCTCTACACTGTATTCTTTTTAAATTCAGGCTTGGAAACCTTTACTAAAAAGTTCTGGCACTTAAAGAGATGTCATTTAAAACATGGTAGGCAGCCTGACAGAGTAGTATGAGTCCTGTATTCAGAAACTCACTACTGCTAGACCCACTCCTGCGCCTGACCAGGGATAGGAGACTCTGGGAGACCTCAGGTTCCTTATCTGCAAATGATGAGATTAGATAACAAGGGCGAGAACCAAAGTTTATACAGCTTTTGGGTGGTGACTTTGACAAAAGCGATGGCATCCTAAAAGATCCACTTGGGTATTTATGTGCTATAATATTGGTTTTATTTAAACTTATTATTTGGTTATATGCCATTTCCCTAACTAAATTGAAGAAGTAAGTTTGTTCAATTTCTTCTTTGGGAAAAGCATTGTTGTACTGCTGCAGACAGAACTACTCTCATCTTCATGTCATGTTGAATTACAATTAGGTGCTAAATGGCCTTCAGAAAACCAACTACCTTTTGTTGTTGCTGCTCACCCAGAGGCATCACCAAGACCTGGCTGATATGGAAGGTCAAGGGGCTGGGCTTATTTGTACAAGGAGAGAGAGAGAGAAAGAGTCACCTGTGTCAAAAGTGTTCGGCCAGAAAGAATGCCTGTCATTATTAGGCTGTGCCATTTCTCCCCGAGGCGGGAGCATGACCTCACTCCTAGCGTCTTCATGTCATTACTACTGAAAGCTCAATGCATTTGCTTAAATTCACATTAAACAGTAAATGACTAATATTATATTTTTCCTAAAACCACTATCCCCTCTTGATAAAAGAGAGAAGTCAGCTTTGAGGAAGTCTGGGCTCCAGTAGAAGGAGAAAACTGGATGTTTTTAAAGGCAGAATTACACTATAACAATAATAACATAATAATCACGATCCCTCCCTCTTACATTCCCGTAAGTTTCTTCACAAAGACATGCATATGCATTATTGATCCCAATTGTACATGCAACTGCACAGTAACAGCAAAAGCAAATTGGCATCCTTACGAATTTAAGGCTCTCTATAATACTGGTTTTAGAATCAACTGCTTCTGTATGCATATTTCAAAATGGTCTGGCCGCAGAATGAAAGCCTCTCTTTATAAATTCTCTTTGCCTATATGTTTACCATCTCCAAAGGTAATTTTATCTTGAGAACTTCCTTGTTGGTAACCTTTAGCAATAGAAACAAAAATAAACAATTGATTATTTGAATTCTACAAGCTGCTGATACTTCTAATTATCATAAAACTATGTGATCCCCAACATGCCCTGGTCCGCTGGGAATGGGGGTTAGGGGATGATATGAAATAACCTATGTTCATCTCTCTAGCTTGAAGCCGATGCACGTAGTGACGTGAGGTCCCTTGAAAAACACGTTCTTCCACGCAGGACTAACCGAGGGAGCAAGTCACGATGGTGCCTTCACAGACCAAAGGGCCCTCCCTTCATTGCTAGAATCAAATTCCAGAGAACTTTTTGGATTCTATTTAATGAATGAAGATATATTTTTTATGTGGTGTCATTGTTTTACTACTTCCCATGTTTATTTGGACAGATTCATAGCACTGGGTAGGAAATGTATTGGTTGGCAACTTCAGTTTTGGAAGAGAAAGTAAACACATGCTGATTAGCAAACAGTAAACTCTACTGTGTTTAATTTTGGCTTCTCTTTAAAAAAAAAAAAAAAGGAACACAAAAAACCTACTATTTGGTGTTATGTTCCAAGTAGGAGCATTTGTCCCTAAGTTCTTTCCTAACCTCTTACTGGAGAGCTTCCAGAATTTCTCTCTCTCTCTCTCTCTCTCTCTCTCTCTCTCTCTCTCTCTCTCTCTCTCTCTCTTCCCTTCTTCCCCTAACACCAGTGGCAAATGCCAACATTAGTTAAGAAAATACTTGTGCATATGGTATCCTCCTAACACAGATTTGCCATCCAGTTGAACAGTAGGGCCACTAACCCACACACACTCAACTGCAAAATAATGAACTGCATAAACATGAACAATTGTTTCCCGAGCTGATACATTCCAGGTAAAATCGCGCGTCTGAAATCCTGGGAAGGCTGCTTGACTGAAAACCATCAGGTCTCAGAACGGAAGGCGAAAAACATGACAATAAGCTCGAATGTCAAGTGCTCCCTTTAGAACCAATTTCTGTCGCTCCATCTCCTCTTGCTTTGCTGTGACCCCCAAGTGACCCCTCAGGCTTTGGCCATCGTCAGCTCTGTCCTCATCCATCTTCACAGGTTCGTCACAAGCACTATCTCTGAGAACATGTTGAGGGGCAGCACACTCAGGGAAAACCCTGACCACCTGAGATGCACCACTGTCCGTCAAGTACACGCCCTTCTTGTGATTTCTGGCTTCCTTTTCATGAAAAACAAAACAAACAAACAAAACAAAAAAACCTAGTGTTTGATCTCTTACTCCTCATGATTAAAGTCTACTTCCCAACAGGAGACTTCGGTAATGCGGCTAAGGTTGCAAAATTTTGTCTCCACCTATCGAAGCCAGAAATCCAATACCTCGATGAATGGCCCAGCATGAGAGCTTGAGAGGTTAGCACCATCTGCGGAAGGTCTACACTGTGGAGCCAAAAGGCATTTATTATGGATCTAACAGGTTCTGCATAGTGCTAGGCACCACACACACACACACACACACACACACACACACACTCACTCACTCTTTCTTTCCCGTTCTAGAACCAGGTAAAAGAGTGCGAGATGATCAAAGTTCCAACCCACATGAGGCTTACAGTCCAGTGGGGGGTCAAAACAGTAAACCAACAGACAAATATGAAACCTGCCAGGAAGCTATAGCAGGGAGGAGTGGCAGTAGAAGTGGCAGGGGAAGGACTCACTGTGCCCGCTGCCTGAGCAGACCTCTGCAGGAGGTGAGGGAATGATCTGGGGGGAAGGTCCCTGCCGGAAGGAACAGGGAGACCAAGTTCCTGAGACTTCTGTGGAAACAGTGAGCAGGCAGTGCTGCTGGTACTAAGAAAGCAGCTGGCGTGTGGCCTGGGTAAGAAAGGGAGGCAGGGCCCAGACCTGCGGGCCCTTGGAAGTCACCATTGGACTGGGAGGCTGCAAACTAAAACAAGGCTAATCTATGGAGAGAGAATCTGAGTGATGAGTTCAATACATAAATTCACAATTAAAATGGGCCTCATTGAAAGGAGTGGGCGCCACTCTCGGCCGTCGGGTAAAGACTCCTAGTACATGGGCACAGACAGACAGACGGGGCCCAGGGCAGGGGGGCGGGGGAGGGGGAGGCGTAACTTTTAGCTCCTCTAGGAAACATTTTCACGTTGGTTGATCCCGTCAAATACAAAGAAGTTGCTAAACAGCACCCAGTACAGAAGAGAGAGCGAAAGCATTTCCGTCTGTAAGGCCCTGCAGCTGAGTGCTCACATCCGCCTGCTCCAATCAGTTCACTTCCAAACAAAGGTAGGAAATGGCTGCATCCTCGTATTTCATTGTGGACTCATGAGTCAGTGCTTTGGAACTCGGTGTCTCTGGGAGTGAGTGTCTATTCTTCACGTCTCTTGCCACAGGAGGAAAAAGGTACAGATAAACAGTAACACAGTTTCACCCTACTCAGATACAAAGCCGTGGGCTTTTCCACCCTCTCCTCAAAAGTGATGAATGAATGAGCGGGATCCAGGTCCCGTGGGGCTTTTTTCTTTCCCGCTCTCTTTTGTTTCCCAACCCCCAGCTCTCCCTGGTGTCTCCTAAACAGCGTAAGGTCAACTGATGGTGAAAGTACACTGTATGGTGACTGTTCACAAGCTGTCACTGTGTACATTGTAGGTTATAAGAAGAAGTTTGTACTCTACAAAATCATTCAATAATGTAGCCTATTACATAGGGATCTAAAAAGGTAAAATTTAAACATCTGTTCTAAATTTAGTTTAACCAAAAAGGTTTGTAGCATTTTGTTTTCAGAATGTTGGACAGAACAACAACTTAACTTTGACAACTATTTGGTACAGAGCGATCACAAAGAGAAAATAATGTATAAATTCCATTAAGCCTTTTGATCAAAAGCTCCCACCATTTCTGTGTGGAGAAATGTCATGTGTATGCATTCTAAGAATATTATCCGACATGGAACAGCATCAGAGGTATACTTAACCTTCAAGCTCCCTCCTTCAGGAAAAAGCACACCTGGACTGTCACACACTCCCATTTCTGAGAGAAGTTACAAAGGGAACTTCCTGTGTCTCATCTCCTAAGAGAAGTCATTTATTATCTATGATGGAAAAGGGAAAAGAGATAAGGAACTAAGCTTAAATGGTTATGAGAAAGTGATCCCTGTTCTAACTAAATATACATATATAAAAGTATCAATCCAAACACCAGCCAAATTAATTCATAATGATATCGACGTAATCAATGCAGCATAATGACAAGAGGCCCATATGATTATAATGAGAACAGTTCAGAAACAGAATATTTCTATCTAAGCAAAGTATAAATGATTTTCAGAATATTGGAGAAACCTGGTGTTTTCTACCCAGGCAGAATGAACTATGAAAACAGTAAAAATATCCTCCAGAGACACAAAGTGAAAGGGTTTATGTGTGAAGAAGAATATGATGCTTCACTCTTCCAAGTAGAAATAAACTGAGAAAAATTGAGACAAAGGCGAGAATAGAGAGGAATAAGGTCCTCAAAAAAAGAAAGAATGAGTAGAAATGTAACAATAAAACAGGAATATAGTTTTTGTCCTTCCATTAAACATTATACCTTAAAGTTCATTTTTCTCGACTACATTGCCAATTTCTCAAATAATACGCTGGTAAAGCTCCAAAATCTCATTAGATGTATAAATTGCATGTATAAAGGTTCTTGCATAGCCTGTGGAAACATTTTAAACTCCTTCTGCAATATTATTTTCTTCAGCAAAATTGGGCCTAAACTTTGGAAAAATTCCTAGAGAGTAAAGTCTCTCTCTCTCTCTCTCTCTCTCTCTCTCTCTGGGAATAATATTACCCTGCTATATACCCAACCATATATCTTTATGCTCCAATTTCCTACCTATTCCCCTATCCATACATGTATAATGCTTCCATTTTGAAGCACATGGCTGGGGAGCCAAAAGAATTTAAATTGCCTTCAAAATGTGCATCGCATTATAAATGGTGTGAAAAAAGACCTCACTGTTCAGCTCTCAACTCGGAGCGTAAAGCAAAGAGGAAGCAACACAAGACTGCTTCAAACTTTATCCAGAAACCCAACAGCTCCACTTGTTTATAGAGGCACAAAAAGTATGCGGCACAGTTTATAGAACAAGAGCGACGTACTACACGCAAAAGTGAAGTTAAAAGCGAAGTATAGTAACAGCCCTATCTTGTTACAAACACTTGGCAGAGTGTCTAAAGCACCATGGTCAAAACCACGATACTGTCTGAGTTGTACCTCTGCCAGGAAGCACTCCCTACGTCCAAGTCGCTTTAGCCATCATCACCACCTCATTTGGCAATCGCTCCCACGCCTCAGTTCATCAACTCAAAATTACTCCACGGAAACACAAAGAAGACAATCTCTCCCGCTTCTTAGGCTGCAAACACCACAATGCAGGAGCACTGGAAAGCGATGGAGTCAGAGGCAGTTCTAAGGCCAGAGGGCCAGGACCAACCCCACTTCCTCCTCAAAACTAATTTATGTATCTAATTGAGCAGGGCTTCTCCTCCACTCACACAGTAATTCCTAAGGGTCTTTCTAAATCGTCAGCGGCTAAGGAAGAAGGCACCTGGTGAGAGTTCACTCAGGTACAAATGCATTTTGGGCAAATGAGGAGTAAATGTACTCAGCAGTAACCTGCCATTGAACCATTCTGGGCTGAGCTCTGGGTAATTCCAGGATATCAATGATTGCATCCCTAGCTACCCATGCAGAGTGTACCCGGCATTACCAAGACTGGGAAATGTCAAGACTTAGAGGATAAGTAGATAAGTAGACTATGTCAATATGGGCATCTATATCTGCACTTGGCATTTATAAGTAAAAAACGGCAATGTGTAAGACAGAGTATAAAGGTGGCAATGGCAGGATGAGTGGTAGGAAATCGCTAGCAGCAAAAATTGCTAATTTGGGGAGAAGCATGTTAGAATTGGCTTCCAAATTTTTCTATAATTCACTTTCCTCTTACGTAGCATATTATACAATTCAAAAACACAGATAGTCTGATCTGAAGTTTATAGCTTGCCATATTTCCTAGAAAATAAATAATAATTAACAACAAATCTCATCGTTGTTTCCCCACCCTTCTCTTCAGAAAACCTTATTCTTTGAAATGTAGATACATAAGCTACCTTTGGATCAGGGCCCACAAACATATGTTTCCAAAGGAATAATATGTACAGGTTGGTCTGGTGTGTACCAGATGTAAGAAAAAAGCATATTCAAAACAGAAATATCAGTATTCAGCAGAGAAACACATTCTTTAATTAAATCTCATTTTTCCTCTCCTTATAGATACAGAACCTAGGAAAACCAATCACAGGTGTATTTTTTAAAAACTTTCACCTGAAAAAAAAATATATCAGTTTGACTCATGAATCTAGGTTCCTTCTGCTTCTAAAGTTACAAAGACAATAAAACTCTCAGTAACCATAACTAGTGAGTCTTCATTTATCAGTGTAAAATGAGCACATTAACCTGCACATGGGATTAATTTATGGATTCCTTCCTCAGGTAGGGGGACATGCATGAGGGTATTCAAAACAAGCTACAAATCCCCACTTTCCAGAAGCCCAAAGAGCCTAAACTCCGTGCTGTATTTATTGTTCCTTATGCAAGCCTACAAGGATTTGGCCAGCCTTACCAAAGCTACTAAGAGAAGTCCTGTAGGAAGAAACAGACTGGGGATTCAGATCACCTAACCTTTCCAGGGCAGGGTGCTCTCCCCTTGTTCTATACATCAGAGACGTCACTGTAGTGGAAGCCAAGTTTTAATTTAGAATTTAATAAAAATTGATTAAGCATCACAGAGCACAAACAAAGCTGCTCCATAAATCTTTCAGCCCTTTTTGTGCTGGGAAGAAAGCAAGCGCTGTCTGCCGAAGCAGATGACAGATGCTGGCTTAAAGATAAGTATTATTTATACTTCTGTACCAGATTTCTTCTTATGCATATCTTATCATGCATGGGTATATGACCAGCAGAGCTGTTCCTCTGCAGCCTGGCTCCATGGGAATGCTTTAAAGAGCTCAGGCCTAGGGCTCAACTAAACCAAGATGGAGAGAGAAGAAAAGTTGTGAACGGAAAACAAATATTACAGTGGTTGCTACTTGAAATGTACTTTCACACACAAGCTAATGAATATATATGCACTGAAAATAACTTTGTCCTGAACATATGCCTATGCATTTTAAATAAACGGTGCATGTTGGAAAGATAAGAGGGTTTACCAAATCTAACCACATCAAGCTATATGTATACCGAACTTCAGTTATTTGCAGTATGACAATGAGACAGTACCTTGAAAGAAATTCAATTAGCTATGTAAACAGATCTCTGATTCAACCAAGTTTGTGAATATTTTGGTCATGAAAGCGACATTTTAAAGGCTAAAATCTCATTCTTCTCTCTCTTTATACAGAAACTAGGAAAACCAGTAACTTCATGAAAATTCCAAGGGTCTTTTGACTTCCGACATACAGAGTGGAGAAAACCAATGATCTGAAAGAGAAGGCAAAGCAGTATGTAAAAAGAACATCCTCTGCATTATAAGGTTTTGGAAAGTGGAGAATCTGGCATGTGATGCCAAAACAAACGTAACTTTGTAAGAGAAGCCACCAGGTGAGAAGAAGGCAACCACCACAGCCGTCCTGACCCTCCTCGGCACCCCAATTCCTACACTCTCCCAGAATCCAGAATAGAGGCAGGTTTGTGGTGTGGATTTTTTATTATTATTATTATTCTCTCTCATTCCCCTTAGCATTTTATTTGTAATAGTTCTTTCTGAGAAATCTCAGCCTCATCTCAGAGGGCCTAACAGGTAGAGATCATCACCCACTCTACAGTCAGGAAACACCCCGTGGGAGGCTGGGTGGCAGAAGAGTATCTCAGAGAGCCCAAACGTTTCCTGCATGAGGACGAGAGGAAGCCACAACCACAGCTGCAACCATATGCCAATGCTTTAAGTGACACGAGTAGCGGACTTAAACTGCCTGGCTCCTTAGAAATTACTGTATAGCTATCTCTTGAGTATTAGCAATGCACTAAAATAGGCTACACAAATCAGTACTTTTATGTGTTAGTACTAATCTATCACATGCAATGATTTTTCTTTCCTGAATTATATATGAAAACACATCCATACGCGTAAAGCAATTATGAGGAAATATTTTCAGGAATTGTTAGTGTGTGTGTCTGGTAAGCAGGCAACTCCACATGAAGCACTACACAAAATAATGGCTAAAACTATTCAGGTTTATCCTATCTTTAAATAATTCCCTTGATTATATAAAAAGTCAGGTTGTAGAGGAAATGGTAGGCAAGGATGGTAAATTGGTCTTACAATAGAAAACAATGTTAAATAGACATACCACATACTAATGCAGTCAGATACACTGCAGTCATGAATATATTTTGAATCAGCTAATTTTAATGAGAAAAGTTCCAAAGAAATAGTAACTCACCCATATATTCTCTCATCCATGTAAGGGAGAAAGAATTATATTTCTTCTGAGTTGATAAGGATAACTATAGCTAAGTTTTACAGATAACTTTAATCTCCATAGACTTTCCCCCACCTAGTAATAATAATAATTACAATAATAATAATAATATAAAGGAAATGCTTAGTATTCTTTGCAGCATTAGAAAGTTCACAGAGCATGCCCATTTCGACACTTATAAGCTATTTGGCTTTAGACAAATTACTTGACCTCTGAGTTTAAATTTACAGGTGTGTTTAGGAATAACAGGCTTAAGGTTTGAAGTAAATGAGATTTGTAGGAAAAGCATTTAGCAAAATGCCTGGAACATTGAAGGTACTGAGAAAACAGTAAGTACTACTATTTTTATTTTTGCTGTTATTTTCTTATTATTAAAGTACTTTTATGATAAAATTCTCTGGCCAAAGGCTGGCCTAGCATGTGCCTCAATTCCCTCCCTGATTCTGACACTGAGCTGTCCCGATCCTCTCACTTCCCTGACTTCTCACCACTTCCCCTCTCCTTGATTAACTCCAACCCTTCTAGCATTTCCTTGAAGGTCAGCATTCCCAAAGCTACATCCTTGGCCCACTGTCTCGCCCTCTGGAATTGCAATCAAACCTTCCGCTTCAAAGGTTTGGGATAAGAACAAAGCTAAATTCAGACCTGTGTTTGCACTCGCCTGCTAGACACCACCGGTGGGAGTGTCTTAGGCAACCGCACACACAAAACCCGCTCACCCTCTCATGTCCACATTCAGTGGTTCCTTCATGCTCCTTGTCTCTGTTAAGGAAATTAACACTTACCCAGATGACCAAGTTAGGAACCTCAACATCATCCCCAGTGCCTTCTCCCTACACCATGCTATGCATACCCCTTCCTATTCCTCCCAATGCAACCTTTTCAATGTCCGTCTTGCTTCTCCCCTGACGTTGACAGGAGCCTTGGTTGAGTTTGGCTGTGTTCAATGAATATGTGCCAGGTTCGGTACACTGGGAATGCAAAATAGAATGGAACAAAACAACACCAAAATGCAGAGGCTTACCTCAAGGTCCTTCCTATCAAGGAGTGGGAGAGCTATGTAAACACAGAACGGTGCTATGATGTTATATAATTCACACATGAATTATAGAAGGACAGAGGAGGGAGTAATCTGGATAGGTCAGGAATAGCTTTACTGTGGACACTGCCCTAGAACAGGGATTTGATGATGAAGAGGAGTTTGGTGGATACACATAGCGAGGGGACAGTAGGAATGGCATGTGGTAGGCCTCTGACTCAAGGCTCTCTATCCTCTACACCAAACTGAATATTTTTAAATATGTGCCTGTCCAAAACCCAGACTCCCTGACACTTCCCCTTTTTCATAAGACCTTCAAGGTCGCTCCGCTCCTCAAGAATAGAATCCCAGTACCTTGGATGGGCAAGGCACTGGAGGGACTCCAAATTCTGACTCAATTAGCTGGGAGGCAGCTTCCACTGCTCTGCACACCCCCTAGGGTTACAGCAGGCCTGTGTCCCAAACACCAGATGCCTCTCCGACCTGCACCCTGTGAAATCCCATTTATCCTGTGACATCAACACTTCGCTGCACTTTTTTGAAGTCTTCCCTGTGCCTGAATTATTTCTTCCTCTGAGCTCTCAGTCCCCTTGTTAATACCTCTATTTCCACACATATAGATTTGTAGAGAAAATGTCCATGTTTGTCATATCATTTACTAAAATCTTTTGCTCTAACTGGGAACTTCAATGAGTAATTTAAAATTACTTCACCCAAAACTAATAAGTATTAGGAAATACTCTATACCAGGCCCTCTTATTGAGTGCCATCGACAGCCCTAAAGGGGAGAGTGAAACTGCAATGTAGATGTGTGGTTCTTCTAAACCACTAAACCACTCACATCCCATTGTGGACTGAACCATGTCTCCCCAAAAGGCATGCCTTGAAGCCCTAACGCCCAGTGTGACTGTCTTCAGAGGTAGAGGCATTAGGGAGATCATTAAGGTTAAAGAGGTCATAGTAAGGCTGAGGCCATGGTATAGGATAGTGTTCTTCTAAGCAGCAGCTCCGCCCAGCCACGGTGGCTCAGTGGTTGAGCATCGACCTATGAACCAGGAGGTCACTGATTCGATTCCCTGTTGGGGCACATGCCCGGGTGGTGGGCTCGATCCCCAGTAGGGGCATGCAGAAGACAGCCAATGACTCTCTCTCATCATTGATGTTTCTCTCCCTCTCTGTTCCTCTCTAAAAGCAATATATATAAATGTGTATATATATATATATATATATACATATATATATATGTGTGTGTGTGTGTGTGTGTGTGTGTATATATATATATATATACACACATATATATGTTTTAAAGCAGCAGCAGCTCCAGATAGCTGGCTCTCACTCTCTCCATGGAGGACCCAGAGAGAAGGTGGCCCTCTGCGAGCCAGGCACAGAGCTCCCTCCAGAACCCACACACACTGGCACCTGACCGCTGACTTCCAGCATCCAGAACGGTGAGGAAGTGGGAGTCTGTTGTCTAGGCGTCTAGTCTGCAGCATCTGTCATGGCAGAGCTGGGGGAGTGATGACCACATAGACCCTAGCAAAAGAACCAGAGCAGGCCACAAGGAGTAGAGAGACTACTTTTTAAATCTCTGTGTGATGCTCAGTTCATACAACTTTTCAAACAGATCAAACAAACTCCCAACAGTGTCACAGCACTGTCACCCGTGTATGGAGACAATGCTGAGGACACCAGGCCTCCCATGGGCCACCCATCAATGCAGGGCAGTTGTGACCATGCCTGGAGCAGGATGCTAACGTCCAGGCTTTCAGACCCTGCTCTGGAGACGAAGCCTAGTCCAGGTCCCGCAGGGAACTGCACCAGTCGTGCAGGCCTCTGTGGCAGTGCCTGTGCCGCCTGGACCAGGCGGGCCACTGTGCAGTGCCCGGGCACCGCGGCAGGACTGCCTGGCCCTCGAAGCTGGGGCTTTGGAGCAGGAAAGCGGCGGCCACTAGATTAGCTGGGAAGCTCTGAGCAAGTGATAAAATGGCTCTCAGTTTCCTAGTCTTCACAAGGATTTTAATACTTACCTCGTAGGGTCATTGTGAATATCAGAAATAAGATGCAAAAGGACATGGCCCACTGTCCGGCCTACCGTTAAGACTCGATCATTGGCAGCTATTCTGCCTGGCCGTCACCTCATCAACAATTTCCCACCTCAGTGACAAGCAGGAGCAGGCTGGTTTTCATTGTTTATCGAGAGTGGATTTCTGCCTATTTGCTTGGTTTGCATGTTGTTTGCACAACATATACTACTTCCTTATAGTCATAACACATTCATTTTCCTCTGGGGGGCCACTCATCCCCACTTTCTGCCATCATGTTTTTTGGGGTGTCTTCCCATCACTCCTTCATCCCTAACGGCAGGCAGGCGACTCAGGCCTGGCCAATGAGAAGACAGCACCAATTGAGTGACTGGCTCTGAGGGCCCCAATGAGAGCCAGCCTGGGAACTTCTGCTGAGACTACTGAGACAGGGACAGTGTCCTCCCCGCTGGGCTGCTCCTCTGGTGGGATGTAGACCTGGGGCTTACCACCCTGGAGGGAGAGCCTGCCTGAGAAGGGAGGGACCAGAGCAGAGCTTAGGAAGGGAGTCAGAGAGCCATTCCTAATTGCTTCATCAGAGCCCCTGAATCAAGCTGTCTGAGAACGTGCTGGACTTTTAATTGCATCAGCCAGAAACTTCCCTCTCTCCCTTCAGCAGGCATGACTTCGGTTTCTGACACCTGCAATTAATATACAGTCTGAATGCCAGCAAGAATGTGACACCTTTCAGTAACCGAAAGGACCCCTGAAAGTAAACAGAAAGAAGAGTTAGGAAAGAGAGAAAGCTATGGGCAGCACTTATCAGGAAATGCCCACTGGTTATTATACACCAAAAATGTTTGTAAAATTAGTGGATACAACTTTGGGGGTGACCGTGCTAACATCAAGACTGCTGGAGACAATGTCCAACTTCTTAAAAAACATTTTTGTAGACTGGTTCCGAAAACAATGTGGCATTTCACTATGACAAAGAAAAAAAAAACATCAGATAGCTCTAATTCAGCTCACTGAATTACAGCATTAATAATAATGAGATAACTTTGTTAAATTCTTACTGTGTCGACTAAATGTTTCAAATTTAGTATTTCCAATCACATAGAAACCCTGGGGAGTAGATATTATTATCTTCATTTTACTGATAAGGATATTAAGGCTCAAAGAGCTTAAATCCATTGCTCAAGTTTAAATAGTAACTGTGGAGCTGAAAGTCAACCTCAGCACTAACTTCTTGATTTTCTCAGGTATTACCAAGAAATGGTACCACCCAGACATTTCACAGGTATAGGGGAAGATCCCCCTTTTTTTAGGTCCATTTAGCATCATTTGACTTTTCACCAAACTATTAACCATAATTGTTCATTCTATGTTTATTTCTAGGCTCATTTAATCTGAGGCATCTTTGTGCCAGGAGAGGAGACACCCCTGAGGGCAGGACTAGCTTTGCAAATAATGTGCATTGCCTGGTGAGAGTAGATGCTCACTAAGTACTGTTTTTCTTTAAAAGGGGAGGGAGAGGGAAGAGCATGAAGAACAAAGGAAGGAGGAAGAAAAGAGGAGGTAAGAGGAATAGGGTAACTCCACAACGCTTTCTCTATCACCACCCTCAAGCCCTTTCTTGAGATAAACTAGTCTGTAGAGAAAGCATGTCAAACTCACGGCCCATGGGCGGGCCAAATGCCTCATTTATTTGGCCCATGCTAGCCTTTGAGTTTGACATGCTTGGTCTAGACTCTAGAGAGTGGAGATACCATCGTTACACAGAGGGAGAGATAGGTGAGTTCTTGAAACCTGGCAGGAACAGCAGGAATATCACAGTCTTGTGGACATTCTTACTGGCTCCTTCCTCCACACTACACCCAGTAGGAACAAACATGTTCAAAAGTTTCCCCGGTTTACAAACCCTGATTCAAAACCCGGGTCACTTTTATCGTCTCTCGGTAAGTCTCAGGATGACAAGTCAAATTAAAAACTCACTAAAAATGCCCTTTACCTATGCACCCAAAAGGCTGCTGCTCTGGATGTGAGCTCTGCCCTGGAGGCGGCTTCTTGGAGGGTGCGGCCCGGGCCCGTCAGGCGGTACTGGGCTGGGGAAAGAGGTGTGCGGCACTGGACAAATCCATTAAAAATGTCTGCACAGATGTTATCTTTCTGCTTCCTTTCCATAAATTCTCTGATGGACAATAATGTCACAAAACTGTTGAACATCAAGAGAGAAATTGCTCCGTTCCTAAAAGATGGCTTTTGGGAAGAAAAGATCAAAGAGGAGTCAGAATCAAAGCCTTGACTCAATAGGAAGAAACGTTCAGAATTTTAGCTTGTGCCCTTAGAGCTCCCGAATGTGGGCGGAGATCCACTGTGAGTCCCCGGGCCCCCACGCCCACTGGGCACCGCCAGGGCTGCAGCCTGAGGGTGGAAAGGCGCTGTCACAGCGGTGCGGTCGGATCCACACTGGCAGCTATCTGGAGAAAATGGGAATGTGCCTCAGGAAACATTCCAGCATCAGGCAAGATTAAACACGCTAACCCCGTCACCTGGAGTGCCGCATAACAATTTTTTCATCAACCTGTGTAACTCCATTAATTGTAGCTTAACTATGTGAGGGAAGGCATAAAAGTTTACTAAGATGTCGCCTAAAAGGTAACCTAGAAGCGCACTGGAAAGTCAGGTTTATCCAAAGAACTGGTTTCTCTGGACCACGACATACTGACTGCAAATGCCTCCTTTCTCCAGGAATATACTCTGAATTATCAAAGGTTATCAAAGGAATATGCATGGATATATCTGTCCTATACATGAATATGAGACGCTCATCGTGTTCCAAAGGCTTCTCTTAGGTCAGTGATGGCGAACCTATGCCACGTGTGTCAGAGGTGACACGCGAACTCACTCTTTTGGTTGATTTTTCTTTGTTAAATGGCATTTCAATATATAAAATAAATATCAAAAATGTAAGTCTTTGTTTTACTATGGTTGCAAATATCAAAAACTTTCTATATGTGACACGGCAGCAGAGTTAAGTTAGGGTTTTTCAAAATGCTGACATGCTGAGCTCAAAAGGTTCGCCACCACTGTCTTAGGTGCTATCTACTCTCAAAGGATGGCTGGAATGCAACATCGGAAATTTTGCATAATTAAAGATGCTAGCATTTTGTTGGGGGGAAAAGAACAAACTAGAAACCTCAAGAAAAACCCATGCACTGGCACTCCCTCGAAACAGACATGGAAAGGCCTTTAGAGTGTTTCTCCTGGCCTCTGGGTGTTCACTGGGCACGAGAGGGACTCCGCGTGCAATAACTGAATGAGGAACCGGAACCTTCCCGCCAGAGTTTCATCCACTGGCATAGCCACACGCCACAAAGGACATCATATATGTGCAGGAGCTCCAGAGTTAATCTTTAGCAGCTCTGCTGAAAAACCCTAATGGCAGCCTGCCCATCATTCTTTTAGACAGAGCTTGTCAGAAAAACTAGGGCAGCTTGTCCAGCTCAGCAGTCAACTGATTACTAGTGAACTCAATGGGGCTCCCAGCCAACCCCCGAGATGGCTGCCAGCCCCTTGGGTATTCAAAGGCCAAGTTCCAATGGGGTTTACTTTGCCAGAATCACATGATGTCAGTGCTATTTTCTCCTGACCAGAATAACCAGTCATTCAGGTTACTGCGAATGGTATCAGTGAGCGAGGGAGGCTGGCACTTCGCTGTGAGAGGTCACATACCCACGGAGGTGCCTAGCCTCCTCGCCCAGGCTCAGGGGCCTCCAGGGTCTCCCCGCGGAGGGCAACTAATCCTGGTGTGTCGGTTCCAGCCACCCACATCCTGCACCGCGTCCTGCATACCACAGTCCACGCCACAACCAGGAATTACTCCGGCTCACCAGACAGGGTGCGCGTAGAGCACAAAGCAAACAGGTCTGACTTTTATAAATAACCAGCTGCACAGGAAAACAACAGAAAATGGGCCTTGGCTTTCACTGATATTTCATGATTTGAGGTTTGCTAGGCAAGCTGCACAAATTCTGAAATATTTAGTCAGCTTTATCCACAGGTGCCCACACTCTTTGCAGGGTAATGAAGCACAAATTAGTTTTTACAACTATCTGGAGATTTTTTTTTTTTTTAGTTGGTACAGGATTTGCAAGGATACATGCATTCAATGGGTAGCCAGTTTTTAAACTTGTAGTTGCCCTTATCTCTCAATGAGAGAATCCATTCCACTCCCCAACACACAAGGCAGAGAAATTAAAAATAAGATCCACTTTTCAACTCTTCTTCCTCTAGGAGAAAATGTAAAGGTCAGAAATAGCAAAAGGGTTGGTGTAGCCAGTGGATTGCACTTTCAAAGTCTTGAACATCTTTCCCAATACTTAGAGTATCTTGAATTATTTCTAATTTTCCTCTTTATGATGACTTTCTTAAGGCACTATGAGACCTATACTTATGATTAATTTTAAATTTTTTAAAATATGTTTTTATTGATTTGAGAAAGAGGAAGGGAGAGGGAGAGAAACATTGATGAGAGAGAACCATCAATGGACTACCCACTGCACAACCCCTCCCGGGGATCGAACCTGCAACCTGGGCATGTGCCCTGACCAGAATTGAACCGGTGATCGCTAGGTGCATGGGAGGACGCTCAACCAACTGAGCCACACTGGCTAGGGTTATGATGAATTAATTTTAAAAACTCCTTTTATAAAAAATTAAATCTTGAAAATATTTTAAAATTTGAAAATATTATGCATAGATTTTCTTTTGTATTGTTGTAGTTATAATTTTTCATCCTTTCTTTTCAATCAATAAATAAAATATCTTCATCTAGGGATGAAGGGGCCCGGGTTCGATTCAGATCAAAGGCACATACCTCGGTTGTAGACTCCTCCCCTGGTGTGGGCATGTGCAGGAGGAAACCAATGAATGTGTTTCTCTCACATCGATATTTCTCTCTGTCTTTCCTCTCTCTTCCACTCTCTCTAAAAATCAATGGGAAAATATCCTCCACGCAGGATAAAAAAGAAAAAATTGGAAAGTTTTAACTCCTGAGAAAGAATGTGTAGTAAATATGAGAATTATCATGATTTTTAAACATTTACATTTTTAAAAGAAAACAGAAACTGTTTCACGTTTAATATGCAAAAGAAAAATAGAGAAATGTAATAATTCCATTACCATACTATTAGCCTTAAAGACAGTACACGTGTGATAAATGAATGAGTGAGTGAATTCTGTATTATTCACTACTGGTCACATTCTTACTAAATATCACCCTGGAGGAGTCTCTGGGAAAAGTGACTGGGAACAAGATTATGAAAACAAGCTGTCTTAAGGTTTCTTGATGTGGCTTTACATGCCCTTCTCTGCCAGAGTTTTGTTGTTGGGGAACAACGGCCTTTCCATCTCTTTGCAGCTAAAGAGTGTACTTATGACAATCACCTGTATTAAAAGCAGATAAACTTTTTCAAGTAGAAGTCAATCTGCCAAGGAAATTATAAAGTAAAAAGACTGGAGAGGGATGAATGGATGGATGGGAGGAAGACAGAAAGGAAAGGAAGCAATATTCTTAGGAAGAAAGAAAAGCAGACCCCCCAAAAATTACTTTTACATCAATGCTTTATAATTCTCATTCATTCCACCCATAAAAAGAGTTTAAGCAGATTGGCAACAACTTCAAAGGCAACGTTGTCAAAATCAGGTGCGATAGTTTTCTCCGATGGTTATAGCTCATCTCTGACTATTCAACTTGTCTTTTGTCCTGGTCGTTCATTGCCTTCTCCGTGCATTATCCTATCATTCCTCAAACACAACATCTTTAATGAACTAACAAATGTTTGAAAGAAAGAACTTGCTACCAACAAGTCCCCTGGTGCAAAGGGACTAAGTAGTCACCACCAATTAGACTGAAGCTAGAAAATTTGACAGTTCTCAAAATGACTGTCTCAAGGAAGGCGGGCAACGTGCAGAGAGAACACAACTTGTAGGTGCTGTAGGGATGTGGTTTTCTCTGATAAGAACAATACAGCCTCCCTAAAAAAAAAAGAAAGAAAGAAAAAAGGAGAAGAAGAAAAGCAAGGGAGAGTTTGACAGCAGAGAAGTAATGTGAGAATAAATAGTACATGGGAGTTGCCTCTAGATATAGTTGAGGAATTAATACGAATCTCTCGAGCCAACCTCAAGGCTCTTTATGAAGTCACCACAATCTATTTTCCCATACGGCCTTCTGTGGTCCTTTTGCCCACTCCCATCCATAGGCTCTGTATCCCAGCCACACTGTAGAACTTCTGTATTATCTTGCCATTTGACTATTTTTTAAAAATCCTCACCCAAGGATATGTTCTCATTGATTTTTAGAGAGACAGGATGGGAGAGAGGGGAAAAACAAACAAACAACAACAAAAAAAACATCGATGTGAGAGAGAAACATCGATCATTGCCTCCCGGGGACTGAACCCGCAACCTTTTGGTATACTGGGCGATGTTCCAAACAACTCAGCCACCTGGCCAGGGATCCTGCTCTTTGACTTTTGCTCATGCTGTTCCTCTGGTCTAAATGTCCCTCATACACTTGACAAAACCAATTTCTTGAAGTCAATCAAAAATACTACTTCTCGCTGGACGGACATGGTTCAGTGATTGAGCATCAACCTATGAATCAGGAAGTCATCATTTGATCCAGGTCAGGGTACATACCTGGGTTGCAGGCTTGATCCCCGGGAGGGGTGTGCAGGAGGTGGCCAATCAGTGGTTCTCTCTCAACATCGATGTTTCTATCTCTCTCTCCCTCTCTCTTCCTCTCAGAAATCAATAAATATATATATATATACATTTTTAAATGCCACTTCTCCATAAGATGCTCCCTCCTCCCCCACAACCAGCTGTGAGCCCCTCCACTGCATCTCAGTAGCTCCATACTTTTACTTTTCTTGAAGGCCAACCTGATACAGCCTTGCATTACTTACAGATCTTATCTCCTCCATCAGGCAGAAGCACATAAGCATGGAGACTTGGTCTTTGGGGATTTGCACTCAATAACTGTTTGCTGATTTGAAGTGAACCATGAGGTTAATTTATGTTACAGTCCTCCAGCACATTGGCTCTCTACTAGCCGCTCAAAGGCTTCTCACTATCCCAAAGCTCATCTGCTATAATGCCAGTGATCCTAATAACACACGGGTATCTAAGATCAATAATTTAATTATCTCATGCTTTTTAATGTCTCACCAAAAGCAGAATCATTTGTCTTTTCACTGCAATAAGGACTGTTTTGCATTTTTTTAATGTTGCTTGGTTGGAGTTCTGTATATGTATACAGTCTGACTGCATGTCCAAAACCTTGCGTTCAGTCTGTCCTGTTCAAGTTAACTCCAGATTCCAGGGGCCCTTTGTCCACCCCCTACCCTCCAACCCCCACCCCCATCCATGCTTATATAGCAGCAATGAGCTACACAGGTTCTGGAATCCAAGTACCTGGTCTAAATCCACCACTTCTTAGCCGTATGATCTTGAAAAGTACTTTCTTTTCCCTTTACTCCTGGAAAGTCCCTTTCCTTCTCTCCTGACTCTTGGAAAGTCCCTTTACTCGGTGTAAAGTGAAGCTAATAATGGTACCTACTACCATATGGCTACTGTCAGAATGGCAGTAAGATTTTTGGAAAGGCAGTCAGACTGTTATTTGATCATTTGTCATAAATGACAAGCTCATTATCAATTAAGTGTTCTACAAAACATACTAAACCTCCTCTCTGTGTTGGGTTGTTTAAAGGTAATTTTAAATAACTTTGTGAAACTTCTATCTACACACTCTGGCTGTCTCATCAATAAAAGTGAATTATAATTTTTTCTTATCTTTTTAAGGATGTCAGGAGAGTAATCTGTTACCATCTTTAAAGTTAGGAAGGTAATCTGTTAGCACCTTTTTCCAGAGGCCCTAAACCAGTGGTTCTCAACCTTGGCTGCACATTAGAATCACCTGGGGATCTTTGTAAAATCCTGATTTCTGGGCCTCATCCTCCAGAAATTCTGTTTCTTTGTTACTAATGATGAGGCCCAGAAATCAGTATTTTAAAAATATTCCCAGGTGATTCTAACGTGCAGCCAAGGATGAGAACCACTGCCCTAAACATATATATATCAAGCTCCAGAGAGGTTGAATTTGAGGGTGACAGTTCTTACTGAATTTCCTGTCTTAATAATCTCAGTTTTCATCTCATACCAAAATGCAGTTGCAGAGGGGTGAAAATGTGCACCCTAAAAATTTATTAACCACATACCCATTCTGCATATTAGAAATAAATACATTTTCCTAAAATTTAACTAGAGAAGTTCCATCCCTAAGAAATTTTTTCTTTAGTCTACATTACCAACTTCATTGCTGTAAATTAAGAAGGAAATATATAAAGAAAATGAAAATGAGGTACTTCTGCAATAGTGTCAACAATAAAAAGTTGTTCACTTTTTTATAGGCTCCCCCCACACACACACACACAATAATGTATTTATAATTTAGGGACATTTTCTATGCGTTTTTCTTTGGTCCTATCTTTATAGCTTAAGATATATATATTTTTTAAAGAAGATACAGTAAGGAAAATGAAATAGAAGAAAAATCAGGAAGGAAAGAAAAACAACAAGAAATAAGGGAGGAAGGGAGGGAGGGAGAGAGGGAAGGAGGGAGGAAGGAAGGAAGGAAGGAAGGAAGGAAGGAAGGAAGGAAGGAAGGAAGGAAGGGAGGAAGGGTAAAATATAATATTAATATTCCAGTCTCCAGTCCACTAACTCCCAAAAAGAAAGAGAATATGCCACACCATTCACACATTTCAGAACCACTAGCCTTCTTGGCAGCCACAGTTTCAGAATCATGAGAATCAAGGTGACCTTATCACCATGAGCTCATAAAATTGAACCGAAGGGGACAAGACCAACTGGGTGACAAGAGTAACAAGGGCCTGAGTACAGGGTGATTCCCTCCGACACTGCTCCAGAGGCCCTCTTCCAAACCTGAGGAGAGAGCACAGCATTCTCAGGCTGTTCATTCCCAAACCCTGGCCTTCTCCATAGAGCCAGGAACTAAGGCACCCTGGCTTGGTTTGACCTGGGTTTGCACACAGCCCCGTTCTGATGAGAGTTGGCTCTGCCCCATCAGAACTGAGCAGAAGTGAGAGAGTCAAGCTGCCTTTCCGTGGCCTAGAAGCAGGAGCACCTGGTGGAAGGGCCCAACGAATCACAGAGACTGGGTCACTTTCACATACGAGGCGCTATGACCTCCTGGTTTAGCACCAAGGGCCTCAAGCCAGACTGCCTTGGGCAGGCAAGTCAGTGAAGCACGGAGCCTCAGGCTCCTCAACTGTAAAATGGGGATAAAAGCGAGGTTCCTGTGAACATGAGATGGAATGCTATGGCTATCTAACTGAGTTCAGTCCCAGAACGTGATGAGCAAGAGGCGACTGCTGTGCCTTATTCCAGTTACTGCACAGATGCAAAAAGCTGTCAGAGGCTGGAGGTGGCTCTCCGGCAAGCTGGATGTCAGACTGCGAATTCCCCAAGTGCCACTCTTGGTCCTGAATAAACAAAGGAGAAAACCTCAAAAATCTTTCATTAACAAAGAGATAATTCCAGGAATGACGTCTACAGTGTACCGTCTACGATGTCTTTGTCTTTGGATTTATTAATACACACAGGCAGAATTATTTGCTGCTGTGCTCAAGAAAGATAAGCGTTTTTAAGGGACACGTTTTTTTAAGAGCATTATGTCAGTATCTCCTATAATTAGATTTTGTTAAAATAATGCAATTTACTAAAGTGAACAGTGTGGGCCTTTTTTTTTCTTTCCCTCCATTTATGTCTTTAGTGGCAGTGGCTGCTGTCAAGCATCTCGAGTGTTCCTTTATGGACATAGTAAGCTGTAAATGAACCTCTTTGATGACTAATTTTAGGATGTAAATTCAAGGGAAGCAAAGGTACTGCTTACCATTACGGAGCCCCTTCATTCAGATCTACTACTGTTATCACTGCTCTAACAGGGCAATGGACTCCAACCTGCCATTTAACGAACAGTAAACATGGATGCGTATTAGTAAGGCCACAGTGCTTTCAGGGTGACGCTGAATAATTCAGCTCTCCCAGTCAAAGGGCTAGGGGGGTGGGTGAGAACAGGCTGTGTAAGTGTCTGGGAACATTCCACACGTGTGGGGTACGTGGCCCTGAGCTGCCTCTGCAGAACGGCTCTCCTAGCCAGGGCCCTCTTCTGCCACGGGGCAACGAGGTGGCACAAAACTAGGCCATGTTTCTTGGATAAAGGCAGATGAGGCGTCGCTCCTATCTCCCTGTGATTTCTCTTTCTGTTGCTACTAGCAGCGGTATATTCTTGAGTTTGCCCTGGATGGAGAAACCATGTCAAATGAGATTGTGCCGAACAATCAACATGAACTAGGAAACTACTTTGAGAAAACATTCCCATTATTTCAGCTGTTTTCTTTTCTATTACATTTTCCTAAACGTTTTTTTTTAAAAACAAGTTTTACACGATGGCCCTGGCTGATGTTGCTCAGTGGTTAGAGTGTCAGCTGCACACTGAAGGGCCTCAGGTTCGATCCCCCGTCAAGGGCACCTACCTCGGCTGTGGGTTTGCTCCCCGCCTCCTGTAGGGCATGTGCAGAGGCAACCAGTCCATGTGTCTCTCTTACATCGATGTTTCTCTCTCTCTCTCTCTCTCTCTCTCTCTCTCTCTCTCTCTCTCCTCCCTCCCTCGCTTCCACTCTCTCTGAAAAGCAATGGAAAAAATAGCCTCATGTGAGGATTAACCAAAAAGAAAAGCTTTACACCATGGCTTCATAAATCAGGGTAGTAAGGATGTCATTCCATTTTAAAGCATATCTCACGGGAACATTATAAAGATTACAGATACAAACACATGAACACACTCACATTCACACCAACACACACACTTGCTCAACTTGACGAGGAGCCTCAGGATTTACAAACATGGTTTACATGCCCCTTTTCACAACTTCTTTCTGGGATCTCTCTGCCTTCATTCGGGGACTCATACAGAACACCAGTGTTTCCCCAAACCTCGTTCTATGGTCCATGAAATATTCATAAAAGTCCTATAAGGAGGAAGGAAGAGTTCTCTAATGAAATGTGCAGTTCTGCCGAGGACAGATTTGAATTGCAGGCATGCAAGGCTGCAGGGAATCACAGGTATTGTGTGAACCCCGCCAACTATTCAACAGCCGCATCTCAGAGTGACTCTGCTGTTCTCTTTCTGTTCATTGTTACCTATAAAGCTCGTGAAGTGATAACACTGTTTCTTTGTTTAAAAAATAAAAAGCCACTGAAAGAAAAGCCAATTACTTGGGATGGTGATGGAAGTGAAAAGAAAGTGAAGAGGCCTACGGAAGTGGTGGTTCTTGGCCAAATACAGATGCCTAGGGAGGAAATTACATTTCAAAGGGTGACCTGTAGGTTTAAAATCTCAAGAGCGTCCTCAGACAAATGTACTATATAGCCAAATGGTCTAAGTTCCTCAGCATCGTGAAAAGAAACTGGACGTGATTGTGGATGGCACCTGAGCAAGATACTCCACATCATGGAGAAATGTCTCCCACCAATGCAGACCCACTGGCTTAGAAAGAGGACCCCAGGGGCACTGTGATATATTAAGGTTGGAAGGGTGTTCCGTCTGAATGGTATTGATGGAAACTAGCTATTGTGGTCAACGGGGGTTGAATTTGAGAGCTAGGCATCCAATATAGCCTCCAGATCCAGAGAGAGTCACAGTCCTTCGAGCTTAGCTCTCCTAGAACAGCCTCCGATGGTAGTTTAAAGCAGGAGGCTGTGGAAGGAGGTCTTTATTAGCAGGTGCAGGATAGAACTGCTGGATCCTGGAGAACCTACAAGACCCTGGGGAAGAGAAAAGAGAGGAGCCAAAGTGCACTGAGATAAGTGAGGCCCCATGGACTTCAGAGATATGGATCCAGTTACTTTGCAGACAGAGAAAATTAAAGGCCATGGGGCCTCCAGAGAGCCACCCCTCAGTCTCCTCATGCACGGACCCTCTCCCGCATGCACCCCCTGGGTGACTCAGCATCTGTGGGGGTGCACCAGGGGCCCATGTGAGTGCTGACGACAACCACCCCGGACATTAAGAAATGTGTCCACAGTCCTCCAAACAAAACTGCTTCCTTTTAAAATTGTGTAAATGTCCCTTTATTGCATGTTCTTACTCAGTGTACGTAGTGTTTGTAATACCCCTTTGTCACTCTCTAAAGACTTTTATTGGGCTGCTGTGTCATCTAACTTTTCCCCCAAATCTCCCTCAATCTCACGGTGCTTGAAATACCAGGAACCCTCCCCTCCTCTCTAGAGTTTTGATTTTCCATGGAAGACAGCCATTTAGAAAAGTCACCAGCATGCAGATACATGCTTCAAACCTCTCTGGCTGCACAACGAAGGCAACACGTAGGTGTGTTCGCCGAGCAAATCGAACACTGAGACTGTAACTGATTCCTGCCTGGAATGACCAGCGAAATGCAGAATTGTGCAGGTCAGTTAGCTCAGCTCTTGCCATCTGGAAGATCGATCACAGATCTGTCTTCTACATCAGAGTCAGGCAGAGGCAACAGGCTTATTTGTGGGTACCCAGCACGGCCCCTGTGGACCTGCTCTTTCTGCACTTGTGGGCAATCCATTCAGAGAGCTACACAGATGGTGACAAAGGGTAGCCTGCATCATTGATTCCTGCCTTTCCATCATCATGCAGCTTGGCCTTTTGAAAGAATACTTAGGTACACTAGATTGATGGTATCACAGAAAGAAAAGAAAGAAGGGGACTGGGGGAGACAAGACAGAAGAGTTTAAGACTGAAAAGAAAAACTTGACGAAGGGGAAGAAAGAAGGAACTCAAAAGCAGCTACGTCTCTAACTTCTGTTGTAACTAGAGAACATTCATATCACATGTCAGCCCTTAGCGAGGCAGTTCAGTTGACTCTATCGTGTTTGTCATTTTTCACGTTATCTACACAGTTCACCGAGATGAACTGCGCCTGCCTTCTTGGGGATCCTCCCTCTTGCCTCCCTCTCCACCCCGACCTCTTAAGCACAGGCCACCGATGTGATGGGATGACATCTCAATCCTGATTTTGATGAGGAGGGTCAGTTTGGCACAGAGGTGATTTCCTCGTAGATGAAGAACATTTACTTTCTTCCTGCAGGATCCCTCCCAGAGATACCATCAAACCTCTACCTACGCAATTAGTTTTCACAGGTGGCTGTTTTGCCTCCAGTAAAACTACTTTCTTTCTCCTTCTGCAAGTCAAAGCAGAGCGAACGCACATGAAAACATTTCAGATATGAAATAAACACTTTCATACAGGCAGCTATGATGCAAGGCATCGTGTCTGACTGACCCCCACTGTGGAATGAACTCCGCACACCAGGATCACCCTTGGGCAGCACCATTTCTGGGAGAAGGAGCAGAATACAATTTGGAGGGAAAGGAGGGGATGAAGAGGAGGGGAAAGAGGGTTAGAGGAAGAAAGGAAGAGGAGCCACAATTTCTGCGGGTTCATGGTCTATCAGGGTCTCCTTCTCTCTTCTCTCTTTTACTAAACTCTGTCTTTTAATTATTTTTTTAATCCTTCCCCCAGGATATGTTTTATTGATTTGAGATAGAGAAAGAGAGAAACACCGATGTGATAGAGAAACATTGATGTGAGAAACATCGATTGGCTGCCTTCTGCCTGCTCCCTGACAGGGCTGTAATGGCAACCTTTTGGCGTATGAAATGACACCCAACCAATGGAGCCACCCGGCCAGGGCTCCTGTAGTAAACTCTCAACTGAGGAAAGCCCACACTCCCCATGCAGTGATTGGGGAGGGGGGTGCACAAGATATTCATACACATGAACAGAAATGGTGAATGAGGCAGTTGTTTACTTGTTTGTTTGGTTCCTACTTCGCCAGAACAGTTTCAACATGAAACCAGAAAGTCGTTAAGTTGTTTCCTGGTACTTTTTCCAGTAAAAAGCTCCAATTTTAGAGGCAGCCATTTCCAAAGGGGGGAAAAAAAAATTCAATGTCGACATAAATCCCTTGAACTAAACATCTGTTTAAAGAGTTTCTAGGTCAGGGGTCTGAAACTGTGAAACACTAGGGTGCAGACACGACTTCTTTCCCAAGGTCTCCGAGTGCTGCAGATGCACGGAGCCCACGGTATTGTTTCAACATCTGGTCCGTCTCCCCCAAAAAAAGTGCTGATAGGGCGTGTTGCTGTGGCTTTTTGCTTTAGCCTATAACATGGTTTTGTTATTTGTACAGCCTCTAAAATAAACTACTGTGAAACAAGGTGTTTTTCTCTTTAATGTATTATTTCAAGGTGGATGTTGTAACGTTATTTTTAATGGCATGAGGGGGTTTGTTTCACTAAAGCTGCAAACTCAGGGACGTTCATGAAGGAATGATTGCCATCAGTTCTTGTCCACCATGTTTTCCACGGGGAAGGAAATAAAGACCTCTTCCAGACTTCCCCTTTCAGCATTCTCTGTTGCTCTAACATTAAGCACGGGCCTGAACAGGAAGACTCTTTCTCTAGTTGTATTTGTCTGGAAAAAAAGACGGCATTTAAAATATAAAAACAAGCTCATTTCCAAAAGGTGGGGGGAAGGGAGGAATCGGGGTGCAGCTTTTCCAATGGCCTGGGTCAAACCCCTTTCCCACGCGGAATTCTTCGCTGGTGCCCTGGGCAGGGCCTACATGACCATTCCCAGGTTAGCCACCCAGACTCCCCCATCTACAGCTCAAATCACCCAAAGAATTTGTGTTATGTCTTTATTTTAAAGAACAATTACGGGCCTACACTATCAAGTTCAGGACTAAAGAGCTTAGGGACAGCAAGAGGGAAATTGAGCCCCAGGCACATGGACCAGCCTGTTCTGTAACAGGGAAAGCAAATGGTAAAATCTATGAACCCAAAATAGTCTGCGCTCAGGGTTTAGCAGTTATTCATTCTTCCCTAGGACTGCCCCTGTGTCATATCTATATGTCCCCCCCTCCCACAAAAAAAAGAAAAAAAAACAATCCTAAAAAAACTCCCAGTTCAAGTGAGAAAGAGTGGTTTTGCTGGCATAGGGTGGAGCAATACTCCACGGCTGTCAAATATAATAAAGGATTACAGTTTTGTTTTGATTTATTTTAATGTACAAAGGAAGAAAGGAGACAAACTTCAAAGGTTCTGCCTCTGGCCCAGACTTCCGGCCTTAGGGAGACAAATTTCCCAATGAACATTATAGAAAAATAGAAGTGCTCACTTAAAACTGACCAAAAAAAGAGAAGCAAATAAATATTCCTACTATGGCTAGATACATATTATATTTTTTATATCAAATTCTTTTTTTCCTCCCTCTCTGCTACTAGGAGAAGTAGTTCATTCCACACTCCTGCCTTTTCCATCAGCCCAGGCAACCACCATTCTTAAAACTTAGCAGGTTATTTTTATACTTAGGTCATTTTTTTTTTAATTCAAAAGTATATGCCCAATAAATAATGTTCTAAGAATAAAGAAGACGATTAAAAGAGGTTAAATAATATCATCAAAATAGAGAGACCAGAGGACTCCCTATGGTCTCTGTTAAGAGAAAAAGACCTATCACTGAGGTTTCTTCAGGAAAGTAAAAATAATTAATAATGAGTTTTCATGTTTAAGGATTATTCATTATATAATGACAAATATTTTCATTAATTATCTAAAGTCTCTGCTCTGCTACGTCTTCTCCTGCAACATTATACAGATACTCTTTCCTGAATCTATCTTATTTTCAACAAACTATTTCTAGGAGATAGAGAAGAAAGAATTTCAAACAGTCCTGAAAATGTGAATTTTAAAATTCTAAGCAGAGAATGTTAGGGCCAATTAGAAACTTGAAAGGAAATCTGGCCTATCCCCCACCTAAGGCAAAGCCACACCTACAGCAACCTAAGCAGATAACCATCTAATCTAATTTAAAGATAAATCAGTCTCCATAATTCCCTCCCTAATGCATTCCTGTGCCTGACAACCTTCTACTCAAGAAAATGAAATTCCCTTTCAAGCTTCAGCCTAAGCACGTTCAATCACTATCGATAGTGTTAAGTGAATAAAAATAAATAAATAGATAAAAAATAAAAAAACATTTAGTGAACAACAGGAGACGTTCAGTTGTGAGAATTACTGGATCAAAAATTAATTGATTCCAGCCAGGGAGATCTGGATCTCAGCAACATTCTTCAGATTAGGATTCAGAGAAAAGGTAGATGTTTTCCACTGTGTATTGGACATTACTAGTATATCATATCTGCAACTAAAATTATCTGTCTTATCTACATGCAAACCATAGTGTCCAGCTATAAAGAGGTGTTTCAGACTTAATGTTTGTGTCCCACCCTGACCTCCAAAAATTCATATGTTGAAGGCCCAACCCCTGAAGTGATTATATTTGGAGATAGAGCCTCTATGGAGGTTATTAAAATTAAAATTAAATTAGGAAATAAAGGTGGGGCCCTGATCCAATAGGATTAGTGTTCTTTTCAGAGGATACAATCAAAATCTTACTTGTTCTCTCTCTGCCATGTGAAGATGCAGTGAGAAGGCAGCCCTCTGAAAGTCAAAAGAAGATGCTTCACAATGAAACCTACCTTGCTGACACCTTGATCTTGGACCTCCCAGTTCCCAGAACTGTGAGAAATAAATTCCTGTTGTTTAAGCCACCAGTCTCTGGTATTGTGTTATGGTAGCTCAAGCAGACTAACACAGGGGGGTATACTATGAACACCACTGTGTTGACTATGTGTCCCTCTCGTTAGATACTCCTCCATTCTTCCCCTGACATCTTTGGGATGGCATTTCTCTCACTTTTAGGATGATTCCTTCTAGTTCACACCAAGTTCTCTTTTCTCAGTATCTCCAGAATCTGTCCATTCCTATCCCCAGCAATGGAGCAGGCACTGAGCTAGATGCTACAGATACATTTGTTATTGAGTAGTTTACAAAGCAGTGGGGGGAAGAATTAAATGAGCAATTCCAACACTACATGGTAAATCCTACAACAGGAAAGAGCCCACACGAGAAGCAACCACCTCAGATAAGGGGGTGCAAGGGGGTCAAGTTACTGCAATACATGTCTCAGCTGGGCCCAGAAGGAAGGAGCAAAACCAGTCGGCAGGAGGATGGAAGATGTGTGATGACAGTGTACAGAGGTCCGAGGGCTGGAAGATGTGAGCTCCTCTCCGCTACCCACTCATTGTAGACCTCCCTCTGGGATCCATCTGAAGCTCTCAGATCCTCTCTAAAAACAATCCCTCCCTGGACAGCGCCATATTCTTCCAAACCTTCCATTACACCCAAATCTGTATTTCCCAGCATAACCTTGCTCTTGAGCTCTAAGCATCCTTTTTTAATTGACTGTCGGTCATTTCCGCAGCATGGAGCCACTAGCTGTTTAAAATCCAAGTCTATTCTCTCCTCAGACATGCTCTTCTACTTGTATTGCCCGTATTGGTGAGCAGCCTCAACACTCACTCAGTGGTGAAGTCATCCTCCCCTCCCCCTCCTTACCCTTCCTGTCCACCCATCACCAAGTTCTCTTTTCTCAGCGTCTCCAGAATCTGTCCATTCCTATCATCCCTCTTCTCAGTGAAATCTTAAGCATCAAACTTGAAGACTGATTTTTTATTGATTTATTATTACAAATAAATGACTCGACACTTTGCCTAATACAAAGCTGCAATAATTCACTAATGGAAACACAAAATCCATACAGGGCATAGCTAAGATGCTATCATAGAATCCAAACAGAGGAAAACAGACCAATGAACACAGATTTCAATCTCTGAGCTTCCTAGCTTACAGAGGAAAGAAGAAAACTAGATCCATTAAAAATTTTCATCGTAGGATGAAAAGAAGCATGCCAAGAAATCTGTCGCCTGGAGAACCGAATGAGGGACACTAAATAACAATGGAGAAAAGTAGTTTTTGCGAACTAAGAAAAGATCTTCTGCATATGGATCTTTTATATATAAAATATTTCTTAAGTATTTCATTTACAGTGAAGCCCTCCTAAAGTTGAATCACTAATCTTTTGTTTTGTTTTTCAACTACAGTTTATATTCAATCCAATTTTGTATGTTTCGGGTGGACAACAATAATATTTGACATGAAAATTTGAAAGCCGAGCTTAAAATGCCCTCCTTCCCTGACTTCGTTTTCTCCCTTCTCCAATCCTTCCTCCATTTTGCTGCCAGAGTTGTCAATGCTCAAACATTTGATGAGTTACCCACTGGAAATTCTCTATCTTGGCAGCTGAAGCCCCGAGCAGCCCTAATCTTCAGCCTAATCTCTTACAAACCTCCTCACTCCCTCCACACCAGCGAAAACACACCTCCCAACCCCCAATCGCTTCCGACTCCCCACCCACCAATATGCCCTACCCACTCCCAAGGACTTACCTTTTCATGTGCTATTCCCAGCCGCCAGGACCCCCACTCCTCACATTCTTGTTGAGGAAACTGGCTTCATCTTTCAAACTCATTGCTTGAGTCACATGTGCCTTGTTTGGATTTTCGTGAATGACTGCATCCCCTCCACACTCCAACAGCACTTTTTATCTATCTTTTCGGCATCTTCTACCATCTGTTTTATATGATGTAGGTGGTAGCTCTAAGTTTGTTTCCATTACTAGATTAGATGACAAACTCCTTGAGAGCAAGGACCAGTACTTCATTGGCCTTTGTAGCTCCCTAGCCTTGAGGACATTGCTAGTCACAGAGTAGGCACTAAATCAGTGCTGGCGAACCTTTTGAGCTCGGCGCGTCTGCATTTTGAAAAACCCTAACTTAATTCTGGTGCCGTGTCACATATAGAAATTTTTTGATATTTTTAACCATAGTAAAACAAAGACTTATATTTTTGATATTTATTTTATATATTTAAATGCCATTTAACAAAGAAAAATCAACCAAAAAAAATGAGTTTGCGTGTCACCTCTGACACGCGTGTCATAGGTTCGCCATCACTGCACTAAATAAATGTTCATTGAATTGCACATCTGCATGATTAGAAGCACTAAAGAGACACTGATGGTGGTTGCCCTGAATTTCAGTTTTATACGTTGAAGGCGTAGGTACAGCACAACTGGGCACTAGACGAGAGCTAGTGTTAGGTCCTCTCTGGGAGCATACAATGTTATATTACTAGCCGTTGCAGGTAGCTCTTCTGTTGCAGGAACATTATTTAAGTTCCAACATACAAATGCATGTTTTTGCCTGACAACAACTCATGTTATGAAGTGCCCTACTATATTTAAAACATTCTTTGAGACTCTGTCCATAGAGTGACCTTTGACTTTTTAACCTGACTTCACAGAGAACGCCGTATCATTCTGTGCAGACTGAAAATGATTCAGAGACTTTTCATCAGCACTTGCTGATTTAAAAAAAGGTGAACTTTTTTCAAATTCTACATCAAGTAGGAAACTATTTTTTCTCTTTCCTAACTTTAAAGAACACTGAAACCTCAGTTTGAAGGAAGTCATAACTCTGAGTACAAGGTTCAGAACTATAATTGCGCCATTTCTTCATGACTTGCAGGACTGCTCCCCCACCAAGATTCAGTTTGCTGAATTACAACAGCGTTTCCCAAAGTACTACCGGTCAACAGAGAGGGCAATGAAGGAGAGGAGTCCGTGCATACGCATCTGTCAGGCTACTGAGCGACAAAGCATACAGGCTAAGAGAATGGTACTGAGACGTACGTATGTGTTCTTACCATCTGCACACATTGCAGCAACGCATGTGACACATGTGATATGTCTGAAGCCTAATTTTACACACGAAGGAGAAAGGCATTCATGCCAACCCTCAGCACAATTCCTGTCACACAGGTTTTGCAAACGGTGCTGCATATTACATATGCCTATCTGTCCGCATATTTTTTTTCTGGTGAAAATAATTAAGACACAGAATCAGATCTCCCCTTTAATCTGAGGCTATTGGCTTTCATCCTATGCTAACAAAATCTCCGTCGCACTAAAACAGACTATTGGAGAACAAATTTGTTTGCCTTCGGAGAACTCGTCATTTTTACTTGAATCACACCTCCGAAAACTAAAGAAAGGAGAGGAAGTTGAACCGAATATAAACACAAAGTGGCAAGCTGTGTATATTCATTTTACATTACATATTTTGGAAGGGCAGGTTCATTATTTATACAGGTGCTACCTGACCTCTGTTCAGCGAGATATTCGTCTTAACCTATTAATAAGCATGCTATAAACAACAATTAAAGTTACGTGACCTTACACAGCTGCCTCAAGCCACTGTACTTCCATCGTTAAGGAAACTGTTAAATGACCCTGTTGTCGGAACACACTAAATCTGTCTGCATAAGCAAAAACAAGACTTTTTCTCCCAAGGATAAAACAAAACTCCTGCACTGCACAGTTCCCATTGCTATTTATCATGGATTCGTTACCTATGTGTTTCGTATAAGCATTACAGGAGGCTTTTACGCTGCTTGCGACACATAATCATTTGCTTATTGCCCAGGGAAAGACTTTTTTCCCCAGAAAGACAATCTGTGCTCACACTAATTTGAAAGACAGGATAGGAGTTGCAAGTGTTTTAATAGCCCATTATCAAAAATTATCCCTTGGCTATAAAATCCCCAGACCATTGGCTTGAGATCAGCTCAAAGAAAAATGAGATTACAGAATTTAATCTACTGAAGGGGAGTGAGAGATGAGCTTTAAAAAGCCTTAGATCACACACACACACACACACACACACACACACACACAAGGCAGAGGACAGAAAGGAGATCAGCTGAGATGAAACCTTCCTCGTGTTTACCTTATTCAAAGATGACCTGTTCCAGGATGGATTTTCATTTTTAAAAGTATGCTGTTCCTTTGCAACATTTTAATAAAGAGTGGGGCATGCTCGGGGGAAAAAATTATATAGTGAGGTGACAGGAAACAAAACAGCATTTTGTCTTAAATTTGCACAACCTAATTTATAGCAATAAAGCAGAACCTCTGAGTTCTGGTAAATGTCAGGGCCGTCATGTCCATTACATATGTGAGTAGGTATGAAGCAGAGTCTCCGTAGGCCCTTCAAAAATTGCACACAGCCGCCCTAATGCAAACCAGAAGTCTCAGACTGCGGGATGAACACTCAGATTCGTTCCCATGTGGATATGGAGCGAGGGTCCCCTCCACCCCCTCCCCATCCTCATTTATGTATACATTTCAAGGGACCAACCAGAGGCCATAACCATGGAGATGGCTTACGAGAAGGCAACTCCCACCCCAACAAAATCTGGCCCAACCCCTGCAAAGCAAGCAGCAGAGAGTCCTGGAGGACCTCCCTCTCTCCCCCCAACCTCTGCTCTCTTCCATCTCCTCCCCCTTCTCCTCCCCTCTCCCCTCCCTGCGAGCATCTGCCTTGCCCAATCTCGCCTGGGCCAGCTCCAATAACAACATCTGCTTGGCAGCTTTTCAAGCCCACGGATAGTTATCTAACTGAGGCTTTTGTGCTATACTGTTTATTCTATGTGAAGAAATGCCTCCTTAGTTGAAAGAGTACTTTAGAAAAACTGTGCAGCTATTAGCAAGTGAAGCACAAGGCTAATAACCCCACCTGCTCATCAAATTAATTATGACATCTGAGTCATTATAACTCAGAAAGAAAACACGACTGCAGATTTGTCACATGTAGGAATAAACATGTATTAGGACCAGAAAAAAAAAAATCAGAGCAAGAGACTCAGCTGGACGAAACACATGCTCCCACCTTTCAGAGTCAGAAAATAGGGATCCGATCTTTCCCAGCAAACGGACAAGAATGGGGAGTGACCGGACGGCCGCGCTGTTGTTAAACGAAGCAAAATGAGATAGAGTGAGGGGATCCGGAACCTCAAGGAAAACACTTCAAGAGTCAGTAATTACTTCTTTAAACAAACTAAAAAGCCACACAAAGCCACCCTGCAGAGGAAACTGTGCTGCCCATAGTGAACGTGACCCATGTCATGGGGCCCATCCTACGTGCACTCACAAAGACCCAGGACAGAGGACCTTTCCCCCGACGCACAAAAGAATATCTGAGCGATAATAATAACTCCAGCAAGAAAACGCATTCATGGCAACAAAAACTTGTCATGAAGTTAAGTAGCATTTCCTAGCTTTATGAGTGCAGCAGGCTAGTTTGTTAAGAGGCAAATTTCATTAGCTAGCCATAAAATAATTACATTTAAAAGTCAGACGTTCAACATTATATTACACAGTCATTGCTGTTTTGCTAGTATTTCATTGTATTGGAAGTAGCAAGTTTTCATTACATGTTTCCAATAAACTTGCAATAGCTAATAATCTCTTATTCTTTCCACATATTTATGGCATTTGCAACGATAACATCTATTTTAAAGCATCTTTTTCTAAAACTTTAGATTTTTTTTGAAAGTGAGATAGAAATAGACACATGTAAATGTTAATAAAAGTAAAATTATTTTAAATAGATCATAAATTAATCGATGGTGAACCATCCAAAATAATGCCATGACATTTTTCCTTGCCACTATATGAAAAGAAATAAATTGTAAAGATATTTGCATGAATTACAATAAATGACTATTATTTTTTAAATCTCTTAAATATTGACAACTATAAATGTAAAGCCCCCTCACCTTTCTGCAATATCTTTATTATTGGAGGAACTTTTTTATTATTTTTGGAACCCTTCTGCTCCCAATCAGAAAACACAACTCTTTCTTTAAAAGCATATGAAATGTTTTGTTAAATGCCATCAGCCAGCTACATTTTGCATTCTCCCTCCAGGAAGGTCATCCCTCTGCAGCAACAGCTATAACCAGTTCTTGCAAATAAAACTATGGTGTGGGTTTGTTTTTGTTTTTTTCTGTTTTACAGAAGCACAACCCACAGAAGAGTTCATTGTAACACAGAACCTGTTAAATTTATAATTCCTTTGAGGTTTAACATAAAATGAAAGCAAATCTCAGGAAGCAATGCAATTAGGTGTGGGGTTGTGTTTTTTTTTTTTTCTCTCTCTCTCTCCCTGTTAAACAATTTTGTATCAGAGTCTAGTGCTGAGTTGATTTATGTAAATGTGTGACTTAACCTCAACTGAAGATATAAATCCAGAGCAAACAGAACAATGGCAATCCTGACACTCCGCTTTGCCAACCCAGAAGATTTAGTCAGCCTGGACTAGACATGAATTAAGATTATACTGAGAGCGTCAGGCCCAAGTCAAGGAAACAGGCCCAGCCAGCGCAGGCCGGGGAGATCACTCATTAACTAGCCAACAATGCTGCAGAGCCTGCCCTCGTCTGGGAACACATGCTCCCAGTTACCAGCTCCGCCGCAAGCCAAGGCACTCTTTTTCAAATGGGTGACTTTTCTGGTTTCCCCACGTCATCAATCCTGCAAAGGAACTCGGCTTCTCTGTGTATGATCTGCACAGCCCTCCACAGGTCGAACTGGACAGGCCTTGCGTCTTTGAAGGCCGTGCGGGCCAGGGCCTGGGCTGACCGGCTCAGGGCTGGGAGGAGTTAATGCCTCCTTCCTGGAAACAACCTTCAAGTTGCTTTTTAACAACAGGTTCCCACAATTATTAAATTCCCTCACCGTGCTCGGGAACAGTCATGTCTCCCTGAAGAAGTATGACTGTGGATGACTCTGCAGCAGACCCGCGTGTCTCCTGGGACCCGTGCGTCCACAAGACAGAGCCATGCTGGTCTGGCACGCTGTACCGAAGTCCACCTGCCCAAACTGAGACGGCAGTACATTATTTTGTGGGGGGAAAAATATATCCTTAGCAAGGATCCGTGTTGCTGGCAGCCTGAGTTTGAAAATTCTAAAGGCAGGCCAGAAAGAGGGCTCCATACAGTTCAGGGGTTCCCAGAACGTGCACAGTACAGAGATTCTCAGACCCACTTAATCTCAGCACGCATCTCCACCCCTGCTTCCTTCCCAGTGGTATGTGGTCTTGAAAACACAAACGTTCACGTTTCCTGAGCTGAGCTGCAAAGGAAAAGTCCCCTCCCAAGAGGCAGAGCTGCCTGCTTTCGGTGGCCCTGAAATTGGTCACTATATTCCAACATAATAGGGCGCTCACCACAAGGAGCCGCAGGGAAACACACAGTCTTTTTTCACCTCTGATGTCATATATCAGATAAGACCATGATTTGAGATCATCAGAGTGAGCCTTGACATCGGCCAATAAAGTCTCCTAGGAGGAGTTTGCTTGTTCAGAGGACCACGATATCGCAAGGCTAACGGAAAGGGTCTGCACGGCACGCATTCCTCAAACTTTCATCTTGGCAAATACTCTATCAGTTGAGGGTTCAAAAACGACAGATGCAAATTATTTTTCAGAAATCTGACATTGCCCTGGTAGTTCTTCATCTTGGCCAATCCTTTCTTCTTCTTCTTCTTCTCTCATTCTCTCCCCCTTCTCTCTCAGGCATTCTTCTTACACACACACACACACGCACACGCACACGCACACGCACACGGAAGACATCCATTAATATTAAGAACAGTTTTCTGTAATGTTTTGCAGGATTTCTCAGGGGCTTAGGAGGGCTGCAGCCATGCCAAAATTACAAGCTTTCCTCTCGTCAGAAGGGATGTCTTTTCAAAGCCCAGCCCTCATTTTTCAGTCTGATGTAAGTAAATTTACCTCTGTGTGCTGAGCGGAGCAGCTTTCCTTTGTCGTGTTTTGTTTTCCTAATAGCTGCTGCTCTGGCAAAGCTATTCATTTCAAAGGAAAGTTAGAAGCATTCTTCACTCTTCCCCTTTTAGATTATTTGCAGTTACTGACTCTCCTGAAATCTTAGATTTGAACAGAAACCTAAAGCATAGCACCATTTTAAAAGAGCAAATCGCCAGCATTCCTGGGATCACGTTTCTCCAGAGCGAGTCCTGAATATGAGGCACAAGAATGAAGTCTAAAGAGGCTAAAATTCACAAAATAAAGAGGGATCTTTTTGTTAAAAAATGGGGCCTACTCTATTCTGATAGCACGCTGAAGGAAAATAATCTTTTGGAAACACCATTTCAGCACCAGACAAGAGATGGTGAAGTGAACAGTTTGCTTTTTAGCTAAAGTAACTTATTTCTTGAGAAAGTCAAATCAACTGTTACCAAGGCAGTTCAACTCTTGGAAACACTGTTGGGCAACAAATAAGAGAGTGCAGCTCTGTTTGTGAGTTGATTTATTTCCCGAGAAAGTCCAATCCACTGTCCCAGACCATTAACCTGACAATATCTATGACAGAATCTGGGGGATGAACCATCACTAAAATGTATCTTTATTATCTTAATTTGTCCATGCTTCAATCTATCCATAGGCCTCAGTTCCCAATGGCGGGCCCTGCTGCTGATCCTTCTGACATGAGGGTTACACGCAGTGGACCTAGATCGCCTCTCTGTGGGCACCGAACTCTGCGAATCCTCTGTTTGTGTCACCAGTTTAAATGAGTGATCCAGAGTTCATTGCCTTTCTGGTTACATCATGTTGACATCTCTTTTTATCAACCAACATTTTACCTGAATACACCTGACTTCATAAGCGTTTGGGGGCTTTGGCAATTGTCAATCTCAAAGTTATAGTCATTGAAATAACCAAGGGATATCAGTGCAGCTGGAGTAAACAGCGAGAGAAAAAAGCAAAGGGAGCCACAGTAAACAAACAGACAACAAAAACCCACAAAATCCCTGCCAGGCCAGGAAGACTCTCATGATTATTACCTCCTGAGTCATCCATTCACCTTGAAGAATAAGGAATGTGCATAGAAGTGAAAGCCTTATTCACACGGGGGCTTAAGTCTTGAGCCTCTTAATTTCCTCATTGCGCATATTTACCTGAAGGGCCACGAGTGTCATGCCAACCTGCACTGCATGCTAAGGAAACGATGCAAAATTAAGCCTGCGGTAGGAGGGGAAAGACACTACATCACCGGGGCCCTTCGCACATCACTCCCCATAGACTCCTTCTTCCTTTCCTTTCCCCATCCCTTTCCTTGTTTTTTACATTTGCATGAAATCGTTCCTCTTAATCTACCTCGTCCTATTATGCCTAATGAAACCAAAAGACTAAAAGTTGTTCATGGTCACATCCCACCAGCATACTGCAAACTTCCTTGAAACTTGGAAGAAGGAATACAAGAGCTTCTCACTCTCCGCCCAAAATGAAGAATCTCTCAAACGCAAACTACAGCTCAACCAAGGATCAATTAGCACCTGTCATGTGAGAAGCGGAAGTACATGGTGAGTACTGCAGATCCATTTTTAAATTAAGTCTAAAAGTTCTAGGTTTACCACATTCAATTCTGGAATATGAGGTAGAGAGACAAGCATGGATTTTTTGTGAATTTGAGGCATTTATAATGCAATGAAAAAAAAACAACAACGAAAAAAACACATAAAAACAGCTGGGGGAGCCCTGGCTCTCAACTCCCTTTTGGGTGAATTACTTAATGGCTCTCAGCTGTAAAATGGGAACAATGATCTATCTCATCTAATTGAGATAAATATTAAATAAGATACTATGAACAAAAGACAAACGTGCTAAGTAATTTACAATTATAAAATATAATTTAAGCCCATTAATAAGAAAATGCATTAACATAATCAACATGCAATTACCTTTAAAGCAGTATGGCTTGCAATTAAAGGAATGGAGGGGAGATGACTGACTGAAAAGGGTGGATCTGTAATATTTTCCTTCCTCAGAGAAGGCTGGAAGGTACAGTGTCCACAGCATTATCTGTGGAGTCCACAGGTTTGGGATGGATCCTGCCTTTGCCACTTGCTATCTGTGTTACCTTGGGCAGCTGGCTTAATCGCTGACTTCCTCATCTTCAAATTAGGAACAATAATAAATGCCTTGTCAAAGGAATCTGGGATGTTTACACTAAATACTACATATACAAGCACCTGACTTTTAAAAATAATATTCATAAAGGGAAAGTGGACCACACCAAAGATCTCTTATAGCCTGTTTGTCTTCCACATTGTTGTTAATATAATTTCATAAATAACTTCAAGTACCCTCGATTGAATTCAGATCACATGTTTTTAAAAAGTGCAACTTTTCCATATCAAGTCGAAAACTCACCAGTGAAAAATACTGTTGTAAAAAGCTTAGGAAAGAATAATTTATCCACGTAGGAAATTTCTTTATGGTGCTATGAAGAATGTTTTCTTGTAATAAGTTACTATGTGTAATCCACTTGGGGGAAAAAAAATCTCAAAACACGTTTTTTTGAAAAAGCAAGTAGGATATTTTAACCTTCCTAAAGGATAAACTGCTTTACATGTTGTGTTTCGGGGAGGCTTTTTTGTTAAGTATCATGTGTGTACTTACCTTGAAAATAAAAGAGAAAGTAACTGCCCAATGAACAGCTTTATTTTTTTACTGAGAAATTAGAAGGAAAGTCCTCAAACCCCCAAAACAAATGTAATGCACATGGTCTGCTGGCAGAATGTACTTTAACCGTCTCCAGGCAATATAGATGGCTGCATGTGTGCACACATATGCATATGGGCGTGTGTGTGTGTGTGCGCACACACACACACACACACACACACACGCACACACGCTAAAATTTTTGAATCAATAAGTCATTTGGAAGAATCTCCAGAAGTGTGCCGAGGCATGTTTTTGGTGTTTTGCCAAATTATGTGCTTCTGTTTGTGGCTTTCAAATATGGATTAGACAGATGCACAAGCATGTACTGTTTGGCAAGTAGCAACAATGGTCTAGTCTGAATTTAGTAATTCAAGCTTTTCATTAGTCCTCGTAGGTGAAAGAAAGAATTAACAACAACTTGTTTGAGCGCTATCTTCATATTCCTTTGTCATCCATTCTTGTTCACTTGCCATAGACCAGAAGCCAAAGGAATTTCAGATGTCCTCTGCAGATACACCTAACGCAAAGGCTTCAAACAAGGGGTTCAAATGTCAAGTACATTTACCCTGGAACCTGGACTTTTGTTCATTGTTATTCTAAGGCTACAACTCTGCTTTGCCAGCTTCCTCGGTGCATTTGAACATCCAGTGTGCCCTCTTCTTTTCCGACAAAGAATCAAAGACAGAAATTATCTAAAGAGGTAAAAGGTCACTTGAGATTTCTGTGTCTCCCATGTTTTGAAATCAGCATGCATAAACTTCTACGTGACAAAGTGCATGCAAAGATGTGTCTGTCTCCTGTGGCTGTTTCTGGGAGAAGCTGTGGTCTTGCTCCCTTGCCTCATACCAGCATCACTCTTAACTTCAGAGGCCAGCTTCCTAAGACCGTGAACATTGTGCTAAATTCAGAAACAGTCCCAAAGCCAAGGTAATCCCAAATTCTGTCTCAACCATCCTGGAAACCAGCATATCTTTCTAATCAGGACCAATAAAGTAATCATTATCATCGCCAGTCCTCCTCCACATCCTTTAGAGAACACCAAGGGAAGTGTAATTGACATGCAGTATTTGACACTTTCTTTGGTTGGTGGGTAAAAATAATTCCGATGCCCAATAGAAAACTGCACAGGAACCAAGAGGTAAAAGAGATTAAATGCTGACAGCGGTCCATTGTTAATGGAGTCTCCAGTGTGAAGCTACAGAAAGACTAGTTTATACAACTGCCGCTATTTGTCATAACACTGCTGACAAGATACATGTGTTCCATGGAAGCCTTATGTTGGACCTCCAGAACTGGACAGCCCAATGGTCTGAAACAACTATAGAATCAACCAACGAGAGGGAAGGAGGACCAGAGAAGCCCCTCTAGTTGCAGAAAGGAAAGATGTGAGCTTCTGGACACGCACAGCCCTAGACTGTTGAGGTTTGGGGAGTTAGCAAACAAAACGTGAAAAACAATAGTGAGGGGACCCTGGGGGGTGCATGACTGAGGTGAAATGTTTGACCGGTTAGTGGACAGTGCAGACCTTTCACTCCCGTATGATTTATAAATGGCGACTGGCTCTAAAGAAAGTGAAAAACTGGGACGGAGAGAAAAATATCACCAGTCAGGGCATGAAGCTAACCATGGATTGGTTCCTTGCATTTTCCAGCTGAAGTATGCAGAGAAAAATAAATATATACATCTATATACATTTACATACACGTGCACACCTATATGAATGTATGTACAGAGGGAGAGAAAGGTGGAGAGCAGAAGGAGAAGAAGAGGGAGAGAGAAGGAGAACTTACAGCCTACAAAGCCCTTTCACAAACATTATGGAAATTTATCCTCTGGAGTAACTGTCAATACTAGTAGTATTTTATGAGTGGTGGAACTGAAGCTTAAATCTCAGAAACTGATAATAGAGCCAAGAATGGAGGCCAGGTCTTCCTATCACAGCCCCTACTTCGCCTAAGATAACAGCAGAATATGACGTCTACCGGTCACCCTGACGAAAAAAGTATAGCATGCCTGAAAACCGTGAATCCTATTTTCAATGTTAATGTTGTTCCCCCTCCTCATTATCTCTCACACAAACATGTTACCCAGGACTCCAGTGCTAAGATTAAAACCCAAGTAAAGGGAGGCTGAGGCTGCCGGTGATCAGGCTGTCCCCTCTGAGAAGGCCGGTCCAAGGACACTTCAAGGAAAGAGTTTTGAGGCAGCGGGGATTGAAATAACTTACTTCAGCAAACAAAACATAAATTTAGTTTGATGTGAGTTGCTCATCTACAACTCAATGCACCTAAGAAATTTTCCGGGATGAATATTTATGGGCTACAACATGGCCAGCTTCCAGCCTGAATCTGCTCCTTCCACACTCTTCCTCTCCAGTTTGCTGTCCTATTAGGAGCTGGCTGAAGAGGCCATCTAGAACCTCAATGGAAAGTACAGTTACCAAAAGGTCCCAACTGTAAACAATGTTCTTAAAAAAAATAATGCGAATTCAAGAGGTAAGATGGTGTTTGGATTCCTTTTGCATATTCCTTATCTAAAACAATCCTCCTTCCCCCACATTTTTCCTGCATTTGATTAAAGTGCCAAAATACACTTCCAACATAAGTAGCAGGATTGATTGCTGCACTGGCAGCTGAAATGCCCATTCCAACCCTACTCACTTGACCCAAGATGGTACTTCAAGATCACACACTCTGGAAATGACAGGCAGAATCCAGCACTATATTTCCCAGGAAGAGAAATTAATCTGAGTCCCTCGTACCTAGTATGGCACAAAGTCTGCTAGATGTTAGTCCTAGCCTGGATTAGCTCCGCTAAATCAGTTTAAGAGCTGGCCTAAAATAATGCTTTTACATAATTGCTTAAGTCCCAAACCAGATTCCACCACTTACTAGTTTTGTGATGCTGGACAGATTATTTAACCTTCCTGTTTCTCAATTTCCTCACATGTAAAAAGGAGATCATAAAACAGCTTGCCTCATAGGCTTAATATAGGGAATAGCTGAATATGTGAATAGTTGAATAAGCCTGCCATACATATACACACGCATTCAAGTGTTTAAAAGAGTTCCGATTCACTGGCCTCATTTACATCTTTATATATATATATATATATATATATATATATATATATATATATATATATTTTACTATTTTTTTTTCTTTGAGAGAGAGAGGAAAGAAAGGAGAGGGAAATAGAGAAACATCAATGTGAGAGCAAAACATCGATTGGCTGACTCCTGCCGGTATCCAGCCCACAACCCAGGCATGTGCCCTAACTTGGAATTGAACCAGCAACCTTTCTGTGCACAGCACAACACCTAACCAAGTGAGCCACACCAGCTGGGGCCCTGCTTACTTGGATGTTGCCTCCTCAGTAAGACCTAGTCTAACCAATTTCAATACTTCAATCTTCCCTACCCTTGCACCCCCAACTGAATGTGAAATAGTCTTTCCCACAAGATCTATTCTCCTGTTTTCAATTTATAATCTGCCTTAAAGCAACGAGGCAAATCATTGGCTAGTCTCCTCCTGTAGCCAGTTCATAAAGAATCCCATTCCTGCACCAGTGTTGGGAAAGTTGAGACCAAGAAGTCAGTTTGGAGTGGGAACATAGGAGGTGTCTGTGGTTCCTTGGAGGATGTATCTCTTTTGTGAACAATGAAATGCTCTCCTCCATAAACAGCAAGAGAGAAAAAATACTTCCTGAGATATAGGAGAAGGCCTGGGAAGGGTTACAGACACAACGGATAGCAGTGGTTTCCTCCAAGGAGGAGCAGAAATAGACCAGGAGGAATTTTAGCTTTATTTATTTTAGCTTTTACACTGAGAAACTATTTAAGTGTCATTTGTGTAACCAAATAATATTTGAAAGCCCGAATCTCAAGGATATAGAGCTATCCCTAGTCCTACTGTGAAATGTCTGACACAGAAAGAAGACAGATATTTCTCAGTAAACATTCTAATAAAAGGCATATGCAGCATATATTTAAAAAATAAAGATTAGTCAAATATAGACTCTAGTCCCTGTTAAGTCTTTGTGACATTCATGTAAACTTTTAAGATTTGTTTGCAAATATTCACCTTTCATTCTAACTTTTCCACTATGCACCTGACCTGTTTTCTCCATCCAATACCAAAATATAAGGACCAAAAAAAGTGTACATTGTTAGTCCAAAAAGCATAAACATCTACAGATTACTAAATGGAAAGCAAACATTATATAGTTGCACAAGCATACTTATATACAAGTAAAACAGACAAAAAATTATAAGGGTGCCCTGAGAGTTACGTATATTTCAACAGAATTCCTGCTATACTAATTCCCATGTTCATTTCATTTCACATAAGACCTATATGAAGTGAACACACATAGATGAAAGAGTTATTTTCTATATAATTTATCTCTAGTTCCATCATTCAATACAAAATATCTTTCAATTACCTCTTCCAAACTATGGGTTCAAATTGATACTATTTCAAAAGTAAAGATTCTCTTTTCTATTTTATATCATTAAGATTGTTAAAAATATAAGAAGGCTTTTTTTATAATTTTTCTGGCAATTATTAAACTGTAATATTTCATATGCAAAACACCTATAGTGACCCATAGAGTGCATTATTTCTTTTTGCCACAAAATGTAAGGTGAGCCAAAATGGAAAATTACATATATTTTTCTATAAAAATCATTTTTTACTTTCAAATAATTGTAATAAAGCAATGAAAACAAACAGCAATAACAAAAAAAAAAATCTGTATTGTGGTTGCTGACTTGAACCATGCCAATGAACATTCAAAAGATTAATCAGTTCAGCCGGGTTGGCTCAGTGGTTGAGCACAGACCTATGAACCAGGAGGTCATGGCTGATTCCCAGTCAGGGCACATGCCCAGGTGGCAGGCTGGATCCCCAGTGGGGGGCCTACAGGAGGCAGCCAATCAATGATTCTCTCTCATCATTGATGTTTATATCTCCTTCTCCCTCTCCCTTCCTCTCTGAAACCAATACAAATATATTTTTTTAAAAAGATTAATCACAGGCTTGACAGTTGTTAACAGTTCAACATGGTTCCCATAATTATCCGATTAAATATATAATGCAAATAGTAGAAATCTTCTGGGTTCCATAGAGCATGAATATCAGGCTGCTTCAGAAAACTATTAACTGTAATGTACTGTCTGCTGAGTCCGAAGAAAGTGAAAGGAGAACGAGTACATTTATAGAGGAAGGCAGGCAGAAGAAAAATAGAGTGGGAGACACGTAACTCAACCACTCTTTATGTGGTCATATAAACACAACAGACAGTGGTAAAATCCAGAAAACAAAATTTAAGTAACAATTATTGTAAAACCAAAAGAATGCAAAGCAATGACTTTACCCTATAATTCCTACTGGCTGCACTCTACCCACAGCATACTTCAACCACACTTTTCCAGCTCACTGCTAAGTTAGAAACATGGATGTAATTATAGTTGTTGGCTTTTGACTCTGTCTATAAACCATGCAGAGATAAACTGCTATTAGTGAACATACCAACTCCATATAATTGTGTTTTGACATTATAGGTAAAAACAGTGAGAAGGAAAACTAACCACAGCAATTATAAACAGCATGCTCAAGGGCACGTCAGGTCACTTATGACCTTGACTAAACTGTTGTAATCCCTAAGCTGCATTTTCACACGTTCAGATGCACACACACGCATGCACACAAACTCCCCACACCTGTCTTTTTTAGGAAAATGAATTAAGTGAACATAAAAGCTGCTAAAGTATATATTCATAAATACCCCAAGGTATAGACTGCATGGTCAAATATCTGTACTTTTAAAAAAATCTTATCCTTAAAAAGCCAAATGTAGATTTTAGAAAAAACATTTTGTGCTAAGTGTTCATTCTAAAAATATTCTATTTTACATCTGTATATCTACTCAGGGGAAAAGCAGAACTCAGGAAATCTGATTCAATATCAAAACTTCTGCTCCTGTACAAGTTGGGTTTAAGTTGCATTGTTTGGAGACTAATTTTATTTCTTTATCTTATTCTTTTTTATCCTCACCTGAGGATATTTTTCCATTATTTTTTAGAGACAGTAGAAAGGATGGGGAAAGATAGAGAGAAAGAAACATCACTGTGAGAGAGACATATCCATTGGTTGCATCCCCAACCAGGACCAGGGCTCAAGCCTCCAACTAAGGTATGTGCCCTCAGCCAGAATTGAACCTGGGACCCTTCAGTCCAAGGGCTGATGCTCTATCCACTGAGCCAAACTGGCTAGGGCAGGAGAGTAATTTTTAAATGCTTAAACCAGGGGTCCTCAAACTTTTTAAACAGGGGGCCAGTTCACTGTCCCTCAGACCGTTGGAGGGCCGGACTATAGTTTTAAAAAAAAACTATGAACAAATTCCTATGCACACTGCACATACCTTATTTTGAAGTAAAAATACAAAACGGGAACAAATACAATATTTGTATTTGCATGTGGCCCGCGGCCGTAGTTTGAGGACCCCTGGCTTAAACCATCTTACCCTGATGACATTTTTCAATAATTATTCAACTACTTACTTCATTTTACTGGCTATAGACTGAACTATTACTTCCATTTTTTCTTTTGATAAATACCAGTCTTCCCCTCCCCACCAAACTGGTACCAAAGAGCATCAAGAGGGCAATAAATATTTAACAAATTACTTAAGCATGATACTCTGGAATAAAATGCAGTATTGTTTCAATGACTTTTCCTCTAAATACAGATGATTTGTACAATCAGCAACAATATAAATGTGAAAATTGCAATGATGTTATATGTGGTGGTCCACTTTAAAGGATCCAACTTATATATGACTAGAGGCCCGGTGCACAAAATTCATGGACGGATGGTGTCCCTAGGCCTGGCTGGCGATTAGGGCCTATCAGAACCGTCTCACCCAGCCCCGATTGGGGCCGGGCCAGTCAGGGCCTGGGGGCTGCCGGCCGGGACCTGGGGGCCTGCTGGCTGCCAGATGGGGCCTGCTGGCTGCTAGACAGGGCCAGAGGGGGGTCGGGGGGAGGACCGCGGGAGGTTTGCCGGCCAGGGGGGAGGGACTGAGGGAGGTTGGCTGGCCTTGGGAGGTTAGCTGTGGGAGTGCACTGACCACCAGGGGGCAGCTCCTGTGTTGAGCATCTGCCCCTGGTGGTCAGTGTGTGCCATAGCGACTAGTCGACCAGTCATTCTGGTTGTTCCAGTTGTTCGGTCATAATGGTCAATTAGGCTTTTATATTTACAGACTAGAGGCCCGATGCACAAAATTCGTGCAAGCAGCTCGGACCTCACAGCCCTGGATGCCTCAGCCAGCCCTCACAGCCCCTCACAGCCTCAGCTGGCCCTTGCAGCCCCTCGCAGCCCCGACTTTGTCCAGAAGGTGGTCTGGAAGGACGTCCAGAAGGTCGTTCAGCTATTTGGTCTAATTAGCATATTAGATCTTTATTATATAGGATGTGATTTATTTTATGAGATTATTCATTAAAAATTGCAATATATAAATATGATCTTTAGAATGAGTTAATGCCATTAAAATAATCTCATATATTTGCATATTTCTTAAAAGTGTGGCTAGCTTTTCTTATTTGATGTTAATAATAAGCTGATACCAGGAATGCAAAAGCGTTTGCTTTCTTTTCTTTTACATATCAGTAAACAGGTTCCTGAAAGTGGGGGTGAGTTGCCCCAGGCAGTCAGGTGAATACATGGGTTCAAATCCCTGCTACTCCTCTTACCCCCTGCTGTATAAACCTGGAAACTACTGTAATGGCTTCCATATCAGGTAGTTGTGAGGATTAAATGACATACGCTATGTGAAGCACTTAACAGCACAGTACCTGGCATACAATAAGTGCTTAACAAATATCAGCTGTTGTGACTTGTTATTGTTACTGCTATCTTAGAGCTGGCTCAAACAATTCTGTCACGGTTAAAAGATTAAATAACTGACCACATAAATATCAAGGGAAAGATCTCAAGATAGCAATACCCAGAGTTTAAAGTTCGGCACACACTCTAGAAGAAAACTAACTGACATAACTATCACTGTGATTCTTGACTAGGAGGATGAGTTGCATTGGCTGTTAAAGGATGTGTGTGTGTGTTTTAACCAAATACTCATTGATTTATGTCTTCTCACCATTCACTAGACATAAGTTTAAGGAATTTAGATTAAATGGAGAAAAATCACCTACAAATAAAAACTGGTAGAATGGCAACAGTGCACGAGTGTCTGAACCCACTTTATCTTGGGGATCAAAGTTCTCCTGTTTTAACTGCCACATTCCAGCCTGGACAGAATAGTTTCTGTGTAACTAACTGGTAAGTCTAGCATCTTGACTGAAAGTTCATAGTGAAGGGCTTTAACATAATGTCTTTGAGGACAATGGACTCCTCATTCCCTCAGGGCAGGAGCAGTCCTGACAGTGCGCAGGGCCATGCAAACTCAAGCTGGTTCGGCTGGGCCATCACTGTCTTTGTTGTAAAGCATCTCTGAAAGGAAATGGAAGAAATAGGAAAACAAAAGTATCTATAGTCATGTTTTATGGCAAATACACAAAGTCAATGTGTGTGACTGTTTTGTGAACAACAGAGAAAGTTCTGCTGCTTGTTGCTCAGTAAGGGCCTGACCAGCAGTGTCTGTGGGATAAACCAAGGTACATCCAGACAGGCAGAAAGAAGAAATACACTGGACAGAAAAAAGAAACCATGTAATCATTTCTTCCTCTAGTAAAACCGCACTGAGATTTGGTGACAGCTCTTTAACTCGGCCTCACAGGCATATATTATTAAAAAATGTAACTTCTATCTCCTTTAAAAAACTCTGTTTTACTTAGAAGAGATTGAAGAACAAGTTTTTAAATGGAGATATAGTAGCAAAGTTGGAAATATGAGTGAGAAGGAGGCAGCCCTGGGTCCAAATTTTAGCTCTATCTTTTCCTAGCTATTTGACTAGAGATTTATCCAAGAAAATTAAGCTTCATTTCTTTAAACTATTAAATGATAATAATACCGACTTCTGTGGGTAACTATAATGATTACATTAGGTACATAAGCCATTCTTGACATGCTGTAGTTATTTTTATTATTATCCTATATAATAAAAGGCTAATATGCAAATCGACCGGTGAAACAACCAGTTGCTATGAGCACACTGACCACCAGGAGGCAGACTCTCAACGCAGGAACTGCACCCTGGTGGTCAGTGCGCTCCCACAGGGGAAGTGCCGCTCAGCCAGAAGCCAGGACCATGGCTCGCAAGCACAGCGACCATGGCAGGAGCCTCTCCTGCCTCCATGGAAGTGCTAAGGATATCCAACTGCCAACTTAGGCCCGCTCCCCATGGGCCTAAGCCAGCAGTCAGACATCCCCCGAGGTCTCCCAGACTGCAAGAGGGCGCAGGCTGGGCTGAGGGACACTCCTCCCCTGAGTGCACAAATTTCATGTACCAGGCCTCTAGTTACTAATAATTATTATTACCATAAAAATAAATCAGTAATAATAAGAGGGATCCTTGTATTTCTGAAGAGAAAGGGAAGTCATTTGTGGATCTTTCCATCACATTATCTTTCTCATTAACATTCATTTTTTTATATAAGAAGGAAGTCTATGCACTGAACCAAAGCATAAATAAAACATATAGGAATAGGGAGTAGGGGAGTTTCTACCCTACACACCACCCAAAATTCTAAAATAGTTTTTATTCTATTTAGAACATTTTAACAAAGAAATTATTATGGAAATCAAAATATATGTCCTTTTTTCATGTGTCTATTTTCTTCAAAAAACTGTTATCACAGAAAGAACCCAAAGTACATTCACTCAGGTATAAGCAGATGTCAATACACCTGAGAAAATGTCCCAACTTTCCTATCAAATCAGAAGAAAAGCAGAAGAAATAATAATCTAAGACTTGTAAGGAAAACCATTAATTTAGCACGGTGTCCGTGGAATACTGAGGGATTTATAAAAAATCAATCATAAAGACCATGATGCTTATTGTTGAAGAGTTAGATGGCTACGCATGGCTCCTGACTTGCTTAATCCTCTCTTTAAGGCCATTTCATTTCCCCTGTGTAGCCTTTGTAGTCTACACAACCAACACACCCAATTTCAGGGACTCATACAAAAGCACAATAGAATAGGAGAAAACAACAAATGAGAAAAGACTGATTAATTTAGGGGAAAAGGTTGACTTGGAAATCATTATAACTTTACTTTGTATATCAGAATAAATCAAAATTGAAAGTAACTACTGACAAATCAAAGATAAATGATCATTTCAATCCTTTTTAAAATGTAATTAAATTAAAATAAGCCTATCTTTTTAATATGCAGAGGTTATAACATTTCCTTCTACCCTAATGTGGACAGAGTAACTTTACCATCTAGAATTAGAATTAGGAAAGAACTCCAGAGACAAATTTGGACTCTGTCATTTAACTAGCTCAACCACAGAGTTCTCATTTATGAAAGGACAATAAAGTATCTCACATGGTTACTGAGGATTAAACAAGTCACACCAATAAAACTCTCAGAAGTGCTCACTAGCCTAGCCAATTCGGGTCAAGGAGAGCATTGGTCTGCAGACTGAAGGGTTCCGAGTTCTATTCCGGTCAAGGGCACATGACTGAGTTTTGGGCTAGATCCCCAGTGGGGGGCGTGCAGGAGGCAGCTGATCAATGATTCTCTCTCATCACTGATGTTTCTCTCTCTCTCTCCCTCTCCCTTCCTCTCTAAATCAGTATATATATATATTTTTTAAGTGCTCACTAAATGTTAGCTGGACAACTATATACTCAAAAGCATTTCGGAAAATCATGGTGGCCCAGAAAATCCTACCCACCTTAACTCAAGTGATGTATTGAGCATCAGGTCACTCACTATGCAAGGCCTTTTCCAAGTCCTTAACTCATTTAGTCCTACAAAAAGCTTTTTAAGATTGGTATTAGTATTTCCATTTGCACAGAAGGAAAGAAGCCTTAGGAAGTTTAAAACACTTGCTGAAAGTCATACAACTAAAAATGATTTAAATTTTTTAAATGATTTAAAAAATAAAAATAAAAAGATTTCAGACTCAGTGACAGTTTTCATGGCTCCTTCCAGCAAGATCCCTCTCCCTAAGCTCCTCCGAGTCACCTTCTCCAGTGAGAAGTCACCCTTAAAACTAACATGCTAACTGCAAAACTTGCAATAGATCTGCTGACATCCCAGGAGTTGGAGAAATTACTGGGTGTACCCACAATGCTACCTTTTATTCTTCTGTTTGTTCCATTAACTGCAATCAACATCACAAAGCCCAAAGGATACTCACTATTCCTCCAAGCTTCACTAGAGTACGCGATTTTCTCACTTCTGAATGATATGGTGGCGCTGCCGCTCAGAGCCAGCGCAATGGCTCCAGTGAGGAGCAAGGCCAGAGTTCAGAAAGGCAGCCTGAAATGGTTCCAAGTTCCTGCAAGAAAAGCTACAAGCCCCAAGACGCCACAGAGCATGGTTGTTATTGCCATACATACACTACAAAAAATATTTTTGTCACACAGATGAAGAGTTATATTTGTTCATCAGAATCATCCATTCTCTTGTCTCATTATTCTCTCAGAAATTGTCACAAGCTTTCCTAAGTCATTTCCTTTAGGTGATGTTTATCTAATCACTACCATTACTCTTTTCACTAAGTATTTATTAAGCATCTAATGGCGATGCTTTTTAGTTTAGAAGCAAGAACAATAAACATCAGATAATTCTTTTTAAATGGTCTTTCCCTACTTGTAAAGTTAGTAAAATGTCTGTCTTCTCTATATTGTAATTCCAGTACCTAGCATAGTGCCTGATACAATACTAAGTACTCAGTGAATACTTGTTGAATGACTAAGCAACTTGTTTGCAGATTGAATGGCTTTAAAATGCTATCATAAAATGGCAAACTGAGACAGATTTCTTTTTAAATGTCAGTGATCATAATCTTACTATACTTGCATATCAAAACCAACAGTCAACTATACAATCAACATCATATATCCCTTTATACAATGAAGGGAAGAGTAGTATGAAAAAAGAGAAAAGGTGATCACTGCCCTCTAAAAACGTATATTCACTTTTTACTTGTTGGAGGAGTAGGGAAAGCATAGAGGAACAAAGAATTTCACACACTAGACTGCATTCTATCTTCAGGAAATAAACCTGGTAACCTTTCAAGATAAATGCTATTTTTAAATAGCTATAATATATAGTTATAGGCAAAGGATAGTTTTCACTTTATATTTTTTCTCTAATTATCTATGAGGAAATAGGCATCATTTATAAAGAGCAAAATAATTAAGAAAATTCCACATATAAAGCTGAGGGTTATTTAATTGTTGAGTATGTCATTCTACCAGTCCATTGCTTTTAGTAACAAAAGTATACATTTGCATCAGATCAGATACTTCAGCCCAACAATAAAACACCCCTCATCACACTGAAACAATTCTCTTTTTCTACTGAGTTTGGGAGTCCCACTTGATTTTTTTTTAATGTTTTTATTAATTTTAAAGAGAGAGGAAGGAAGAGAGAAACATCCATGTGAGAGAGAAACATGGATCTGCTGCCTCCTGCATGACCCCTACTGGGGGACGGGCATATGACCTGACCAGGAATTGAACCAACGACCTTTTGGTATGTGGGATAATGCTCAGCCAACTGAGCCACACTGGCCAGGAAAATTTTTAAAATAATAATAGTGATATAAACTGGGCACAAAATCTAATTCAGAATATTTTTCAATAAAATATTCTTTTGCAGAATATTCTGCTTCCAAGATGTTTTAAGCTGCCTATAGAATTATCTTCCCAATTCTAAAATATCTAAAACAAATTATTATATGGTATAACACATGCCAAGTGCATATTCACATTTCCCATTCAAGATATGATTATAAACAAAAAATACTAGAATAAAAGGGTGCTATAGAAAACATTTAAAAATACTGTATATAGCATCACACTGAAATCTAAGAGCTAAGCTACATATAAAAATAATTTAGATATTAGAATTCAATGTTACGACCCACATTTTAAAAGAGGGAGATTACTCAATTAAAGCCATTTAGTACTGAGAATTTCAGCACCTGGACTAAAGCTTCCTATTAGATTTTTCTTTTATTAACAATTTTTTTTAAAGCAAAACACCAGATCAATTTAGAAGGACAGTGTATCTTATTGCCAAACAGAGTTCACTTATATAAGAGGTAGATTCTTGGTTATCTGTTTCATTCTGTTTTGTTTTTGTTCTATGACCCCGGAGATAAACAGGCTTAAGACTCACCTGCACTCTGTGACCTTTCCCTTACAGTCCCTCAGGGTCTGCTCCCGGAGAGCTCAGCAAATCTAACTATGTATAGTAGTTGGTGAGACTGTGAGTTAGTTAGCTGTATATTGTTCCACTACCTTTTGCATTTTCCTTTGTCATAAACAATAGCAAGTGGCCTTTAACCTCTGTTTTCTACTTGCAAATTTTTTGGACGAGGCCATCTATACTCTCACTATTTTCTCCCTACCTCCTTAAAATATTAAAAGTGCTCAGTACAGAGCTTCTACTCAATAAATGCATTTCTCAACCATTTTCCACCTTTATCCCAAGCGTTATGTGTTTCCCTTGAAAGACATGTTTCAATAAATTCTTATTTCTACTTCCTTGACTACATGATGTATGTGGAACCATGGCAATCAGATACAAATATAAAAAATTAATATAACATATGTCTGTGTATACACACAGGCACTTTGGAGAACACTAGTGACTGACAAAATGAATAATAAGATAAAAGTTGTTATTATTCAGTGACTATTGAGGAAAAGTTGCCAAAATTTTTTAGGCACTTGAAGTATATCACCAATAAAGTGAGTTTTTAAATTTTCTAACATTTTTAATAAACAAGACTAAACAGTCAAAATTGTTCTTCAGAGAATAATCTTACAGAAAATACTCTGTTATCTCTTCCAAACTTTTTGTGGACTTTAATTAAGTACTATTGGAGACATAAAGGAGAAATAATATATATCACGATTCAAGCTCATGAAAAGATTTGGAATTTTAAAGTCTCGGTTTCCTGCATAAATACCATTCCCTCAAGTATTCCCTGCTAGGCAACAGTAATGGATACGTTTTCTTTTGTTTCCGATTATGTTTATGTCTGGAATTGCTTTATAACCCAAATGAAAGACCTTATAAAAAAAATGGACAGAAATAAAGTATATTGCATTCCAAGAAGAGATGTACACAGGAACCCAGCATGTCTTTATGCTCCCAGAAAATGCTATTCCTTAAGTCACCCAGAAATACTGAAATGAGCATTATGATTTGCTGTGGTTCTATACCACTCACCTCTTTAAGGATCAATATGAAACATTACACAGCAACTACAATACTGTATTTTAGATTTTTCTATATTAATATTTTTTCCCACTTTTGGCAGAGTATTTTCCCTAACAATGTTCTGCCCCCCCCAAAAAAGGGAGATCAAGTCTTCCAGAATCTTCAGCACAGGTGGTGAGCATTCATTCAATGTACAATTAAGTGCTCACTGGCTACAATGTACTGATTACGGATTTAAAAGTCATAGCAGTATCGATAATTGCAAACGCTTTACGGAGTACCTACAATATGACAGGCACAGGGCTAGGCACCTCAAAAGCACTTTCTCATCTCATCCTCACAACTGCCGAGTACAGTCAGTGCCCACTCCAGGGCTCAGAAAACTAAATCTTAGAAAATATAATGAAATGACCCACTTATACAGTGAACAATAGGTAAACAAACATTTGAACCTACAGTTTGATTCCAGAATAAGCTTCGTTGCTAATATGGATGTCACATTTCATATGCTTTTATTTTACTCGTTCTTAAAATTTAAGTATATATGAGGGGAAAATGACATTTTTTTATACTAGTGGAGATACAAAAACAAAACAGATTTTCCCTTGTATTATTCTTAATAACACTCATCTGATTTGCCCCTAATGTTCTCCAGTCAGTTTAAATAATTTATAGTGATTTATTTATCAAATACTTATTATCTATTTTATGGAATGCCCCATAACACTTCCATTGATTTGGGGGTCATGAATTTGCACAATACCCATCTTTTATTCATCTATTTTTCCATCTACAATCGTGCCATTTCATATGCTTTCAAGTTTTCCCACACATAAACTATCAAACTGGAAATTAGCTACTAAAAGTAGCTGATATTAAACTTTTCCCATTACTACTAATATCTCTGCCTTAACTTAATCACTGCTGTATTCAGGTATGCCTTGATATACATAAATACATTGTTAAAGCATAATTTACAGATAGATCTTTAGTGTTATATAAGAATTCTTACCTTTGTAAAAGGATTCATGTAAAGTTTCCTTTTGGAACTGAATTCCCCTTGTGAATTTAATGTTTTGGTTTCTAAAAATTAAGCTAAGAAAAGAATTCTTAAAAATTTTAAAACATCTCTTAAATAAAATAAGGTACATGGATGATTGTTTTAAACTTTAAAAAACAATTGTTTAAAATGAAGATGAGAGGTATATACCACACAAAGGAAAATAGAGATATAGTAATTATTAAACTAATATGAAAATTACAGAAATCCAGGAAGCAAAACTTAAACCAGCTCTTCATAACCAGCTCCATATTTTTTTCCAATAACTAACGCTCAAAAATGGTTTTTCTTACAACCAATCTCAAACACGACCTACAATGTTATTGAAGTCTGGCAGGAATATTTTTAATGGATCCTTTCTGTTTCCAACCACCACCAATTCCATATTAGTTGACCATACTTAAATAGTACTTTCCATCCACTGAAAATAGAAGAGAAAGGAGTCATTTTTATGAAGACCATGGCTGCAGATTGACTTCAATAGAAAAGACTATGAAAAGGTACAGAAGAAAAAAATTGGACTCATGAATCAATTGATCTCAGTAAGTTACAGATGATAATACCAGACTTTTAATCATGATTTTACTCTATATTCCTTTCTTTTTAAATCCTCAGCTGATGATATTATTCTATTTTAGAGAAAGTGGAAGGGAGGAGGAGAGACAGAGAGTGAGAGAAACATCAGTGGGAGAGAGACACATTGATTGGATGCAGGCTCAAGACCTGGCCCTGGTCATGCCCTTGATTGGAATTGAACCTGTGACCTTTCAGTCCGGGGGCAGAAGTTCTACACATTGAGCCAAACCCACCAGGGCTTCTTCTATATTCCTTTAAAAAAAATTTGCTTGCTACTTATGTAAAATAACTTTCTCTCTCTCTTCTCTCTTCTCTCTCTCTCTCTCTCTCTCTCTCTCTCTCTCTCTCTCTCTCTCTCTCTCTCTCTCTCTCTCTCTCCTTATTTATGCCCCTGTAGCAATAAAACGAACACAAGCAACCAAAGTGTCTTTGAGCCTCTCTTAGACTCAGTACCCACAGCTGCATAGTGAGAAGGTCTCTAGGGATTCTCCCAGCTCTAAAATTATATGAGTTAAAGACCTCTTTCTTAAAAAAGAAACCTTTTTATCTAGATTGAACCAAACGATCTGACTATTGGACTCTGAATTGAGCAACTTGAGAGTGTTACTCAAGAGTCAAGTTACACATTTTCTATTTCTCTTTCATAAACAAATGTATTAAAATCCCATATTTAATAAGAGTATGCTAAGCTTCATTAAATATTGCTTAATCTGAAGGGCAATACCCTTCAGCCAAGGTAACTAGAGGCCAAATTCCTAGGATGCCAGAACTCAGAGGGACAGGAGAAGTCCTCAAGCCAATTTCCTCACTTGACAGATAAAGAAACTGAGTCACTGAGAGGCCCTAAAGCTCCCAGGTACTTGCAAACAGTAGTCAGGCTACCTAATTTTCTTTTCTTCTCCTTCAGCATGCTGCTTCAATCACTATGTGTCACAGAGTGAAATTCCACATCAGTAAACAAAGGAACAGAAGAAGGTAATTCCATTACCGGGCCACTAAATAATTTAGAGCCTAATTTTTCTTCTTTTTTAATGCAAAGACCTTATGTTCAGAAACTTACAGTTCAAAGTACATTAACTAAAACCATGTCCATATGTAGATATATCTTCTCCCATAAGCATCTTAAGAATATAGGAAACAAAAAAAAAATAATAGTAATAATTTATCATCCGCCCCTAGAAAACAAAAACTGAAATTAAAAGAAAGAATGGAGTTCATCTAAATTGTATATTTTCATTCCTTCTAAAAAGGATTAAATAACAGAATTCTAAATGGTTTGTTTGTACTTTCCATGCAATATGTAGATTAAGCATGAAATTCTGTTTGGGACACTTTGACATCTGTTTTCAGTGCATTACAATGAAATCTGGGGACTTGATACATACATTTGCTGTAATAAAACTGTCACTAATCAGTGTTTTCCAAAATATTGCCCATAACTATTACTATTCAGTAGTCTCATTTGCATGATCTAATATTGTTGCTACATCGTGTTTTTCCCCGACAATGTGTTCACTGGTCCCAGGCACATGGTCTAAAATGGATGCAAACCACTCAATAATCTCTGCATTTCCCTAGAACTCTGTGCATACGCATGCAATCTGTCCTAAAATTGAACTAATCCTTCATCCTTCGCAAAATATTTTTCCTGTAACTGGAATACCTAAGACTGGATTCCCATCAACCGCAATAAAGAGCCCATATCGAGGAGGAAAGTATGCCTCGTGGGGCTTCCACAACAGAAGATGTAAACATAATCCTAACTCAGAAGTCCCTTCAACAAATCTGTTACATGCTGCTTGCTTAGTGGATGCACAGTCTGTCATTAACTTACACCATCTCTATGAAACGCTGGACAAAACCAAAGCAGACTTTAAAACGGGGTCTCCTTCATGTTCTCTACAATTAATAAATAACTATATCAATGGCAGGTACCAAGAAACACCAGCTCACAAGGTGTTAACACAACCTCCTGTATTATTAGATTTTAAAAATGCTTCCACGTCATATTGCATATACTGTACCTGGTGGGTCATGAACAAAACCTGGATCTCAGGGGAGAAGTAATTCTGAGAGCCCAAACATGGTATCCACCAAAAAACAAAAACTTACTGAAAACAATGCATCTACCTATGCTGACTCTAAATGAATTCCATATTTTATCAGTTCTTGGAATCATATTGCTTAATGGTCCAATATAATTTCCTTTTGTCCTCCTATGAACTCATCTTAAACCTGAAATATGTTTCTCTAGACACATGTTTTATATTATACAAATGTTGGATACAAAAAGCAGATTAATTGTAGGCCCTAATGCTGTGTTTGTTAGTACTAAGAAGTCATTCCAAATGTTCCAAAAGAGATTAATGTAGTATAACAAGTCTATTTAATTATTGTAAGACCAGTGATCCTCATATTACTATAAGCAGCTTTTCCCTTATTTGGAGACTGAACAGATACTGTTACATGATAACTGTTAGTCTTATCCAAAAATATTAATGCTTCACCATCAGGAAATTTAAAGAAATATGTTACCATGTCCAGGAGGCTCTGAAAGACAACCAGTATTTAAGAACCATGTACACATTGCCATTTTACGTCAACATCAACTTTAAACCATGAGTGTAAACAAAGCTTTTTCCAATGAAGTAGAAAGACAAAATACCAAATCCTTCTACCATTAACAGCAATACATTTTCTATCTTTAACATTTTCACATGCAGTTTGTTTCCTGAACTAAAATACATGCTTTTTAACTTTTGTGTATTGCATGAACAGAACTAAAAATCCAGGTATATTCTCAAAAAGAAAAGGCATGACACAGATTATTAAAAATTATGTGCCAGGATCTAAACAAGCTAATCAATGTTCTGATTCTGCTTTCTGTACACCCTAGTTACCCTTTAACTGATGAACAAACAGTGAGGTAACTTTTCTTATTAACTCCTGGCTAGAACCCCTTGGCTGTGATTATAAAAAGGCTTCATATAAGAGTATGAATTTTTTTGGTTTTTTGCACTGCATCAATGTGACATGCGATTTTAAGTATTTCCCTCGTAGGGATTGAGGATATGGGCTAATCTGTCCACTGCCCAAACCTGCTGTGCAAAGTGAGGGAGGGGAGACCCACTGGCCCTGGACAGCAAGCACCATGACTAGTTCCCCAAGGACCCAGCCCGCACAGTGGCTTCATGACCACATGGATCCAACCAACCAGAGCCACTCACGTCCAACGCTAATCCCAAATCTAGTTTGGAAAGAAAAAGTAAATGTTTTGCCCACTTCCCATTTTGCTTCCAGTTGTTCTTAGTAAAAGTGAAATCACTGTAAGTAAGAAATATTAACTTTTTTCCTCTAGAGATCATTTAATTAATTTTCTCAATGCCATAAAAAGGACGAATGGGAAAGACTGACTTAAAAAAAAAAAAAAGGAAGAAGAGTTAAATGGCAATTAAATCAAAACAATTCATGTAACTAATTAAACATCTTGCATTTCAACCCAACCAGAGGTCATTTTTAAATAAAGACATGTTCAGGCTTAGATCTAAAAACCAGCAGCTTGCTCTCTTCAAGAACAATCCAGTCTAGCCACATCATCATCACTTCTGTCCAACTAAATCTAAAACATAAGTGTAGCGCTCCCAAATGTTGGCAATTTAATTTTTTGCTAAATAAAAGTCTTGTGCTTTTACTGGAGTACAATGGAATATAGAGAATTGCAATGAGTTACTTGCTAGGATACACTTCATTCGACACAAAAATTGAGTTAATTACTCAGAGTGCCATTAATAAAATTATTTTATTTTTTTCCTTTCAAATACTCCTAGATTGACCAAGAAATTAATTCCCTGGTAATTCTGATATAAAGGATTGCTAAAATTTACACAGTAATTCCAATTTAAATCAATTTCAAACTACATACAACTAGCTAACTTTACGTGCCTACATTCAGAGGATTCACTAACAAATATCTATACACATTACTGTGATCAGGACTTTCATTTTCTCTCTGGAATGTCTTATCATCTGAAATATATAACAACTAATTAATTGATGATCTTACTTAATGCCCAACCCCTCCTTCTCTTCATTATTGGGTAGTTTCTCTGGACATCTACATTAGGTTATGTCCCTTTACAGTAACAATGGCTAGAATTGACAGTATTGCTTTCACTTGCCCTAATTATTTCATGTGATCCTAACACAGCTCAACACAGCACTGTGACGTAGGCTGCTTACGTGACTTGGCCAAGGTCACAAAGCTGATAAAGGGCAGAACCAAGACTAGAACCCAAAATGTCAGATTCGTGCACTTACTTTCTATGCTCCACAAAGACCGAAAAGGCGGGAGGGAGGGAGATGGGCTCTACTCCCAAAGCAATCTAAAATTCAGAGAATGACAGAATACTTTAAATTGCACGCTATTTACTGAATCTACGAGTGAGCCCTCCTTCTTATGTAATCCCTGCAAGATGTAAGCCCTACCGCTCTCTTTGTTTCTCTAACTTCCCTCCAACTCTGCAGCACAAGCATGTACGCATGCACGCACCCATTACCCATGGTCCAGGAACTTAACCTCTTTAACGCAACAGCTGAGATCCATTTCAATTGCTTTCAATGGAAGAACTCAGGCAGACTTCTGGAAGAAGCCGTAGACATTCTTTAAATCCTCAGGGGCTGGTTGCTGTTTTTGTACCACAGCCCCACTGCACATGATCCATTAGCCCACTAACCACATCCCAACCCAGCTCCGCGCCCGCACTGCCACTGAGGACACCAGTGCATAAGAAAAGGGCAAGAGAGGTATCTTCTAGTCTAGATGGGTTATTGGAGGGGAGGCGAGAGAGCCAGAGGCTACTGACTAAAATCTGACTCAGTGCATTCCCTGCCCCCTCCCTCCTGAGATTATAGGGTGCTGGATTATCCATATATTTAATGCTGAAAAGCAGTTAAAGTCCTTGATCTTGGGAACATTCCTGGGGGAGACATAGTTTAAAACAACCACCACCAAAGAAAGAGAAAGAGAAAGAAGAAAAACCCTCTCACCTGCCATTTCAGGTGTTTTGGGTTTTTTGTTTTGGTTTTTTTTTAATGGGAATAGAAAAATGGAGCGCTTTTTCCCAAGGTTCTCTTGCCTGCACCACATTGTGTCTCATCTGTCAGTGTACCCACACACATGTATAAACAGTATGCGACATACCAGTCAGGAAATGCACATTCTAACTTAAACTTCCTTTTTCCCTCTAATAATGTAAAAATAAAATGTAACAGCTTGGATTTTAAATATTTAATCTGGCAAATATAGGAAAAATCATGAACTACAATGTCATATTTGGCAAAGAAAAATTTGGTAGGATAAAAATATCCGTTTTAACATTTTAGAAGGCATTTCCAATATTTTAAAAATAAAATTATTTCACTGCTGCAGAAGAGAACAGATATAAAATTCTCTGCTTTTGCATATGAGCTCTTAATAGAGAATAGAAAAAAAAACACACAATTTTTATATCCATTAAAATAAATATTTAATTTCTCATACTGGCAAAAATCCCCACAGAAATGAAACTTCAATTTTACTAATGGTTCACTACTATGTCATAAAATTTAGCTATTTAAGTCACAAAAAATAGGCTTCCTCTAAAATTATGTAATGAGATGGAATACATAAAGTGGCAACATTACTCTCATTTTTATTTTTTTTTATTTTTTGTCCTACATGTTGAGCCTACAGCTTTTTCCAAAAATGGACCAAAATTTATAGGGTGAAGTTTAAAAGTCAATCGTTTTAGGACTTACACATTGGTAACCGAAAGCATAACTGAATTTACCATGTTTACCCTATATAAGGACAATAAAATATTTTTATTGTAACAGCTGAAAATGTTGAAAAGTGATTATTAAGGAAGCCATAAATATAAAAAGCTGAAAAGTTGACCTCAGAAGAGTGGGGGAAAGGAAATTGTGATATGCATCATCATAAAACACGGAAACTGAAAATCTCACCAGAAGAACTCCAAAAGCCTCCCCAAGCCAGAACACTACCCCTCACCTCCTACAGCAAGGAGGGCTGCAAATCTGTCCCCATCACTGTCCGCAAACAAAAGAAACTCACTTCTCCAGCCAGACCATGTCACACAGAAGACGGACCTACTGCAGAGGGACGCCTCCAATCCACTGGGGTGTAAAGTCAGGGCTGGGGCTTTTTGTCAGCTATTACCATAAAAGAATAAGAGGAAACAGTGACATTGCTACACAATAGAAAGGTCAAACAGCTTGCAGCCATTTCATGACCCAGACAAGTCAAGGTCAAAGGACTCAGGTAGCAACTTAGCCAGGGCATAAGTTACAGCACAAATGAATTGTTTTAACACATCAGCTTTGGTCAATTAAACCTAACAAGGCGAGTTGCATCACGTAGCAGGGTTCCTGACACCAAGGCCAGACGCTGAGACCGACCTCATAAAACAAGGCTTTTAACATAGCATAGCAAATTTAAGGTAATCCATCCAGAAACTGCAGATGTCAGAATAATAAAATACAAGTTGTCCTAAGCAGGAACATTTTTCACACTTTGGAATTCACTAATAGAGGGGTATAGACTTCATATTGACATCCTCGTGTTATTAACATAGACGTGAATGTAATCCCCTACGCACATGAATTACAGAATTCGCCCTCTTTCAAATAACTTTCTTAACATCTGGGCTCATGACTAGATTTGTGTTCTAAACTCTACCATTCCTGTTAACAGCAATTCATTTCTCCCATGTATTTTTTTTTCCCCAATGGGAGTTTTGAAAAAAAAAAAAAATTCAGCTTCATTCAACATCAGAATATATATTTATGTCACAATATTAACAGATGTTTGTTAAATGCTTTTGTGTGATTTCGTGGGAGATCTATGTATTTTAAAATTCAACTGGATACTATTTATTGAATTTTCTATTTTGAAGCTAACCAGAATTTGAAAACTGCATATATTTGGGTTAAATAATCTTTTTTCAAAAGCAATTCTGATTTTTTCTTTTTTGCACTTACTTAAACAAATCCCATTTTCAACTGATTTGTGCTTCAGCCATAACTTACTACATGCTCTGAACTGACTTAAATTTCTGAAAATATACAACCTCCAGGCAACTCTCAGCTAGTAAAATTACTTCATCCATCACCCCATATTTTCAATTATATAGTCCTTATTCAGAGTTCTTTAATTTGTCTGTGATTCATCAATGCTGTCCTGTATAAACGATCATTATAAACAGAGAAAATATGTGTATCTAAGTGTTTTATTACAAACCATATATTTATGCACAAGAACAGTTTGCATTCCCATCTTAGAATATCACTTAAATTTCCAGGAAAAAAAATTTTTTTTGAGGGGGTACGTGTGGCCTTCAATTCAGCCTCAAGGTCTTTCCACCTCGTTGGTTAATTGGTAGCCATTTCTTCCAATTTTCTGAATAATATAACAACCAAAAAGCCCAACCATTCAAGTCCCATTAGCCTCACATCCTGTAATGCTCAGGCTAATACAAGCTAACCCCACAGACTCTCTCCTCACTGCGCACACTTCATTTTCACAAGTTCTCTGCAGTTTGAGGATCTGTTCTCTAGGCCAAATCCTCACAACTGAATTCAGTTAAATTAACCACATCACATAATTGGAGTTCAAGGGCCCAAGAATGCACTTTAACATGAGAAGACATACCACGCTGCCACAGAAGTGAGCGTGATTATGAGGAAGCTCCCCTCTTGCTATGCTTGGCACTGAGGCGTGCTGCTGTAATAACTCCAGTTTCCGATCGCATAACCACCAGTCCTTGAGATTTCTAAAAGTATTCCTCCTCCACAAGGATGGAGGGGGGGGGGGGGAGTTAGAAAACTTTGCTTTGAACCTTATGCTGGCTAATCATTTGCTCTGCCGCAGCACGGACACTGAAAAACGCCTCAGTGTCCCGAGTTCGACTTGCATCAACCTCAAACTAGCGAATGCTGTTCTTTTTTACACACTGCAGAGAAACTTCTCCCCCGCCCCGCCCCCCTCCCCGGCGAAAGCTACTTTCAGAGCCAGGGATCTCCCTTGCCTTCACCCATAATTCACAGGCATTTAAGAATTTCCTATTTCAATGAGAATGTAATGCTATTTCCACCCTCTGCAAATCTTGAGCTTCACACAAAAGCAATCATTAGCCCTTTTATTATAGTTAGTTATCATGTAAGCCACTGGGATGACAGAAATGAAAACTCATCTCAACTTTAGGAATTCCAGAAGATTCTGACACAGCTACCCAATGGGTCCCCCCCTCTTTAGATACTTAAATTATAACCAGTTGGCAGAGGTGGGAAGAGCCAGAGTCCTCTAAAAGAGTTCTTTAAGGAGCCCACTGGTCTAGGCTTTCCATCCACCAAGCATAGTGAAAGTCAGATATCTTGGGTTGTTGTTTCAAATTGTGGTGCCAAATTTAAAAGGAAAAAGTTCATGGAGGATTAATACTGTGATTTCCTTTTGGCAGTTTCCTCTCAAATTCAGGGAAAAACAAGTAAATTAAAAAATCCTACCAAATCTATATTACATTTATCCGTAGACATACTTCCAAGGTACCACAACCACTTTAGAAACTTTAAAGAACTAAAGCAGGGGCAATAAGTGGGCTCCCTGAATGGCTCCTGCCCAGCTCCAAGTCTCCAGGCACCGACTGCACTGTTCGAGGGGGGAGTGGGGGGTGGGGGGGGGGACACCTTTTGGAAGCCCAACCATCGTCCCCTGTCACAGCAATTCACATTTCCCCCAAATTGCCACTATTCCTGAATAACGGACATCATCTCAGTTCTTTACCTATGGAGTTCTTTTGCCACACAGGAGGCAAGGTGTGCCACATTTGCAAATCCAAATCTATTATCTAGATGAATATTTTTATCTCAAAATATGTAGGGCTGTGTGTCTGGAGGGACAGTACAAGTGTGGAGGGGTGCCTAACACTGTCACTGGGATATTTACCAACCTTTGCTGCCTCTAGAAAGTGGGTTATTATAGTTTTTAAATATCCAAGAATCATAATTGGTAGTACAAATGAGCCTGCCTCTTTCTCTCTGCTCTGTCCCTCTCCTCTCTCCTCTCTCCCCCCCCTCCTCTCTTCTCTCTCTCTCTCTCTCTCTCTCTCTCTCTCTCTCTCTCTCTCTCTCTCCCCTTTGAAAAGTGAGATCATATTAAGAGCAATGCAAGAGCTTAGTCTGCCATATCAGAACCCAGATGCCAAGCCTCCCCAGCTGGCATGTGGGGCCTCAGAGTTTAACTCTTGAGTTGTCTGGCCATACCATCTCATGGCAGGGACATGGTGGCACAGAGAGCAAGCTGCTGGCCCCTCAGACCGTGTTTTCTTCTTATCAGTAAGAAAACTGCTAAGTATCTTATCTTGCAATATATGTTCCCACAAAGGTCTCATTAAGCCTAGGCATCAGACATGCCAATAAGAGCCCTTCTTTATCTGGTGAACTGTGTGCGAGCCAGAATGCAAACAAATGAGCACTAGAGTTCAGGAGTTCAGTCAAGGACAGGATGCGGGATAGGAAAACTTAGCAGTGGTCCCCTTAATCAAACGCGCTTACAGACGTCATGCTCTCCAGCCTTTCACAGGGCCGGCACACCCCAGATCATCCTCATTTTAACACACTGTGAAAGCGTCCAGTTCCCCGTGATGGGAAATACCTGCAAACGAAGTGGAATGTATTAAAATGTTAAAGCCCGCTGTCAACTCGCAAACAATTATCTCCTTAAGCTTTTCATAAAGAAACAACTGTTGCCCCCAAAGGATTCCAGAAGTCAGGGGCTGAAGGAGGAAAATAATTCCTAGCATTCACTTCCTTGCTGATGGTATGTGACAACCAGGAAGGGTTCCGTTTCAAAAACAAGCAGGATTACAACCTCCCCTGTAAACAAGTCGTAGTTTTCAAAACTTCAACGTGTACTTTAATGAACATTTAACCATCAAATAAGGCAGTGGCCCCCTAACAGTGGATCGCAGTTTTCAGGGAGCCACGAGGCTAAGGCAAATGCCCCTCGGCCGGGAGCCATGAGGTTCCTGAACTCTCGCTAGCCTCCAAAACATGTTTAATACGAGTGCAAAGTACGGTCCAAAAATCAGTTAGGCTGACTTCCTTCAAACTCTAATCTGCTACACTCATGACAACAGCGACTACCTCCTGAGCTCTCTAAAGGTCTCGTGCGTTGCGACCTCTCTTTCCTCAGAACTCTGCACTGCCTCTGAGAAAGCCCAGTCCCACTGCCTCACCCCACCCGGCTTCCTTTCCCCTTCAGGCAGGGCCCAGCCTGGCAACGCCAGGCCTCCCATAGGCCAGACTTCCTTCTGTGCAGAGCTTTGGGTAGAACTGCTAATCCTTCTGATTAATTAACCAGAGAATGGCGGTTGACTAGAAAGCAATATTAATGCTAACTGTCTAGGAAACTTCAACCAAAATTATTTCAGCCTTTTGGTTGGCTTTCCTGGTGTGCAGAACTGTGCACTGAGAATTTGGCCAGGTTTTGGTGCAGCACTGAAACATTCAGGGATGCCGGATTTATATCAGACCTTAAAAACACAGGTTTCCTCCTTCAGGCTTACTCATATACATATATATATTTTTTTAATCATTTACACTAACTGGAAAGAAAAGTGAGGTCCTCTCAACATGTTGGTGTACATTTTGGGAGTGTGGGAGTGGACGGTACGTGGTGATGTGACTGAAAGAAATAGTCAGTCCTAATGAACACACCACACACCGCTCCATTTGGCTGGTCCTCCACACCCTCCTCCTAGCACAGCCCGAATCCTATAGGAAGCACACGTGTGTCTCTGGAAGGTGTGCTGTGCGAGGCTTGCCTGCTTTTTGTGTGTTGTTTTGCTTTGCTTTGCTTTCATACACACAATAACAAAGACAATATGGGGAAGAGGTACCACCTGCCCAGGAATCATTGGACATCTTTAATATCTTTGGGGAAATGGAGGCCCCTTTAGAGCTTTCTTTCTTTCTTTTTTTTTCTTTTTTTTTTTTTTTGCCTTTAATCTGTCCCAATCTTAAAAAATAAAAAATAAAAACCCTAAAAGTAAAAAAAGAAAGAAAGGGTTTTACATTAGCTAAGGTTTGCTGCAGCAAACAAGCAAGCAGCTTTCATTCAGGGATTGTCAGAAACTTTCCAGTGTGCCCACTGCAATGCGGATGCCAACCAACGAATCAAAGGCATTCAGCAACTAGACAAAGAGGGTCTGATGCCAACCTCGGTGCCACTGGCAACCATTATTGGCATCAAGCACACTGTCTGCCTTTTTTTTTCCCCTCGCCTGGCACTTCACAAACAAAATGGCGGTTCTTGTAGCAACGAAACAGCCGAAGCGCAGCCCTCTGCATCAATAACGTCCAGTGATTTTATGGATTTAAACGCAGCTACTCCCAAATGATGTGTATATTTTAGGTAAAGCGGGAGGGGTTACATAATGTTACAAATGACTCTACTGAACATGACCCTTTGCTAATGTAGAGAAATAGAAAAAATGGGCTAAATTGCGGCCAACCAGTCTATATGCACAGAAGAAGCTGAATAACAAAGAGGTTGAGCTTTAAAGAAAATACTGCCTTGCGGCCATGTGATGCAAAAGTCTAATGAACTATATATCAAAAATGATTTCGAAATGCATAAATTTTCCCCAAAACCATATCAGATGCAGATGTAGCACTATAGCTTGTGTCAAAGCTATAGTAACTCTTTCCACATTTAAAAAAAAAAAAAAGATGAGGCTTCTGGGCATGAAAAAAAAAAAAAAGTGTGTGTGGGTTGAACCAAGAGAGAAAGAGGGAAAAAGAAAAGCATAGGAAGTTGGTCAACAATGGAACTTTATTATATGTTGGTCTTTATTTCATCCTGGAGAAGAGATGCAGTTTATGATCTTGGATAAATAACCAAGAGGACTATTGACATTTCTAGATCTGGAAATTGTCAATATATTGTAACATCACTCCACACTGCAATGCGGATGCCAACTAACAAATCACAGGCATCCTGAGCTAAACAAAGAGGGGCTGATGCCAATCCTGGTGCCAGTGGCAACCATCTTTGGCATTCTCCCTGTTCTCTCTCTCTCGTTTTCCTCCCAGTCGTTTAGAAGTGAGGCAAGAAAGAAAAAAGGGGGAAAGGTAATGTTGTTGCTCATTCCATGGCAAACATCACATTTTTCTTTTCTGATTTTTCTTTCATGTTTTTCTTTGTACTTCTTTACCTGATATATAAAACAGACTTACGTGGGTTTTCTTGCACTTAGAGGAGAAATAAAAGGTCACTGTGGAAAACAGGCAGCCCTCACTGACTGCAGACTTATCTTTTAAGATGCCTTCCTTAATCAACTGCAAAACGACATCATTAGCCTATATTTGCCCAAAAATAAAAAAAAAAGTTTTGAAGAAGGGAAAACACAAAAGCATCCTGATGTGATTTTTTTTTTTTTCCAAAGAAAGAGCCAACAGATGTTAAGAAGAGATGATGTACTGGCAGGTAGGGGAGGACACAAATTAGATGCACAGGGTAAAATAATGAAAGGTTTTTATGGCGAAGCCTCGAAACAACAGCAAAATCAATGTTGGATCTGAAAATGTGGTCTCCAAGAGTTGCTTCAAGCTTTATGATTCTCATGACGGATGGTGCAATGCAGAAAGCATTTTGTGCGTTTTTCTTTCTTTCTTCAATCTATCTTCACAAATCTAAGGGGTATGTTCTTTATTGTCAGCTCATCAGCCCAGAGAACTGGCTGCCTGCCCTGGGAGTGGATGTCCATACGTGCACACCTCACAGACTAGTCTTCAAGCAAGTTAAAATGTGAGCAGCAGTCAAATGCTTGCAAATCTTCCCTACACTGCACTAAAAAGTTACATGACCCACTTTTAAAAACTTTACTTCTAGCCTTGACTTTCACAACACAGCTACAATACATTTACAGTCAAGCCAGCACATACGTACAACCCACCTTAAAATGTCACCTCCTAGACAGCTGCCAATCAAATTAAGTGTCATGTGCTAATCACCTTTTATTTTAGGACACATAGGGTGAAAATATGTATTTTCCCCAAACCATCATTACTTGGACTTTAATTCTTAAATGCATAGAAATAATAATAAATGTAATGTTTCTCTTTTTTTTTAAAAAGGCAGTATTTCCCAATGTATGTATGATGTCCAGCACCATTATTTAAAATCAAACAAAAAAAAAAGGTTAAATGACATGTAAACATATCTCTAAAATTGTATCAAGGAAAGATAAAGACAAAAAGCACATAGTAAGTTACCTAGATTTATGAGGCAGAGTAATTTTGATGTTTTATCTTCTGGATGATAATAAAGTTCATACCACTGTATTAAGTCCCACATTTATTTGACAAATATCAGATAACCATCTGCCTACCTGACTATCTATAGGCCATTTTCCCTACCGCCAGGCCAAGTTAGGAAATAACCCACCATGTGTAGCAGATCAAACTTCTGCCCACTTTTGGTATGCTGTTTTTCAAAATAATGTTGTACTATGGACTGTTACTCATACCAGGCCATCTATATCCTGACACATTGATTTGAAGAAAAGAAATTCTCACCTACTTAAGGAAAATATGTGAAGAAAAATAAAAATAGTAAGGAAACATATTTCATCGACTCAAAAAACACTCAGCAAAAATATCACCTATTTTTGAATTATTGAGGCAATATTTATATCACTCTCTTTATCAAGTATTTTTTTTTAAAAAAAATAGGTATGGTGTGTGGTTTCTGCATTCTTTTTTAGATTTATTTTAAACCAGTGTAACTGGTCCACTTTCTTTTTTTGTTCTATCAGAAGAGCTGCAACTTTTCTCCTCGGTAAGTTTTATGAATTTACATTTAAGTAAACTAACAATATTAAGTGTTCCAAAGTCACTCTGGAAAAATATTATAACAAATTATTTAAACAACAATAGTCCACTTAACCTACCGAGAATATCATACAATCAAAAGTAGGTACTGATAGAAACATTTAAATGAAGTAAGTCTAGGTCTGCCATAAAATATACTCTCTGATACTGGCTATCTGAGCATTTTGTAATAGGAAACGTTAATTCTATTTTCAGTGCAATAGCACTAGATGCGTGCACTAGGTTCACCTCCCTCATTAGTTCTGAGGGTAATACAAAGATTTTTTAAAGCGCGCTTCAACTATTCATAAATAAAGTTACATTTTCACATTGAGAAAATATGGTGCAAGGAATGTAGCCTTAAGACAAAACGGCAAAGTGTCATAAACCATATTTTTCAGAATATTCTGTGTCTTTGAAAAAAGGTAGATTATTTCAAAGACATGTGCAAACGTATCTCTGTGTGGTCTTTCTTTAAATATCCACGCCTATCCAGGTATGAAAGCGCCGCGTCTATTTCCAGGGCTTGCACGGGGCAGTGGGCACCTGAGTGGAAGACAGCATGCCACCCTACCCAGAGGGGGTGAGGGGGGAGATCTAGGGGCCTCCAGGACCGTTCAACCCGAGCCAGACATCCCGGACATGGGACTTGTGGGCAGTGTTTGCGGTGCGAGAAGAAAGAACAATCCTACCTTGCTCCTGCACGTAGTAGGCCAAAAACAAATCAAGCTCCTTAACTGACACTGTGATGTGATGTGGCTGGACACAAAGTGCTGGGTTTGTGCAATGAGGGGATTTCATGAGCCGCTCTCCATCGGTACTTTCCAAGGGGATGCCTTTGAACAGGATCACCATGACTAGATCCAGACGCCAGACTTTGTCTGCCTGTCGCAGGCAGTCGATTCTCCTAATCTTACCCTTCTGGTCGGGATTGGATAAGACACAGCACGGGTGCTTCTTGCCAGTCACGGTGAGCACAAAGTCCTCTCGGTACTCCTGGCGGATATCTTTGCGCAGTTTGGCCAGGAGCCTGGACGCCCACTTCTGTTTGATTTCAGGCTTTTCGCTGAGAAGCTCATCTTTGACTGCTCTTTCTTCATCCTTTGACATTCGCTTCTCGTGCTTTTTAAAGTACTTGCGTTTCCGAGCCTGCAGGTTGAACCAAGTATAGGCGATTGCACGGACATGCGGAAGAAGGGCCTCAATGAATGGGTGAAATTCATCCTGCGGGAGACAAGGAAAGAGAAAACATACATGGTCAGTTTTGCTTTAAAGGCTCAAATTAAATAAAATAAAATAATAAAGTAAAATAAAAATAAGACCACAGTGCATTCCCAATTCAGCACAAAAAGTTACGCATAAAAAATAATATTCTTTCCTTATTTAAAATGACCAAAACAGTAGAACGAGAAGAAAATCAAGTATGCCAAGCTGCCCCTTTTCTACCAAAATGCACAGGTTGATTCTCCCTCCTAAAAATAAAATAAGGTTTACATTTGTATTTCCACTCCGGCCCCATCCCCCTCATTCCCACCAGATATCCTACATTCTGTAAAACGTAAGCAACCAAGGTGCTTGGCACATAATTCCATATTTAAATATTGGATTGACCAACTAATACTACGCAGTACCATTTTACAAAGAACACAGTGAGATTTTTTTTTTAACCGGAGCAGAGCTGTTCAGAAGGCAGGAGCCATGCCACAGTTCATTTCTCTCCTCTGTGGCACAGAAACACAAAGCATGTAGATGCTCAGTGCAATGCCACACAGTTCCCGCTTTCGGAGCATGCTCTCAGCAAGAGGCTGCTGGTGGCACAAAGAGCATGCGCCATTAAACTTGATCCATTTTCTTATCAAACGTCCAACATTCCAACACTGAAACAGCACCATTCCAAGAGTGGTAACTAGAGAAACCGGTATACAGTGAGGGAAAGTGGGCAAAGGACGCAGCCTGTGTATCAGTGTCCTGAACAGAGGTTTCCATACTTTGAGCAATGCATTCGCCCCCTCCACCACCAGGAGCCCCCACCACACACACACACACACACACACACACAGACACACACACGCACACACGCACATACACACACACACACGCAACACTCTCCTGCTCTCTCACAGACACGCAGACACTCTTGCATTTTTTAAAGAAAAGTTTGTAAAGCTGAAAACGAAAATTACACAAATGTTCTTGCGGCAGCTTTTTCTCTAGAATCTGAAGCCCCACAGCCTCAGTTAATTTGTTAACTGATCACATGAGTACAGCAATTATTCTAAACGCCTTTAAAAAAAATCAATCTGAGGTGAACAATGAAAAATGGCAACTTGGCACCAACTTTACATTCTTTGTGTCTCTGCATGTAGTGGCAGGGTGACACCAGGATTGCACGGCTGGTCACTCACTGCTTTTGTGGAATCAATATGATTCATTTGCTACGCTCACGAGCTCTCGGGCAGGATGGTGGGCGCACCTATCATGTGCTTGCAAGTCTGCGCGAGTGCATACAGATGGTTTACTAGCCTATCCTCCGAATTAAGTGGTTTTACCTTAGGCTCCTGCACTTTTCTTCCTGCCTGTTTCACCTAAGCCTTTTTCAAGGAAGGGAAGCACAAGGAGTGGAAGATAATCTTTACCTACAAATATTTCAAGTTGCTTTCCAAAGCAGTCCGTGTTTCCTTATTTCCTGCCGTAGGTAAAACCTGTCTCACGAGCTCAGAAAAAGCCCTTCACATCTTGTGCACGCATACTGCATGCGTGCAATAAGCTGAGATGTGAAGCAAGCAAGAACTCCCACCGCGGCCACTTTCCTGGTCACGTTAACTGTATTGTCACTCCAGCCAGTCATGAAATAACTTTCTCTGACTGATCATCTCCCATGTTAGAATGTATACACTAGTGACAGTCACCCTGGACTATGTGGAATCAATTCTATTTAACCAGCAGACTGATGAATTCCATTAGGTTAAAGATGATAAAAGTACAACTAATGGCACTCTAACAAAGAAGGTGTCCCGAAAATCCCATGTAGTTAGGAATCCATTTTTTATGATGAGACGCAAAGTTTCAACGCTAAAGACTGCGGCATGTTAGCCGTTTGCAGTTCAGAAAAGGGAGAGGTGCATGTCCCATCCAATCAAGAACGCAGTTATCAAGGGTTTTAACATATTGTCATAAAACACTCCTACAGCAGGATACATATAAATCAAAATTTTATAACACTGCAGAATACAGATGATTATATCACAGCATGAGGTATAACCAAATGCCATGGAGGAAATCATTAAACCGATCAGTAGTTTCCAGCAGAGATTCGAACAATTCAGTTACTATGCGAGCACATTAAACTAGGCCATGGAAAGAGTTAAACCACAATCTGTTCTTTGTGTGGGAAGGCAGCCCTGCTCACAGCAATCATAGCCCATGATAAGACCTCCCTATCTCCATACCCTTTCTGATGCCATGCTTTCAGCTCTCACTGCAACTACAAAAAGTTTGTTTATCCCCCTTCGAAACATATGCAAAAGGAACCCTGCTCAAGGAAATGTGGGCTTAAACATGCTTTGGGAATTCACTTCCTATACATACAACCTGACTTTTAAAGTATGAGTTATTGATATGACTAAAAAACGTACATCTATACACTCATAAACTAAAAACTTGAGAATGTAACGAGTACATGGAGGGCAGCTCTGTGTCACTCATTTTACCCTTTTCATGCTTTTAAAAATGCAGAATTATTTTAACAGATATTAAGCAATGCGGGAACTCTTAAGTACTTGCATCCTTAAGTACTATGTTCAGTGACATTTCGTTTTTCTTATAAAGACATCAAACATACTTTCGATTACATTTGTTTGCGTTTCAAATCATCTATCACGTAACAGATCTCAAAATTTTAATAAATTATTTTGAAACAATCAAACTGCAAGTTGAGGGTTGAATTTAGAATGTCTCAGTAACTGCACACAAAACAATGCTTTATGAAGTTGCCTTGAGTTTGTCACCGATGCTGCTAAGTAATGTTTTAAAAAATTGTTTTCATTATTGTTAAATAGGAATAGCAAACTCTCACAGTCCACAAAGTTGCCCTAATATATTTCAGGGCTCTACTATTATGAGGATTCCATTCAAGTGAAGCACTTACTGATAAAATATGTCCTCAAAAAAATGATGCTAAGTAGAGGTTTGCTATGTCACATATATTTCTGTATTAGCGTGCCTAAAATGTCATCTCCGAAGTGTGATTGTTTTCTAATGCTAAGTTGCAATATACTTTTCATAATTTTGAGTGGCATTAATATGAGGCACAGTAACTGTCTTCATCCCAAAAAAAGGTGATTAAGGTATTCAAACGTCCTAATTAATAGATTATCACAATAACACTTTAAACAATTATGAAAATTATTTTTTAAAGCAAGGCATCAAAGTGATCTAAGATCTAATGGCTCTATATTATCATCTTGCTCTTCCAGAATTTTTATTAAAATACACTGAGATTCAATAATGCTCTTTAAAACTTTTTAGTTTAACTAAATTGATAAAATAAATAACTAGTTACAAGTTTCAAATATAAAAGCAAACAGTCCTAATTCCACTAAAAATATTGATTTTTCTTCACAGCAACAATGGTTTCCATGGAAAGAATGGAAAATTAGACCAATATAGTTGGTAATGACTAAATACTAGATGTTCTTGGAGTATTGCTATTTAACGATAAACCATTTAAAAATGCAACTACAGAACTTGAAAGACAATAAAAAAAAAATCAAATGCAAACATGCCAAGTGAAAGTTATATTATTAAGGATTTTACAGTAATTTTAGAAAAAGCAAATACTATCTTATATATGATGGTTCTTAATTATCCTTTTATATCTGATTCACAGTGATGTATAAATACTGATTTATAAATACTGATTTATAGATTCACTGATACTTTTGCATAACATTCTGCTACATATCAACTTTAACTGTAGCTCTTTTTGAATTAAAATCCTTTCTAAAAAATCTCGACATTTCAACAATTGAAACTTTATAAAGTTTCCAACCAATTGAGAATGTTTCTCTATTTTGTATTTTAAAATCCAAAAAAAAGTGTTTTGCTACAATTGTAAGGCTCTTCCAATACAAAACCAAATTATTGATCTGATGGAAAAGCAACATAATTAAGGTGCCCTTACATTTACAACACCTTACCTTGCCTATAAAGTCACATAGAGAGTATTAGTTAAGTGAGAATTCTAAAGCTATAATACCTGCTCTTGCATAGACTTTAAATCCCAAAATAGTTTTAATACATCAACATAGATCTACATTATTAAACAGTAGATAATATTAGTCACCATGAATTAGTGTTGGTGAGTATGTATTCTTGATTACTAATGTGATAGCAGAATGATGATGCAGTATATGCTTCGAACAGTCCATATGTCTAGAAGCTGCAATTTTATTTTTAACTTACACAAATTAAGGTAAAGTTAGTGAGTTTTCAATACATGTTTAGAGGAAAGAAAAAATGCAGTGTATGTAAATCACTAGCAATGTTTCTAAAAAGCCAATGCTGGAAACATAAATTAAAACAGAAAAGCAATCGTGTACAGGTGAGAATAAGTGAGTCAGTACTTTGCAAGTGTAAAGCTTATCTCAATTTGTTTTATTTGGATAATGCTTCAATAATGTAAAAATAATATCAAATGGCCATAGTTTACCAGAAATCGAAAAAAAAATTCCTGATGATGGGTAATATGAAACGTCACTTTTACAACTAAAGGAAATTCGTTTTACCTGACACAGTTCAATCATCGTATTTATTGGTCATTATTCTTAGCTTTTAAAGGACAAGTAGCTCAGCAACTCATTTTTCCAGTTTTGTTAAATTAAAGTGCACGTTTACTTGCTGAAAATAGCCATATCTAAGTTAATCATACTCAGATGCCAAACAAAATATAAACAATAAAAAATGTGTCAGCCAAAAAGCTACAGGACTGTATCCAATCACTGAATAAGCCTTATCATTGTTTTCATCTTCATTCACAATTTATGAATGCCTCAGTCCTTTTGAATCACAATGGCTTCTAATTGTCATACAATTGAAATCTTAATCATTTGTCCCTTATAAAAATGCATCATCGTGATATTGGAATATTTTTAAACTGCAACACACCTAAGAGGAGGTGACCCTTCTTTAACTGTTTAGTCTTTATGCCAATGTCAAAGAAAATGGTTATAGATGACCAATCATGCTACATCCTCCTAAAAGCTAAAGTAAACTGCCCCACACCTACAGAGGTTTAAAATACTGCTTCAAATAACAACTCAGAGCTAAGATACTTAGTGAGTTCCTTAGCTGGTTAGTTAGCTGGGCAGCGATGAAAACCACCCCCAGGTAAGTCTATTCGGTCTGGTCACTTTTCCAATTGACCATCTGGTTTAAAATTATACAATTTCTGCTCTTTCAAAAAGTATAAAGCCAGGATTTTATTTCATAACATTGTTCCTAAAGTCTTAGGACAATTTTCAACGTGCATATTTAAAAAAAAAAAAAAAGACTTTACTTTTTCCAGCATTACATTCTGCCATAGGAGCTACGCCTGAAAATCGTCAAATGAACAGGTCTGCACAAAATGAACGTGTTGTAAAAGTCCTTAACTTTCACCACGACCAGCTAACTGGTGTTAAGGTAAAGGCTACCTTTGTGGCGGGGTCACTGTAAACAGCCAAGTGCAGATCATGAAGGACCAGAGTTTCAGATCCCCAAATTAAGCAAAGGAATGGATCCCCCCGACCACAACCTCCGCCTGGCTTCGTCGCCGGGTCACAGCCCGCAGCGAAGTCCAAAGGTGCCCACGAGGACTCCTGCTCGAGTCCCCTCGTCCAAGTTCACTGGTGGCTGATCAGGGCTTACTCCCTCCTAAAGCCCCTCTAAAGCCGAGGCTGCCGCAGGGCGCGCGAGCAAGAACCGGAGGGGTGGCGGGCACCTCGGGCAGAGGCGCCGCGCCGCAGCACGCACTCCGGGGGCCGCGCAGGGACTAGCTCTCGTGGGCCCGGGCCCTGCCCACCCTCGGCGGCCTCGCCCTGGCAGCACGCGGGCGCCCGCTCTCCGTGCCCGGAGCGCGGGGCTGAGCGCGAGCGGTGGCCGTGGGCTAGAGGCCGCGCGCCGGCTCCCACGCCGCCCGGTAAATCCCGTCACAACTCCCGGCCACTTTTTCGAGGGACGGGGGTTTCAGAGGTTAAGTTTTTTAAAAAAGCCTTGAACTGTCTGCAGAGGAGAGCAACATAACAAAACAAAGGCATTTCGGGCTGGAGAGAAAGCCCCAAAGCGCGATCAAGACATGTACCTGAGTGAGACAGATGGGAGAATACATCATGACTTCGCCTTAAAAACGCACTTTCCAGGAGATGCCCAAGACAATCTTCGAGATGCCAGAATTTCATCTATTCATTTTACAGTCATCGGAGCCCCGCGATGAGATCAATCAGGACGGGGTCGCTGGATCGCCGCAACTTCGCAACAAACCCAGTCCTCCTTAAATAGCCAAAGATTCAAGTTCACTCGGCGTGCTAGATTTCCCGGGGTGAAATCCAATCTACACTTTTAGACCTTGCCGTCCGAGCGCGCCGGCCGTGCTCTCCCAGGCCGCCGCTGCCGCCGCCGCCGCTGCCGGTGCCGGTTGCTTTCCGCCTGGGTTTGGGGATTTGTTTTCTGTTTTGCAGTTGTTGTTGTTGTTGGGAGCTAGGAGGTGCGCGAAGGATCGGTGCGGGTTGGATTGGGGTAGTGGTTGGTGGTGAAATGCTTTTTTAAAAAAGGCGGGGTGGGGGGCGCAGGAAAGAGGGCGGGAGCAAGAGCAGAGAGAATGTGTCACCGCACTGGGAAAGTTCAAGGTTACAGCCCGGAGCCCTGCCGCAGGATTCCCGAGTGGCGATCGCAGGCGAAACTTTGCCGCGAGCCGACCATGTGTGTGCGCGAGAGGGAGCGTGAGCGAGTGCGCGCGGGTGGCGGGGCGCGCGCGGGAGAGGGCCGGGTGGGGGCGGGGTGGGGGGGGGGAGAAGGGAGAGGCCGGGGTGAGGGAGGGGACGCGAGCACAGGTCTCCCGGGTGGAAGAGGCTCCTGACGCGCGGTCCCCTGGCTGCAGCCGCCGCCGCTCGCGCCGGCTTCTCCACGCCCGCCCGGCCGCCCACCTCGCCCCGCGTCTGACCCGGCCGAGGGAGGAGGCTGCCGCCGCCGCCGCTGCCCAGAGCCCAAGGGGATCGGAACGAGCTCCTGAAAAATCCCAAACGATAAATCCCGCTCTCCCGCTCGGCTCCAAACTCCTCTCTTTTCTGCTCTGGGCTCTTTCTCTCCCCCCCTCCCTCTCTCGCTTTCTTTCCTTGCAAAACTTGGAAGTTGAAAAATTCACCGGTTCCACCCTCTGGACCCCGCTCGAGCTCTCTCCAAATCAGACTTAAGGATTGTTTTATTATTTAATTACACAATCATCGCTTTACTCCTCCTCCTGCAAACGCGCATTCCTTTTGCACCAGCCTCTCCACACCCCCGCCCCCCACCTTCCTCCTCCTCCTCCAGCTTCTCTTTCCCTCCCTCCCTCCCTCCCTTCTCTTTTCTCTCTCTCCTATGCTCGCTCTCTCTCTCTCTCTCTCCCTCCCTCCCTCCCTCCCTCATTTGTTTAAGGCTTCATACCAGTGCAACAAAACCATAGTTGTTTGGGGGGGGGGGGGTTGTGTTTTTGTGTTTTGGGGTTTTCTTTTTTTTTCCAAAATAGATCTTTCCGCCCTTTTGGTAAGTCCCGCACCCTCCCCACAACACCACACACACACACACACACACACACACACACACACGAAAAGCCGCCCTGGAAGAGAGCTTTCGATGCTCGTTGCGGACTCTTTAAGCCGCGGGGACAGCCGAGTGGGAGAAACACTGAGCCGGTCTGGGCCCGAGAAAGGAACGAATGGAAAATTCCCTCACACCCCGGCCGCCCTGGGGCTCAGGCTGGGGCGCCGACTCTCACACCCCGGGCGGGCGCGGTCCGGCTCACCCGCCGGCGGAGGGGAGGCGGGGGAGGCGGGGGCCTGAGCGAACTTGGGCTCAAGTAGTTGGGGCGCGCCGGCGCGTTAGGAGGCGGGGTCTGCCGGGGTCTCCCCCTCCGGGGCCCGCGCCCCAGGGCTGCCCCGCAGCAGCGGCGCTTCGCCGCGGCGGCCGCCCTCCCTGGGGTGCCCCCGTGCACGTGGCCCAGCTCGGAGAGGGAGGACCGGACCGAGCTGCCGCCAATGCCCGCTCCCTCCTCCTCCTCCTCCTCCTCCCCATCCCGCGGCCCGCTCCGCTCCCTTCCTCCTGCAGCTCCACTGGCTCACTCCCAATCCCCACCCCCCACCCCCTAGGGCCCGGGGCGCCAGCGGAAAGCGGCTCCCTCCCCGCCGGGGTGCAGGCTGGGCGGGGCCGCGGCGCGCTCGGGGCTGCGGGGCGGACGGGCGGGCGCGCGCGCGCGGGATGCGTGTGCCGCTACTGCCCTGCAGAGGCGGCCGCGCCCGCTCCGCTCGGGCGCCGAGGGCCCCGCCCCCACCCGGGCCGCCGGCCGCAGCCCCGGAGTGAATGAACTTGATTTTGGGTCTTCTAAGGGTGGAGGTTTGCTTTGCACCCTCTCTACCCGCGGCACGCACTCTCTGCCGCGCTCGCAGACTCACGCACGCCGCCCCCAAAATCCCTGTTTTCCGCAGAGGGTGGGTGGGAAGAGGTAGGAGCAAAGGCTGCCCAGACAATGGAGAGAAAAAGTGAGCGCGAAGAACTCCGCGTCTACCTAGCCGGGGGCTGCCGCGGAAGGTTGGGGCCCGGAGTGGGGCTCGACTGCCCCAGCCCCAGGAGCGAGACCCCCACTTCCAACTGTGCTGTGGGGGTGTTCCGAGGCTCTCCCCTGATTCCCCGTTTCTCTTACCCTCTCTCCCTCCCTCTGGATTGTTTTTTCTCAACTTTCTCCTCTCCCGGTCTCACCCGCTTCTGCCCACGGTCCCCCCCTTCTCTCCCCGCCGCGGACCTGAGGCAACCAGTGACTTTTCCTTCCCCAAGTGGGAGTTATCCACATCAAGCATTTCACAACGACACATCAAGAAAAGTAGGCAGGTTCAAGTCAACCATGAAATGGTCACTTTTTAACCCCGTCCTGTCCTCATTAGGGAAATGCTCAAACACAGTCCGTTTTCAAAGAGCGCTCTTAATGAGGCGAGCTTGCCAAGTCTACCAGCTGCAGCCCCCGTAAACCAAGGGCCCGGAGAAGAAAGGCGCTGGGGGTGGGGAGTGGAGGCCGGGGAGAGGGGGCGGTGGATCAGGGAAGGCAGGTAACGTCGGGGAAATTTCGAGAACTAACCCCGCGTTAACCCTTTAGGGCACAGCCTCCTGCTCCCCCGAGGCAAAATCCTCCAGTCGGCGTTCTAACGACGTTAATTTCCTTTGTGTGGGCCTTTTCTTCTTTTTGAAAAGTCAGGATAAAGTTGACAGTCTTTACAGATCAAAGGCATGAGGTGACCGCGGGGGTTAATCCAAATAAATACTCATTTATCTCTCGGAAATTTTTAGGCAATCTCATTTTAAATGTTTAAAAAATTCCCCCAGCATCACTTCGTATTGTACATTACACTGCATCCCTTTCTCACCGACATGGGGGCGGGGGGAGAGGGGGAGCAGGCAGGGAAGCTCTACTGATAATACCAGCTTTAACTACTAGAGTTTCCCTTTGAACAGATATTCAATTTAACCGGAGTTAATTTACCATAAAAGACATTCCCCATGGCAGAAATGCACTCATGTCCTTGAACACACCTCTTTGAATGCCTGGACTCTTACAAAAGCCATTATTTTTCGGGGTCTCTTTAAAAAAAAATCAAGTGCCCGTCTCTCTCTTTCCCTCCCTTCTTCCCTCCCTCCTCACCACACCACCCCCAGTGAAATCCTGGCACCCAGAGAGCACTCCTTTCAGCCAGAGATCCAGCCGCTGTCCCCTGGCAAAAGAGGCCCAGTGCTGAGCCCTGGGCAAGTGTCTGCAGACATCGCCGCCCCTCCTCCCTGATGAGTTTCCCTTACCAACAGAAACCATTTCCTTTTGTCACCAAAACTAGGTTGCATCCAAAAGTTTCCCACAGGCTTAAAAAGGGAAAATGGACAACCGTTACACAGAAGAGCCCACAAAAGCTGCAGCAACACACAGAGGGGTAAAGGAGCAGCCACAGACACAGGTAAGACCCCAGAGAAGTGAAGACAGTCTGGGGCCTCCCGGGCCTATCCCTTAGGGGTTCAGATCTCTTCCAGGTGCTCCATGTCTGTAGGGCACTTAAGGTTGGATACAGTTTTGATGGGCACAGCGGATGCTTGGTAGTTGGGTTTTGATTTGTTTCCAAGACAGAGGAAAAGGGGGAAGGAGTAATTTTGATGTGGGGAAAAGCCAGGAGGGAGGAAGAATAGGCAAAAGAGACATCCTGGAAGGGCTCATGGGGTTGGGTGCTCAATTTCTGTGGCTTTGACTGTCCTCTCCTAGGCAGGATGGCTGACATCCCCCAAAACACTGCTTCTCGTCCAGCCAAATCCAAGGTCACTGCAGGCCTTCCCAGGGTGAACTCTAAGAGAGCCCTTTGTAAAGAGGGGCTGGTGTGTTTGCCTGTGGGGGACATCTGGCTTCTCTCAGCACAACACTTGTCCTCCACTATCTTTGGTTTGAGAAATACCAATCTTTTAAACCCCCAGGAGAACAGTAGAGAAGAGGAAGTGAGAAAGTATTTACATGTTATCTACTTTCCTTTTTCCCCCTGTATGTCTGTGCCGTGGTGTTAGGAGTGGTTTGAAAGTATCTCTGAGAAGCTTCTGATACTATAAAAATGGGTCAGATACTTCTGAGACTTTGGCACTTACCTCTCCTAAATTCTTCTCTCTCTCCCACACGGAAAGGTTTAGAGAGACAGGCCAATTTCATTTACCTCCTAAGCTGGCTTGAAGAGCTAGAAAGTGAAAGGTTCCTGCAGCAACAGGAAAATCTTATATTTCAGAATTCCTAAAGAGTTCCTCCGTAGGTCATCTATTACCTACAACCTTGAGGGGGGGGGGGAGTTTCTTTTCTGACAGATAGTTTATTGATTTCAAGAAGGAATGCCTGTGCTTCAGGTGACTGGATTTTTCAAAACTCAGTTGTATAATTGCAAAAATGAAGCAATGTTTACCCCCATTGAAGCCTTTCACTGACCTCCAGAGAGGAGCTTGACATCTCAAGTATCTCCTAATATTGATTTTCTGTTAACCTTCTCCTTGCTAAAGAAACTCTGTGACAGGTTGCAAATCCTAGGCAATTTAGGGAAAAGTTTCTTGGAGCTTAACAAAGCTGTCATTTTCAGCATACCGGATGACTTTTTTTTTTTTTTTTTTTTTTAGCTCTTGCCTGTGATTTGAGGGGAGGCTCAACAATTCCACACACCCTGGCTTCATTGCCAATATCAATATTTTAAAACTAAATACAAAAGAGACAGATGACCTCCTGACCCCAGGAAATAGGCCTGCAAAACTGCAAGTATCCACTACCCCATGCCCAGGGACCTTTCCTTCTTCCAAATGAACCACAAAAAAAGCATGTGTAGCTTGGAAAACACAGTTTTATATCCACAAGCCGGAACACCAAAAATCCTCTCAAAAAACACATATATAAACAACCAACAAGTACTGACATTGCCTGTACTTGAAGGGAATTGCAAAATCGTGCCCAGCTCTTTCAGCCTTTAAACTACTACTGTCAAATTAGGATAGCAATTTTTTCCTACTAGAAAATTCACAACCAGTTACCTCCCTACCCCAACCCCACCCCACCACCAGGGCTTTGCCTTTCACTGAAATGAATAAATAACCATGGACTTCTTTTCCCTCCTTTGGGGGCTGTTTGGTGTCCCCTGAGAACAAAACTAAATGAGAAAAAATGACGCTGTTAATAATGTCATTGCTGAAATGCCTGTACTCAATTGTTTAAAAAAGAAAAAAGTGTCCCACTAAGTGTGCCTACATTCCAGGCACACTTACAAGCTAAGGCGGAATCTGAGCACCGACTGGGCCCTATTCCTCCATGAAGGTTAGACACTTTCCACTCCTCCACAGAGAGGAGGCCAGTGCATCAGCAGAGATTCCCAACTGCTGAAGACATCTGCTCCCAGGATTACAAAGTCAGCAGTTAGTTGCCCTGTGACTTTTGCATGATTTATTCTAAACTTTGAAAACCGTGGTAGTAATTGCCTTGTTTCATTCACAATACTTCAGAAGTTACATACACTCTCACACACAACCTCTGCTCTGCTGATGCTGAGTCGGAGTTATTGTCCTTTTTCAAAATAGCTGAACGGGAAAGTAAAACTTTCTGTCACTTTATTTCTAAGTGTAAATTGACTTTTGCTACCCAGATACATATGCCTTTGTGACATGGAGACAGATCAGTTTTAAAGAGACGTTCAGAATGTTCTAACCAAGATGGCCAAGGAGTCATATTCTGTATTATGTATAGAAAGTCCATTGCAAATCAACTCAAACTTTCCGCATCCCTTTCTCTAATTCTTCCCTTCAAAACTGCCATTCTATTTGAAAATCAAAACAACGGATAACAACATAATTGTGCATTTTAACTTTCTAATTAAAATTTAGCAAACACTTGCATAAATTACAGAGAAAAGACAAAAAAAAAAAATGAGCCCATACACATTTTTTACAGTGAACTGTATCCCTGAAATGTGTCTGAAATATTTTAACCCAACAAGTTAATAAATATCAAAGCAATAAAATTGTCAAATTGTGTGATGTCACAGACTCCAAAAGCAAAGTTACAGATGTTTGTGACATCACATTCACTCATAAATATGCTGCTGCTCAGCCTGACCATATTAAAATGAAATGGATGCCTATGTCTGCTAAAGAATAAAAAGAAATTTATTTTGGACATCAAACAATGAAACTGTCACCATTTATTGTATGAAACACTCAGCTAATCAATTTCCTATTAAAACAGCTTTCAACAATACTTAGCTTTTTTCAAATTCATCGGAGCCAGGAAAAACCTTTTTCCAGTGCACAAGAATGCAGTCCCAACCACGAAGGATAATTACCCTTCTAAATACTTTTATTGCCCAAGCACTTTTTCCTGTGCTCCCCATCAGTTAAGCAGGAATCTGCAGTATATTGTATCAGTGAGTTGGAGTGCTTGACCTTTGCCCACATATGATTTAATAGGGACTTTTCAGCGCCTGAGCTTTCTCCATCTCTCATACCATTAAATGAAAACATCAAACCTCAAATGTAAAACTGGAAACCACAACGTTTTGTGTTTCACAACTCTTTGCAGTTTTTCCTTAGGCTGCTTAAAGGTCAGCTTCTGCCTCTCGCAGTGCTCTCCCCCATGCAGCAAATGTACTCCAAAGTCACACTTATTCTGATTTTGATTAAATCTCGAACTCTCCAGTCAGATACACACATGCACCCTGCTTATTTACACGTGCATTCTTTTCTAACCACATAAGCATGCATGTATGACTTTCTGGATTTATTCTACTTTAGGGCTGATTTAAATGTCTGTTCAAGGATGGGTTCAAAAGTTAACTTTTTCCTGCCTGTTGGAAAGTTAAAATTACAAAGTAGGGTGCCACAAGATCCGTTCAAAGCAAGTTAGAGTTAATCTTGTGTATTTTGGCGCCCTTTCCCTGCCAGCTACTGTACTTAGTGGGGAGGAGGAGGGAACTTGGAGATCTAGTCTGTCCTGTCTCAAGTTCAATGGCAGTTCTTCTAACCCAGGAGAAGATGGCCATGTTCACAGCCCTCATAATAATTCCAATCACGCCACTTCGGCATCTTGTGTCAAAGTCGAAACTGGCTTCCCCACCCCCCTTCAGCCTAAAAGCTGCCAAGTCCTCACACACTCTGCATTCAACCACAACTTAATGGATGGGATATTGTGCATTAAAATGTGTCCAGACGTACTGGTGAAGAGGACAAGGGACACACACACACACACACACACACTCACACACACACACACACACACTCACACACACACACACTCACACACACACTCACACACACACACACACACTCACACACACACACTCACACACACACTCACACACACACACACACTCACACACTCACACACACACACTCACACACACACTCACACACACACACACTCACACACACACACACTCACACACACACACTCACACACACACACACTCACACACACACACACTCACACACACACACACACACACTCACACACAGACTTAGCAGGGGGAAAAAACCCTACAGCAAAAACAGCAGGGCAGGAGGGGAAAAAAGTTTTACTAGGAGCGGGAAGAAATCCATCATAATCTTTTGTTTTTCTAAGGGGTGGGGGTGGGGGGAGGAGGAAGAGGGCTAACAATTCAATCCTGCTTTGCAATGAATATTGATTTTAAAAAACTCCACCGCACCAATCAGAGCGAGATAATACTTCCCTCACTTAAAACTGCACTTTTAAACGAGAATATATACAACAAAACTGTGCATATTCATCTTAAAATGTAGAAAAGAAGGCTGCAAAAGGAGAGAATGGACTACAAGGTACAAATGAAGTCTCATCTGTACAGTAACTTTTTCCAAAATTGGGGGAGGGGAAAGTAGGAAGTTGAAACAGGAAAAATGCTACATTTCAGTTTGGACTCATAACGTTATCCATTGATTCCCTCCATAAAAGTATTATACCTATACTAAAATTGCGAAAGCTAAAAAAAATTTACATATTTGCATGAGGTTTGGAAATCCAGTACTATATAGCTCAGCCTGGAAAGCAGAATAACATTTAGGTAAAACAATTACAGAACATAAGCAGGGAAAAATATCCGTGTCCGAGGTGGAAGAGGAAGCCAGGGACGGACAAGACAAGTAAATAAAACCCATCATTTCAAAGCCACATACCATCGCACTGTATTGCATTAAACAAGAGATCTTGAATCTGTGACAGAGCCCTGGGCCGCTGGCTTCATGTGTCTCAGGTACAGTTTTGTGGATTTTCTCAAGGGTTGTTTTGGTGTCGCTTTTTGTGTTTGGTTAAAAAAAAAAAAAGGCAATCCAGGAGTAGTCTTTTATTATTACTTTTTTAAAAATTACTGTTTCTGTAATGCCACCATTCTTGACCCCAGAAGAAAAGGCGGTAAAAGTCAACTCTTAAACGCAGGCAGTCCCTCCGTCTGGATATCCAGTTTTCTTTCCTCTCGCTTGCTGCAGACTGTTTCTCCTGGTGGACTTGAAACCCGTCCAGAGTGTGCGTGTGCTTGTGTGAGTGTGTGCATGTGTGTGTGTGCGCGCGCGCGCGTCGCGGGGTTTCATTGTTGTGTGGGGAAGCCTGTGCTAAGGGGCGGGGGCCGCCTCTCCACCCGCGCTCCGGGCGCCGGGCAGTGGCCACCGGCGCGCCCGCGGGGCTGCGCGCTCGCCCTTCCCCGCCTTCGGATTGGCCCGGTGCGCGCGGGGCAGCCCCGGAACCGCCGCCGCGCGCGCCCCGGTCCGCGCTCAGCCCGCCGCCGCCTCCCCCGCGTCTTCTGTTTCTCCCGCTCGCCGCCCGCGCGGCCCCGCCCCGCCCCGCTCCGGCCCGGGCGCGGGAAGCGCGGCTCTTCGCTTCCGCCTGGCGGCGGGAAGGAAACCGAAAGGAGGAGCCGGGGGCGGGCGCGGCGCTGCATATTCATCAGGGCGCCCGCGGCGGCGGAGGCGGGAGCGGCCCGAGTGGGTGTGGCGGCCGGCGCGGCGCGGCGCCCCCGCGAGTGGCGGGGCTGGGCTTTGTGCCGCCGGGTGGGGCCGGAGCGCGCGCGGGCGGGCGCGGGCCCCCTTTGTGCTCCGGGGCGTGGGGAGAGGGGAGCGGCGCCCCCCGGCCGCGCACGACTCTGGGCGAAAGAATAGCGTGACTTCAGAACTGCTGTGGCTGCCCTGCTTCCCGCCACGTTGCTCGGTCAACTTTGCAAGGCCGCGATCGTTCCCGCGTGGAAGGACTTCTACAGTGTCCCACTGCCTGGCCTGGCCATGAAGGCAAAACTGCCCGGGAGAGAGCACCTTTCATTTCCATTTATGTGCACTAATGGGAACGTCAGTAATTTAAGGGAAGGGGGGAGAAATAACCAGCACCAAAGAGACATACAACCTTCGGGTCCCCAGAAGTAAACACTCTAGGTGAGATTTGATAGTGAGTTAATGCTCATAAATAAAGCAGGTTTGATTAGTATTTGTAAAAGTTTTATACATGTACTTTTCTGTTCAGTTTTCAAATGATTTATTTTTATGTTAAGCATCTGTAGTGCGGTAAAATAATGCCTGTTATCACTACGTTGTGATACAATTCTGATTTTAAATTGAAATATTAAAAGTAAAAATATAACAGGAGCCTTAAATTTACTTAGTACTAACCCATATGGGTTTGGAAAATATTTTATTACAAAGATCCCGACTGTTATATAATTGCACAACAGACAACAATAGCTTCAAATATCCGCTAAAAACCCTGTTCAATTATGTGATTACCAGTGGGAGTGGAATAACTCCCGATGAATTGTTCTTATCACTCTACTCAATGTGAGCATGTCAGTATTTTAATCCCCATCGTGTTTACCTTAAAGTCCAAAAGAATTTAAACAACATCGTTCAGGGTCTTAGTTCCTACAATGCATATTTTAAACAAAAAAAGACATTTGTACACATATGTAATACCCTTTGTAATACTTTAAGCAATAAAAAAAAATAAAAAAATAAAAATAAAAAAAGACATTTGTGGCCTTATAACAAAAAAAAATAAAAATGGTTTTTCTTCTCCAGCACACATATAATACACATCATAGAGATGTTTTGCTGTATGTGAATAATATATTTTCTATAATAATAAGTACAAAACTAAAAACTGGATTGATCCAATTTGACTTTAGAAAATGCCAAATTTAAAACTAGGTTATTAAAGTGAAGGTCTAGCAGATCCCAATTTCTCCTCTAAAAAAACAAAAGCAAAAACCTAAAAGTATATATCTACACTTGTAAGTATAGCTTTGGGAATGGAGATGAAAGATGGGGATACACACACACACATATATGTATACATATATGTTTGCAGGTATCACCACACTCAGCTATAACTTCCAAAGGAAAAATAAATTTTAACATTTACCTTGTTCCAAGTTAGTTATTTTTAACCACTCAGCTAGTGTAACTATAATTCAGTCTACCCAGGCAATCAATTCAAATGGGTAACAAACAGGTCTGTTTCCATTATAGAGTTTCCTACTAGTACTTTCATGGTTAAATAATCACATTTTAGCACTAAGGAAACAAAAATAAAATTGTAAAATTTAAAAATATTATTTAGGTTGGGGAAGACAGTGTTTAAACGGACAGTATTATCCAATTCTAAAACTTCTTTAAGTATGCCTCAGAAAGTCTTCTCTCTTGTAATTATCTGAAGTCCATAGCAGAGTTAACAATTCTTCCCAACATCTAGTTCATGCAAAGGAGAAATGGCATTACAGAGAGAATCCAGTTTTGTTTAGGAAAGATTCCAAACACAAAATGGGAAAAGCAATAGGAAAGGGGAAGGGAAAGGATTTTCTGTGCTTCTAGTGATGACTTGGATGAATCTAGATTTGGTGTCACCTGTCAGAGGATTTCTTCCTAAGCATATTATTTGGTAATAGAATGTACCATTGCATGTCATCCTCAGCCTTTCATAGATTTTTTTTATTTGCATGTCATTTGTTTCTTTTGACATGTGAAGCTTACAAGAATATTGATTCCTATACAACCTCTCTTCTGTCTGTCAAAAATGTACATATATCATAATTAAATGATACCCAAGGTTTATGAAATAAGGAGGCTAATTTTCAATCATGTCTTATAGAAACTGGTCTCACTAATTAGTGGTCACCCCAAAGGGTTACTGCTCCTAAATCTTTTAATTGGCTAATGACCCTGGTCTTCTAATCTACATCACTTGAATTACTGGTTTTCATATTTTTTTCCTGAAAATAAAAATGTAGAAATTAGGAAATGTTTTAAAATAGATGCTTTTTCAAAATTAAAATTATCTTAGTTAAAAGCCTTTCCTAGAACGTATTAAGGTCCAATACTTTTGTATAAGAATCTTTTTAGAAATTATAACTAATCCTTCAATCATTTAAAATAAGGACTGTCCAACATACTTAAGCATTTGGGCCCTCTGACACACCAAATAAAGTGATTCTGGTAGAAAAGCTAATTTACTTATCTATTTATTTATTTGCTTTCAGTTGCAGGCACAATTCATTCCTTAGAACTTACTAGAAGATCCTCAAGTACATTGACAGTTTAGATATTTCTGGTTCTTCTTAAAGCCAATTAACTGGTAATGCAGTTTCTGTATGTTTTCCTCAAATTAAGAATTTTTTAAAATGTACTAGCAACATCTGCATGTGTTTATCTTTGAGAATAATCACTATATAATTATTTCTAAAAGGCATGCATTGTAACAACGCTTTATGTCATAATTGAAGTAATTCCTCTACCCCATCTAAACCAGTAATTTTCAGTCATTACCCCAAAGGTGTTTATTTTATCTTATTTCTCTATTTCTCAAAAATACAGGAAGTACATTTTATTTATATTATTTTTTATTATCAGAGTACACACTAATTTATTAGATTATTATATTTAGTCCACTGTGCCAGCTTTTGTGCAAAGTCAATGTATATAATAAAGACTTGACAGTAAATAAAACATACACCGTCTTTTAAAACAATTGGAAAACTATTTTTTAGAATTTAAAAAATACGTAATGTATAAACCTGTGTAAACATTCCTATTTCATATCGCCTCAGGGAAATAGTTTTAATTATTTCTTAATAATTTAAACATATTTAGAGAGGCTTACATTAGAACATTTATCAAAGGCCAACTTTTGGCATTTTGTTGAAGTTCAAGATGTGAGAGCTGTCCCCGTACAGCTTTTATTGAGGAGAGGAGAGCGCACACTTAGTCCATTGTGCAAGAGGAAAACCCAAGTATAAGAATAGCCTCTGGTAACCATTTTCGTTTCTCATTGGTTCTGGCAGTCTTGAGCTATAATCCTGTTATGCCTCTTCTTTAGATATTGATTGTAAAAACAAACACAGTGTCTTTCCCACAAAACACTTGCTTATCATACAGAATTTTATCTGTAGAAAAGACTTCAAGAGATTACCGGATAGGCCCTTGCAATAGAATCGAAACTCCACACTACCCAGGACAGGCATTTTCTAGCCATTGAGAGTATGGGTACAAAAATAAATATACACACACAGTGTTCCTTCTTTCACTAGCTGCATGCTGCACCTGTGCACACATATATCTGGTGACATCTGCTAATATAATAAATCTCAAGTGGTTTGTGGTGTCATCAAAAACCTGAGATGGTGGTATGGCTCACAGCCTCGCCAACCCCAGGCTTTGGTCTTGTTAAATTTCACAGGCTAAATAGAGACAGACGCAGACTCATTCTGTTCATGAACCAGAGGTTTTCAAGAGCAGGTTAAAGTGGTTTACAAAAAAAAAAAAAAAGTCTCTAGTGATGACTCAATGTGTGAAAAATCTTAGTCTCTGATGAATGGTGATAAATCAAAGATATCTCTCAGCTTTGAAAAAATCATTTTTATCTTGATATGACTTCTCAATTTGAAAACTTGACCTTTCTTAGCCTAGTTATGTTTTTAAGACTCATTTTAAAAAAAAATCTAGGAGCAATTCAATCTTCATACCTTGCTTACTCGTACTTTTATATAACTTTAGAATGTCAGCTATCAAAATGACAATAAAAATAAAACAATAGAGTTAAATGAATTTCAGCTATAATGATTAAGTTGAGCAAAGAGTAAGCAAATGTATTCTCAAAAAAAATTTAGGCTATTTTATGCCATATGTAAGGTTTCTAAAACAACAGAATCACTAAGGTATTTTTTAAACCATTTTCAAAAAACAGAAGCATCTGGCAATCCTGAAATCAGTGAGGCTACAGGATGCAAAAAAGCGCTAGACAGTCTACTGATCCTTCAGTAAAATCCTGGCAAAGGATCATCCTGCCTTTTGCTCAGTGGGCCATTTTCAACAAGAAAGTGAATGGCAAGCCCACTGCATCCACATCCTGTGGTCTCCTTAGCATCAAAGATTCTCTGGCCCAGCCAGTGTGGCTCCATTGGCTGAGCGTAGTCCCGTGCACCCAGAAGTAGCAGTTGGATTTCTAGTCAGGGCACATGCCTACCCAACAGAGAGCGACGTGCAGGAGGCAGCTGATCAATGTTTCTCTCTCGTGGATGTTTCTATCTCCCTCTCCCTTCCTCTCTCTGAAATCAATAAAAACATATTAAAAAAAAAAAAAGATTCTACTGGGCCAATCTAGAACGTGATGACACCATTTCAAGTTGCCTACTACTAAAGAAGATCAATAAAGAAGTTGTCTTTATTCCATAACTAAGAAAGCCTTCATACAGCTCAGGGAGTAGAGAAAGAAAGCGATCCTTGTACAATCATCATCGCATGCTTAGCATGAGCCCTGTAGGTGCTACACTGCGAGGGTGGATAGATACATTTTTTGAGGATTTCTGTGTTTTTGACACAAAGGCTTTCAATTCCTTTATGATCATATTCTCCTCTATGTATTTTTAGACAAGCATAAGCTTCCCATGGGGTGTCTCGAAAACCTTCGAGTAAACACACTAAATAACAACCTCTGGTTTTCTGCCCACTTTATGGGCAGCTGATGCAAGTTTGTAGAACAAAAACAGTATTGATAGAAACCAAAGAAAAGTAGGGACAATAAGTAAGGTGCCCTCCCCACCCTACTCCACCCTCTCAAAACAAAATAAAACCCTATAATATATTCAGAAGCCAAACTAACAAAGTTGGGAAACTTTTTATATTCTTCATGACATGGGAAGTATTTTTATAAACGACAGGGGAAACAGGGAGGAGCAGTGCTAGGTGGGAAATTTTAGGCACCTAGGGTTTACCCAGGCTGCAACTAGTACAGCCTTCTCTCAGTAACCTATTGTTTAAGAATGGTTGACAAACAAATATAGAAGTCAGGTTAGAAATATAAGTTTCTTCAAGAACATACGTAATATCACTATCTCATTTTCTCTTCATATCTGGCGCCATCCTGAGCTGCCCTCCATTATTTCTTTTACCATTACATTAAAAAAAATTTTTTTATACAAAAGTAGAGACACTTTAAATGAACAGTTAACAAAAGACAAATGTCCACCTACAGTCCCATTACCTAAAATTTGCATATATACCAATCCAATTTGCATCTATGCACATATACTATTTGCATAGTTATATTTATTAAATACATTTTTATTGATTTCAGAGAGGAAGGGAGAGTGGGAGAGATAGAAACATCAATGATGAGAGAGAATCGTTGATTTGGTTGCCTCTGGCATGCACCCCACAGGGGATTGGGCCCACAACCCAGGCATGTGTCCTGACTGGGAATCGAGTCGTGACCAACTAATTCATAGGTCAACACTCAACCATGGAGCCATGCTGGCCTGACTGCATAGTTATATTTTGAGGTGACCACATCTCTGTTTTACCTTCTCCTATTTTTCATGTTGGATTAACTGTCAACATTTAAAATTTAGGATATTTTACTAAAAACCGAGAAACCCTGCTTCTGTGGAAAAGTGGAGGGTGAGACACTTTTGAACAAGTGCTGTGTACAGGAGCAACCAGTCGGAGCAGAGTGGCTGCTGCCCCCTTGGTCTCCACAGTTCCCATCGCTCTCCGTTACTCTAAACCAGTGATGGCGAACCTTTTGAGCTCGGCGTGTCAGCATTTTGAAAAACCCTAACTTAACTCTGGTGCCGTGTCACATAGAGAAATGTTTTGATATTTGCCACCATAGTAAAACAAAGACTTATATTTTTGATATTTATTTTATATATTTAAATGCCATTTAACAAAGAAAAGTCAACCAAAAAAATGAGTTCGCGTGTCACCTCTGCTACGCGTGTCATAGGTTCGCCATCACTGATCTAGGCTTAGTCTCATTTAGGCCACTGCCTTGCTCCCTATATCCATGAGTTTACAACGCTTGATGTATTCCAAATGCTCTTCTAATAGATGAAAAATAAAAACCAGTTCAAAGAGGTAAAGTGACTTGATTAAGGTGAGAGAGCTAGTTAGTAGCAGTGCCAGCATTCTACAAGAGGCCCCCTGATTGGAAACAAGTGCTCTTTATATTAATGATGATTTCAGAGCCTGTGGGAAACTGGGTTCTGGGGGCCAGCGTGACAGCCTCAGCAGAACTACCATGACCACAAGTTCCTTTATGGACTGAAATGTCCCAGGTTCGCCATCCACCATCTTTTATTCTCCAGGTCAAGACTAACAGTGGATGCCCATAAGCCAGACACCTGAACCCCCATAAATCCTGGCCCTGTTCACAGCGACTCTTCCTCTTTCTCTCACTGAAAACAGAATACCAGAATGCGAGTGTGGGAAGATGATCACTTTATGGAGATAACATCAAATCCGCTCTAGTAGATAAAGGAGCTACCTAAATAAAAAGTTAAATGCTTTATAATATTCCCATCAGACATATCTTCTAGAGGTGTGGTGACATGCCAAATACCCTAGCAGACAACCACTATCCTAGAAAATGTAAAACTCCCATATCTGTACAGAGACTATATTTCCTGAACGTTAAATCAGGATGCATAGTGCAACTAAGAACTTCTGTTTTTAATGAATTTAAGATTTTGGAAAGTTTTATAAAAGTTAAAAAAATAAGTCATTGTTAGCTATTATTAAACAAATGGGCTTTATAAAAAAGAATAAAAATATCTACTGTCTAAGAAAGCCTGACCTCTATATCCATGTGGGCAATTCTTAGGATTTGTTCAGAAAGTGGGACTTGCTGACAGTGACGGCCACGTAGTCCGTGCCATTAAGCGTCCTATACAGTTTGCACGTGCTTGTAGCTTTGCTCTTCAGACAAACACCCACCCTCTGGGTCCTAGTCCCAAGTGGAGGAGGACCTGAGAACACACATACAACATCACAGAGTCGACACAGTAAATAATTGAGAAGCTCATACATTATGTAGGGGTTGAGTCTACAGTTACTCTCCTGGCATGCATGGAAGTGGTCCATGTCCATCAGGCTCTGGGCTCATTCACAGAAGGTCTGAATGGCCCTTATTCTGGCCAAAGCACCATCTTAGTTGAGCAGTGTGGGCACTTTATTCCATATTTAGGAGGCCAGACCCTCTGTGCTGGATAGGCTCCTTCCTGAGCATTTTTACAAAATTGATCTTTACTGTGGAAAGTATTAGAGAAGAGCATTTCAGATGGCCACCCACCAGCTGGATCTTCTTTACTCTGACCCTTGCTTGCACCTCAGTTAAGCAAGGCCTCCCTGGGGCAGTAAGTAGGTTCTCCAACCTTAGACTAGGATGAGTGTCATAACAAGAGATAATAATTACCAGGTACTGAGGTCTAACTATGGCTCTGCTATGTGCTCAGTATATCTCGTATATCATCTCAGCCCTTTCAAAGATGAGGAGCCTGAGGCTCAGAGAGATTAGGTTACCAGCAGAAGGTCACAGAGCTCCTCATCGAGACCTTATTTGCTAATTCCAAAGCCCATGGCCGAAGCAGACCTGTACCTGCAGCAAAGAGTTAGTAATGCTGTAACCACCTAGATGAGTGTGCCCCTTCACAGGAGTTGCCTGGGAGGTTTTTCAAATATTCCTTAAAGCATTTTTATCACTCTTGTTTTGAAATTTCCTTTAGAACCCCAGGCACATTCTTTTAAACATTATCAATGGGATAGATCTTTCTCCTTTGAATGTGGATTTGAGTTTTGGATATGACCATGATTCATTCAATACCCCGTGGTGATTAAAGAACTTATCAAGCTGGGTAAACCAGTTTGGGTCAAAAGCAAGGTATGACAGAATATAACCGGATTGTTTTCATTCTCTAGTATGTTCTAAGGTAATAGAATAGAGACTTTAACATTTTTTATTTATTGGTTTTAGAGAGAAAGAGGAAGGGGAGGGGGGAGAGAGAGAGAGAGAGAGAGAGAGAGAGAGAGAGAGAGAGAGAGAGAAAGAGAAAGAGAGAGATCTGTTGTTTGACTTTTGCATTCAGTGGTTGATTCTTGTATGTGCCCTGACCCGGGCTCAAACCTTCAACCTGGGTGTATTGGGATGACGCTCTAACCAGCCAAGCTGCTGGGCCAGAGCCTGGAATAGAGACTGTAGACTTGGACTCAGAGGCACCAGGATTTGGGGTTCAATTCCTGACTTAGCACCAAAATGCTATGTGACTCAGCATGGCACGGAAATAATTCTGAGCCATGGTTTCCTTACCTTCAAAAAGAGCGTAAGGAAAAAAATGCCTGCGTCAGTGTTGTTTGGGGGTCAGAAATATCATACATCAAAACATGTAGGAATGTGTCTGAAACGTAGACCTTTCTCAATAAATAAATATTTCTCCTGAATCTGTCGGATTATTTGTCTCTGTCCTTGTCCTTCAAATGTGGTGAGAGATGACAAACAGGAGTTAATGTTGTCTGTGACAATGACCAGAGGCCGGGGCCTCTCTGAGTGCCACTGGGCCTAGCATGTAGCACTTATTTCCCATTCTAGTTAAAAAACCCAGAGGATTGTTCCTCATTCCCTGATGCTAAGCAAGATGGATTTAAAGGAGACTGCAGTACAGTTTGAAATGTTAGGAAGGTAGTTTAGATCCCAAGTTTATTTCCTACCTCTCTAGAAAGGTAGGAAATACAAGAGCATCTTAAGCAAGTGTCTCTTCCCAAACATTTAAGGAACACCTGCCCTGTGGCAGGTCCTGGCTCAAGGTAAGACAAGAGACCCTGCTCCTGTTCTCAGTAATAGTTCCAAAGGGCTGGCTGATGACAGGCATGGAATGATGCTACCCAAATAATAAGAACTGAAAACACCTCAGAACCCATAGACACAAAGAGTGTCATTCATCTACTGAATAAGATAGAACTCTTCAGGCAACTAATGAGCGCTTGTTATGTCCAGGAAATATACAGTGTGAACAAAACAATATTCTAGCATAGAGGCCAGAGACCTGGAATGGGGAGGGAGGAGCAGAGAATATAGGGAGAGCTAACAGAGAAATGTAGAGTTTGTTCTGAGTTCATATGCCCACTAGGCTTCTCTGTGAGGTCATAAGGGTGATCTGAGAATTCTAGAAACCTTGCAGCAAGATGTTTATCAAAAGAAGGAAAAGAAGAGTATGCGAAAAGTTTTGCAACATACAGTGCATCAGGGACATCTATCAGGGACAAGGGACAGAGACAGCCTCCAAGGATAGTTTTAGGGCTTTGGTGACTGATCTAAAACCACTCTGCTCTCTCCTTTGCAGCAGCCTGCAAGCCTGAATGCAGGAAGTGATGTTTTCCCTTTCAAGCTGACTTATGTTCCTTTTCATGTTATAACACTTATTATATATCTTAACTCATTTATCTTCTTAACCATCCTATAATACAGGGACAATATTGTTTCCATTTTACAGATGGGAAAACTAGGGTTCAGAGAGGGTAAATAACTTCCTCAAGGTCAATAACTCCCATGTATCAGAGGCAGGATTTGAACCTACGCAGTGTGGTTCTAGAGACCCTTGGCTGCTAATCACCAATTTTATGCAAACATATTCTTCTCCCCCATCTGTCCCAAACCTAGAGTGACTTTGCCCAACCTTGAAATCTCTGCTCCTTTCTGTAGGGCTCATTCTAAGCCCCAAAACTCCCTAACAAGGAGCCATAATTGTGGGCAAGCTTGTCACCACTATAGAGTGACACTAAAGGCCAATCAGGACGTAGTCACTGAGCAGAAAAGACTTGGCTTATATCTTTGGGTCCCTAGAGAATGAAACCTAAGTGACTTCCCCCATCTCTCTTCCTGTGCTTTAAAAAAATAAATTGTTGTCCATTCATGCAATGGAATACAGTGGGGCCTTGACTTACGAGTGTCCCAACTAATGAGTTTTTCTAGCTACGAGCCGTCTCTCGGCCGATTTTTTGCTTTGAGTTGCGAGCTAAAATTCGGGTTACGAGCCAGCTTCAGATGCCCCACCGCTAGTTGGCACAGCAAACGTCACAGTGAACGCCACATCAGCCCAGCATCACGTGTCTCACTCGTTCACTTTTTGATTTGACATATGAGTAATTTGAGTTATGAGCTCCGTCACGGAACAAATTAAACTTGTAAGTCAAGGCCCCACTGTATTACATAGCAGTAAAAAGAATAAACTTCTCTATATCATGCATGTAGAAAAGTGCACATCATTAGAATGTAGCTACATGAACTATCTATGTCACTACCATCATATTAAAAAATGGAAAATTACTGGCAATCCAGAAACCACATGCTACTCTCCGCCAATTACTACACCCATAATCCTCCCCAAAGATAACCACTATCCTGATTTTTAACCATAGAAACGTATAGTGTCTGTTTTTGAACTTTATATAAAGGAAAGCATGACATTTGTTCTTTTATGTCTGAACTGTTTTGTCCAACATTCCATTGAGTTCCTGCTGCTGCAGATAAAGTTTCATGGTATGTTGTTTCGTTGTTGTTTCTTTCCACTTTGCAGTATGGAATTCTATTGTGCACGTACGAAAAATCTACTGTATACCTGACAACCACTGGGTTGTTTCCAGTTTGAAGCCAATATAAATAATGGAGACATGAGCATTTTTCTACATTTTTCTGTTGTACATATGTATGCATTCTCTTGGGCATAAGCTAGGAGTAGAATTTCTGGATTATGAAGTAGGCTATAATAAATGTTAGTAGATAATGCCAAATAGAATTCCAAACCGAGTATACTGATTTATATTCCCGCCAGCAGTGTATGAGACTTCTGGTTGATTCACATCTTCAATAGCACTTTATATACTTGGTCTTTTTCTTTTTAATAACTGCAGTATAGTAATATCTCAATTGTGGTTTTCACTTGCATTTTCCATATGACTAATTACGTTTCATCTATATCCTGGCAATTTGGATATCCTTTTTCGTGAACTATCTGTTCATATAGTTTGCCCATTTGTTTAGTTGGGCTCTCCTGGGTTTGTTTGTTTGTCTAATTGATTTGTAGGAGTTCTTTATACATTGTGAACATGAGATCTTTCTTAGTTCTATCCCTTGCAGATTTCTCTTCCCGCTTTGTGGCTTGCAATGCCACTCACTTAATGTTGCAGTGTTTTTTGTGCGTGTGTTTTTTTTTAAACACACACTTATTAAGGAACAAATGCCATACAATAAACTGAACATATTTAAAGTGTGCAATTTGATAAGTTTTAACGTATGTGTACACTTGTGAAACTGTCACTACAATCAAGACAGGAAGTATTTTAATCACCTCCAAAAGGTTTTCTGTGCCACTGGGGTAACCCTCTCCCCTGCTTCCCCGCCCTCCCCACTTCCAATCCCCTCTGCTTCCCCTCCCTCATTCCTCCTCCCTTATAACTACTGCTTTGCTTTCTGTCATTGTGATTTGGTTTGCATAGTCTATCTAGAATGTCATGTAAATGGAATCGCACAGCATGTACTCTTTTTTTTGTTTGGGTTCTTGCATTCATATTTTTGTGACTATCAATAGTTCATTTGCTTTTATTACTGCGTAGTATTCCATTGTATAGTAACTTATCCATCACTTGTTGATAGGCAATTAATTGTTTCTAGTTTGGGGCTATTATGAGTAAAGATTTATGAATATTTGTGTGCAAGCCTTTGTACAGACATAAGCTTTCAGTTCTCTCCATTAAATACCTAGGAATGTTGAATCTCAGAGGGAAGGGGGGGGGAAGGGTGGGAGGGCAGGAAGAGATCACACAAAGAACTTGTATGCAAATATGCACCACCCATGGACACAGACAATAGGGTGGTGAAGGCCTGGGGTAGAGAGTGGAGGTGGGCTAGAAAAAGTCAATGGGGGAAATAGAGGGAACATATGTAATATAATAAAGATTTCTTTAAAAATAAAATAAATAAATACATAGGAATGGAATTTCTGGGCATATGTTAGGTATCTTTTGAAAAGTTAGGTATCTCCTTTTAAGGAACTGTCAATTGTTATCCAAAGTGACTGTACCATTTTACAATTCTATCAGCAGTATATGAGAGTTCCAGTTCCTCCACATCCTCATAACTCAGTATAATCAAGTCTTTTCTTTTTACCTATTCTTAAGGTAGCTGGTGCATTCCATTATCATTTTAACATTTTTTTTTTTTTTGCCTAATGACTCATGGTGTCAGCATTCTTTTATGTGTGTATTTGCCATTCTTATATCTTCTTTAGTAAAGTTAAAGTGTCTATTTAAATCTTTTGCCAATAGAGCTTTTTTGTATATTGTAGCTATAACTCCTTTATCAAATATTTTCTCCCAGACTGTCACATTTCTTTTCATTCTCTTAACCATGTCTTTTGTAGAGTAGAATTTTTAAATGTTGATGAAGTCAAAGTTATGGATCATGCTTTTGGTTGAATATTTAATTTTGCCTCGCCCAGCTGGTGTGGCTCAGTGGTTGAGTGCCAACCTATGAACCAGGAGGTCATGGTTCAATTCTCAGTTAGGGCACATGTTGGGGTTGCAGGCTCAATCCCCAGTAGGGAGTGTGCAGAAGACAGCTGATTAATGATTTTCTTATCACTGATGTTACTCTCTCTCTCTCCCTTTCCCTTCCTCTCTGAAATCAATAAAAATATGTTAAAAATAAAAGAAATTTTGCCTAATCCAACATCACAAAGATTTTTCTCCTATTTCATTTGGAGTTTTTATAGTTATATGGCTTACGTGAGGTTTCTGATCTATTTTGATGTAAATTTTGTGTATAATGTAAAGTATAGATTGGAATTTACTTTTTTCATATGGATATTCAATTGTTGCAGTACCATTTGTAGAAAAGACTGTCTTTTCTCTACTGAGTTGCCTTTATAATGTTGTCCATATATGTATGGGTCTATTTCTGCATTCTCTACTCAATTTCATTGATCATTTTGCCTATATTGATGCCAATAACATACTGTTTTAGTGATTATAGCATTTTAATAACACTTGAAATCAAGGAGTGTTAGTTTTCAAACTTTGTTCTTTTTAATGTTGTCTTGATGAACTCCTCTGTTGTATTGTTGTTTTGATGAAATCTTCTGGTGTTTTGTTTGCTTTTTAACAAGTTTTCTCTAAGAAACCTTGAATCTGATCAGGTAGACACTCTTCCAACTTGGGGCTGGAAATAACACCTGTGGATTTTAGTCCCTTCATTTCTTTGGGCCTAAAAGTCATTTTAACTCAGATCTTTTATAAATTGCATGAACACCGAAGGGAGTAGGGGTGTGGTGGTATTAAGCCAAACAGCCATCAGTTATTATGGTCATTGACAGCCAACTGAAAACCTGACTTTTTTGGAAAGATTGGCCTTTTTGGGGTTGGGAGGCCCAGATGGAAATTGGAAGGGAAGGGGGCCTTTAAGGTATAGTAATTCTTGCAAGTTATTAGCTATTGTGCTGGCTGTTTTGCATCTTATTTTATCCAAGATCATTGTAATTTCCATTCTAGGAGTATGGTCTAGAGCAGGGCCTGCAAACCTTTTTGGTAAAGGTCCAGAAAATTTGAGGCAGGGCCAACTTCATGGCCATGGACCTGTGCATTAGCATAGCACGAAGTGTTTAGAAAGGTTCTGCACTTGGTTTCATAATGCTCTGCTGTCCCCATGCTGACACTCTTGGTTGTTGTTGTTTTTATAAAAAATAAGAGGCTCTAAAATTTAATTTTAAACTGGATATTTTGTAGCCAATCCATATTTAAGGCTTTGTGGCCAGATAGTCCCTGACACACCAGCTTGGCGTGCCCATATTACACGAAAGCAGTCATAGGCGATATGTGAGCAATGAGCCTAGCTGGGCCTCAATAAAACTTCATGTGTGGACACTGAAATTTGAATGTAATATTATTTTTACATGTCATGAAAGAGACTTCCTTTTTTGTTTTTTATTGCCTCATTTATACCGTAAAAGCCATTTTTAGCTCCCAAGTCATACAGACACAAGCAGTGGGCTCTATTTGGCCTATGGGTAGTACATTTCTGGCCCTACTCTAGAGGAATTCTTGCACATGTGCAACAGGTGACAGGTACAGGAAGTTCACATCACAACTGTTCCTAGATGCTCCAAGCTAGACACAACCAAAAGTCCCCATAAAGGTAGAAAGGATAAAAACATTGTCATTTATTTAGATATAACATGTGATTGAAAGAAAGTAGCAAGTCATAAAAGAATAAATACAGTATGTTTTTGTGTATGAAATTTTAAAAAATAGGCCTACATATGTGCTAAAACTAAAATTTTAAAAATGGCCCAGCCATCATGGCTCAGTGGTTGAGTGTTGACCTATGAACCAGGAGGTCAAGGTTCAATTCCAGGTCAGGCACATGCCCAGGTTGCTGACTCAATCCCCAGTCAGGGGTGTGCAGGAGGCAGCCAATCAATGATTCTCTCTTATCATTGATGTTTCTATCTTTCTCTCCCTCTCCCTTCCTCTCTAAAATCAATACAAATATATTTAAGATAGACTGGACTAGACTAGACTAGAACAGAACAAGGAAATGATCTTATGAAAAATCAGAATGATGGTTACCACTTGGGAGAAGGAAGTGATGGGGAGGGGACTGCTGAGGTCCTGGCAGTGCTGTATTTCTTGACCTGGGTCTTGCCTACCTTCGTGTTTGCTTTGTGTCTATTTCTTGAACTATACCTTTCATGTATCTACTCTGAAATGTATGTCCATCATTTAAAAATGTTAGTTACTCTTTTTCTCCGCATCCTCGCCAACACTTGTCATTTGTTGATTTGTTGATGATAGCCATTCTGCGGATAAAAAGGAACCCTTGTGCACTGCTGGTGGGAATGCAGACTGGTGCAGCCACTGTGGAGAACAGTATGGAGTTTCCTCAAAAAACTAAAAATTGCCGAAACCGGTTTGGCTCAGTGGATAGAGCGTCGGCCTGCGGACTGAAGGATCCCAGGTTCGATTCTGGTCAAGGGCATGTATCTGGGTTGTGGGCACATCCCCGGTGGGAGATGTGCAGGAGGCAGCTGATCGATGTTTCTCTCTCATCGATGTTTCTAGCTCTCTATCTCTCTCCCTTCCTCTCTGTGAAAAATCAATAAAATATATTTAAAAACAAAACAAAAAAACTAAAAATGGAACTCCCATTTGACCCAGTGATCCCACTTCTAGGAATATATCCCAAGAAACTAGAAACACCAATCAGAAAGGACATATGCACCCCTATGTTCATAGCAGGACAATTCACCATAGCTAAGATTTGGAATCAGCCTAAGTACCCATCAGCAGATGAGTGGATTAAAAAACTATGGTACATCTACACAATGGAATACTATGCGGTGGTAAAACAAACAAACAAACAAAAAAAAAAACAAAAAACAACAACAACAGAAGGAATTCTTACCATTTGCAACAGCATGGATGGAACTGGAGTGCATTATGCTAAGTGAAATAAGCCAGTCAGAGGAAGATAAATAGCACATGATCTCACTCATTTATGGAATATAATGAACAACATAAAATGATGAACAAAAACAGATCCAGAGATAAGAGGAGCATCGATCAGACCATCAAACCTCAGAGGGAGGGTAGGGGAGGGTGGGGGTAAGGGGGAGAGGTCAACCAAAGGACTTGTATGCATGCATATAAGCCTAACCAATGGACACAGACAATAGGGGGGTGAGGACATGAGTAGAGGGGGTTTGGGGGGGTAATGGGGGGATGAGGACACATATGTAATGCCTTAATCAATAAAGAAATTTTTTTAAAAAATGTTAGTTACTAATTCTAACCCTGAGTTGGAATTTGGAGCCTCATTTCAGAGTGAGGTCGGGGGACAGGGAACTGCCTGCCCCGGCCAGGCCACATGTTTCCCACTTCCCGAAGCTCCTTTCACACAATTGTGAAGACCTTTGGCGTCCATCTGGCCCTGGGCCTCACGTTTGCCAAGAAGCGTCTTGGCTTTTATAGCCTTCAAATGTTTTTCCTTTCAGTTTACTTTTGTCTCAGACACAAATACTCTCTGCCAAATTCCCTCAAGGTCAAACCCATGTTATTATGGGTTCCATTGTTGAGAAGCCTTTCTTATTTGCAAATTCCATTTTTCCTAATTTCAAAATATAATTATAAATAATGCAATCACTTTGAGTTGGGCGGTGGATATGTGTACTGCTACTTTCCCTCTAGCCCTCTGCTCCTCGGTGTTTATTCTCTGCTTAGTATTTCTACCTCCTGGTTCTCTATGAGTGGCTGTATGTTGTCATTAGCTGGGCAGGATTAAATGGAAAGGAAAAAAAAACCACATGTATTCATGGACATGATTTTAGGACCTGAGTGTAGGAGGAAACCAACTTCACTCAACCTATCAGCTGTGTGTTCACAGCCAATGTCCCAAACTCTCTGAGTCTTCTTTTCTTTCATTAATAAAAGAAAAGATACCTATGGGAGTCCTTGGGAGAATTAGGTATGTAGAAGGTTGAACAGGAAAACCGTGCCACTGCATGGCTTATCGTACACATGCCATACATTTTAGTTTTCTTCCTCCCTCCCTTCTTCCCCCCACCCCCTTACTGTCTTCTTTCCTTCCTTTATTAGCGTATTCACGATTTTTTTCTGTCTCCCCTCACCCACCATGTTAATCCAGCAATTGCATAATGAGAGAAAAGGGTGGTAAGCAGGTTGGGAACAGGAAAAAGTTAAAGGCAGAAAGCAGATTCTGCTCATGGGCCCGGGGGAAGAGCACCACGCCACCAGAGCCCATTCCCCTTTTTCCGTATTTCCCCTTGAGCGCACGGGCCTGTTTCACACCTAGAAATCCAAGAACCATATCAAGGCTGCTGTCAGAATCCTTAGAGAGCCTGAGAGAATTGCATCATGACTATGGGGATAAAAATTGCTTCTGTGTAAATCACTGAGAACCCTGTGTGCCATACTCCAGCCCTCAGTAAGTGCTGCATATTGCGAGTGTTGTTGTTAATGAGGATTATTATTCTTGCTCAGGACAACAACCCAGTACCTGCAACAGAAGTTGTAAGGCCAGGAGCTGCCTCGGTTTCCAAACCCAAGTTACAAAGGATAGCTATGGAGGCTGTTGTTTAGCTTTCTCGGTCGCCCCCGTCATTTCCCCGAACGCTTCACTCTGCCTTTTCCAGAACAAACAACATTATAATCACTTCTTGTTCACGTCTCTGGCATCCCCATGGCTCTTGCTGCTCTCACTGGTAGTAGCAACACCTCTGAATTTACTACCATCTGCAAATATCATTAGCCATTGTGTATCCCCTCTCCCACACTGCTAATGAAGATGTTAATTAAGACCAGAGCTAACACTGACCCCAGCAGCAATCCACCAGACATTTATCCAACTGGATAAACTTCTGTTAGTCATTACCCACTGCTCATAGACATCACCACCACTCCATTCTCTTCTTCTGCTAATTTGTGAGAGACTGAGGGAATTAGGGGAGCCCAGTATTTAAAAGTTAATGCTCTGATACTTGGGGTTTGGGAAAGGGATTTGGTGGAACATCAGAAGGGCAGTTGTCCCATAGTATGTATAAGTGAAATGAGCCAGCCTCCAAAAGAATTTGGTAATTGCCCGGAGAAGCTTATTGGCTTCGGAGAATTTAGCAGTACATGAAAAGGTGGGAGTGCACCAACACAAATTACAGTTTTCTTTTTTTAAAAAATACGTTTTTATTGATTTTAGAGAGGGAGGGAGAGAGAGAGATGGAAACATCCATTATGAGAGAGAAATCATCGATTGGCTGCCTCCTGCTTGATCCAGGATCGAGCCCACATCCCGGGCATATGCCCTGACCAGGAATCAAGCTGTGACCTCCTGGTTCATAGGTCGATGCTCAACCACGGAGCCACCGCGGCGGGCAAATTATAGTTTGCTTTTCAGCCACTTCTTTTTATAGATGAGCAGACTGAGGTCCAAAAAGGTAAAGAGACTTGTCCAAGGTCACCACCCCCGTTCGTGGTGGGACCTGGACTGGAACTTAGGGCTCTCACTTGCAGAAGCAAGGCTGAGCATGCTGCACAGAGGTCCTGTCCAGACACCTGCACATTAGCATTGGCCACTGAGTCCTAACCACACGGAGGAGCTCAGTACCCAACAAGTTCGTCTCTTGGCCTCCAGTAAACCATCTCCTGTAGTAGCAGCTCTTTACATACTTATTAAAGGAATGAGCATTATTCACCAGTGTGCTGTTCTCTCAACCTATAAATTAGTGGTTCTCAGCCCTGGCTAAACATTAGAATCACCCAAGGGAGCTTTTAAAAAATACCAATGCCCACACCACACCCCCGGAGATTTGAATTTAATTGGATTGAGGAGAGTCTGAGGCCCTGGTAATTTTTTAAAGCTCCCCAGGTGATTCTAACGTGTAGCCAGGGTGGAGAGCCACCTCAGAGGACAGTGTTTTTCCAAAGACGTCTACACTGGGAGGTTTCTCGTTCTATAGAATGGTGTCAGTACGAACCGCTGTAACCTAGCAATTAGACACAAACCTTTCTCTTAAACAGGAAACTGACTGCTCTTCAAACGTTTTCCTCGTGAAGAGTGCAGATGGCTATGCCAACTCCCAATGATGTAGTGTGGAATCTGTTAATCCGGTGGTACTATTTACACCTGGCAATTTTTCCAGCCTTGAACTGTGTAGGCAACAGTGCCAACTTAAAGCTCTCAGGTGTTCCCGAAGTTTGGTATAAAAGTGGGCCCACTGGAGCCACGTCAGGCAAAGCACAGAGAACTTAACCCTGTTCTAGGGGCTGGCTTATTGAGGCATTAATACCCACTGTACTCCCTGCAGTAATAAATGCCTTCCTGCCACGACTGTGGCAACGAAGCCTCGATAGATGAAAAATGTAGGTCAAAGACAAAATAAGGAAACAGAATCTCAGGCTTCTTCCTGGACAAGTGCCCTCGAAGAATAAAAGACAAGGCTTTGGAAGGCTCCAGAGGCTGCTAGGCTTCTGACATGACACTGTGGTCTTTTCATTTTAGGGAAGTGCCCCTAAATGACTAAGAGCCCAGCACCACTCATGCCTGTCAGAATTGGGGGCTTCAGGAGGCTCATGTTTGATTGTGCAGGATGTTCACTGCCCAAGGACACCTGGTGCATGGACGCTGGAGTCTGCAGTGGGAAAAGGTGCTCCCAGGAAGGACAGATGGCTCTATTTGTCGTTCCCAGAAAGGTGCCACATGGAAATTGGGGTGTTGGAAGGGGGAGAAAAACACAACAGGTTTCCACACCCTCGTCAAAAGTAGCAGAGGGCTCGTGATGAAAACAGGGAAGACGAGAGAAGAGCAAGGAGATGACCAGTAGTGTCGAGGAGGGGGCCACAGAGACCGCCCCCCCCCCCAGAATGTACTCCAATGTTAGCGGCTCCCCACGGTTGTTAAGGCTGGGGTAAAACAGGAAAGTGGACAGGAAGCCCAGGAAACATGGAAATGCAATATCTGCAGAACAGACAATGAGACCTATGGAAAAAGGAAGTCTAAGGTGGGAACATTTTTTCACGTGCTCATTCTCCCACCAACTGACACTGGGGCCCCAGCCGTGGCTTGCAGGCTTGCATGTTGCTGCTACAACCTGATTCTGGGCAAGAGAAAGTGAGAGGAGGAGTCCTAGCCATGGTCATGGTGGAGGGTCCGGACAGGCACTTCTCCCAGTGAATGCTTCCAGATGTACTGAAGTGCCGTCCCAAAACACGGCTCCAGAAATATAGCTCAGCTAGAGAGGGACTCCTCTGGAGGGAAAAAATATCAGTCATTTTGACAAGGTCAAAATACCAAGAAAACAGCATTCCCAACTGGGAAGTTACGGGTCAGGACCACAGTTCGTTAGAACATATTCTTTTGTTTCTCCTTTCTTCGGCTTTCTGGCCATGGCATGATTTTTAATATGTCCCCCAAAACAGAGGCTGTCTGGACACCCGCTCTCAAATAAAAACATGTAAATAATTGGGGTTTGGATAAGGCTTCTCTCCCTGTAACTGCTGAAAAGAAAAAAAATCTAGGGGAGGGAGTGAAATAATGGAGCCAAATAATCCCATCCAAGAACAAATCCTCCCAGGTGTATTTGGGGCTAGACTTAGCGGGCTATGGAGGGCAAGCATGTCAAACTCAAAGGCTAACATGAACCAAATAAACGAGGCCTGCAGCCTGTGGGCCGAGAGTTTGACATGCTTGAGGTAGCGTATGGTCTGTAAAGCTCCAATATGGGGTCTCAGAGAGCAGTACAATATGGGGTCTCAGAGAGCAGTAAAATTTCACTTAGGATCTGAAAATTGGGGAGATTTGACAGATTTTCCCTTTGCTGGCACATTGGAAAGCTCGGGGAGGAGGCCAGTGGACTGAGAAGGAAGGTGGAAAAGAAGAAAGGGAGAGAGGGCGGGGAAGAGGGGGAACAAGCATTCGTGAGCAGAGGCTGCTTGCCAGACCTTGCTCTTGGCTTTTTCATATGTGCAATGCCACTTAATCTTCAGAACCCCACCGTGAGCTAGGTCTAGTGGCCAGGATTATAATCAAATCAGGTTTCTCTGACTTCAAACTCCTCTCTTTTCCTCTTAGCAAGTTGTCTCCACCAACTAAATACACATGCATGCCCGTGTGTGTGTGTGTGTGTGTGTGTGTGTGTATATATATATATATATATATGCATGTGCATATGTATGTTTTATTATACAAGTGTTTCTTAATACTGCCCTCATCACCAAGCAACCGAAACAATAAGGATAAATTTCCTATTTCTGTTTTTTCTACTCGTCTCAGGCTAAGTGGTTTCCCTTTCTGCAAAGTTGTCTCTAATGTTGTTTTCATCTGCCTTTGCCTATATGTTATTGAAGAAAGGAGGAAATGGGAAGGCAGGAGTTTGAGAGAGATCATTTGTCCTAGTTCTTTTGCTTACTGGGCATGCTTTGGTGGTGGTTGTTTTTGTGAGGGGGAGGGACGTCATGTGCCATTCGCCTCATACACCCCAACTGTGGATTCTCAGATCAGCTTTAGACACACAGGTCAGGCCTGCACTGTTCTGGTAGCTGGAATTGCTCCCTTTAAAACTGTCCTCGGAGGTGCTTCTTTTCAAGCAGCCAAGGGCCCCCTGCGCGTGGGTGGGTGTGTGTGTGTGTGTGTGTGTGTGTGTGTGTGTTTCTGAGAGGGCTTGGAAAGGGGCTGGGGGTGGAGTGCCTGTGAAAGGGGCTGGGGGTGGAGTGCCTGTGATGAGGCTCAGCCTCCCTTCCCATTGCCACCTGCTGTCCAGGGCAGGGGAGTCCTGGCCAGGTTTTCCCAGGGTCCCCCTGGAGCAGGCACAGACGTGTCAGGAGGAGATGCTTTCACCAAAAGGTCTATTAGGGGTGTGTGTTTTGGGGGGGGGTGAAAGGGACAGGGCTGTTGGCAGGGCCACTATTCCATGCTTCAGTCTCTGCTGTCTGCAGCCTCCATGTATTGATTCTTTCCTCGCTCCACTCTCTACTTTCCGTGGGTTTATATTCACTTTATAAAGACAAGCAATCCCCGCGTTTACAGTATTTTATTAAAGTTCTGTGGAGAGGAGAGAAGCAGAGAGGGAGGAAAAGGCTGGATTTGGGGCCAGGGGGTGGGGTGATAACTGGCTGCTGGAGAGAGAGGAGGAGAGAGGGAGGGAGGGAAAGGGAAGGCAGACATGCGTGAGAGTCCCAAGCAGCAGCCAAGAAGCAGAGAAAGGGGACAAGGTAGGGGGGAGGGGGGAGTGTGCCAGCCTCACAGAAAAGAGCAAAGACCTGAACATGAAGAATGGTTAGCAACTGAAGTGCAAATGGACTTTGGGCTGCTGCTGGCCAAGAGTGCTGCAAACAAAATACAAAACAGGCCACCGTGACAACTCAGAGCAACAGAAGTCGTGAGGAGGCAGTTAAGAGATGCCACAGAAATGGCCCAGCAAATAACGAAATAAATGCCCGAGTATGCTAATATACTGGGGGGGGGGGGGGAGAAAGAGAGAGAGAGAGAGAGAGAGAGAGAGAGAGAGAGAGAGAATAATAATGAAGGTCTGAGACAGAGAGCAACATCAAGTGAAAGCAAAACAGACATAGACAGGGACAAAACACACACACATAGCCAGACCCCAAGAGAGGGACCCAGAGAGAAGGACAGAAAGGACTGGGGGGGGGAGGGGGGGGCGAGGGTGATGGGGGGTGGAGTGAGGGGAGAGAGAGAGTCTCCAGCCAACTGCGGAGACTTGGCAGGTGGACAGCAGCAGCCGGCCAGGCAGTAGCTGCACTTGCTGTGTCTAGTCCATTGTTGTCGGGGAGGGGAGGGGAGGGGAGGGGGAGGGGGAGGGGAGTTGTTTGTTTGTTTTGTTGTTGGGCCTCTTTGTCCCTTTTGTTGCAGGCAGTTAGTTTGCGTCTTTCCCAGACACTGGGCTGATGGAAGGGCTTTATGGATTTTTTCTTAAAGGGACAGGATTAGCTAGTATTACCAGTATTAGTGATTTCTCAGTCCTAACCAGTTCCCACCCAAATGCCTGTTTTATTTTTAAGGATCATATTAAACATGGAAAGTTAGTCTTTATGCTGTTTTGTGCCTGATTATCAAGAATAAACTGGTCAATTTCACCTTCCCCACCAAATCTCCCACAGGGCTGCCAACAGGGGCAGGGGAAGGAAGACAGAAAAAGAGAAAAACCTACAAATAAAAGCAAATGGAGACCCTATATAAGTAGCCTCAAACACATGGGTAAATATTCTACATTTTAAATTTTTTTAAAAAATTCTATTTTTTTTAACCTAGGCATCAAGACCAGAAATATAAACTTGGAGCTTTAAATTACCAGCAGAAGAGGGGCTCTGAAGAGGGGTAGTGGGATCCCCCCCACACACACACACACACACTGCCAAGGCCTCCCCCACCCCCACCCCTACCCCCCAGCCTGAATCTCAGGTTGGCTCTCCTCCCATGTCCTCTCCAGGCTCCATCCCAGAAAGAAAAAAAGTGAGGCTCTGGGAGCCTGTCTGGGGTCGCTGCCCTGGATGCAGCCTTCCTGAAGGAGCCGGCCATTGGTACACTCCGGCAGCCCAGGTGCCGGTGTTGGGGGTCCTGAGTCACCAAACTGAACAGAGAGCTGCTTTCCATTCGCTTGAGGAGAGGCAGGGGCAAGAGGGGTGTCCTGCAAGCCTGCGACTTTTTCATTTCCAGAGACTCCCAGCTTCCTGTCCTCATAGTAACTTAAATAGGTTTGGGTCTGAGGCAGGACGGCTTGGGAAAGAGATGAAATTGAAAGGCGCTCCCAAAGGCATCCACCTTTGATACTCAGTTCTCCCTAGACCTCTTCCCATAAGAAAGCCCAGCTCTGTGTCTCAATCCTGTCTTTCCCTTCTCCTCTCTCGCTTTAACATCTCCCAGTGGAATCTAGGTTACAAATAAACGACTACAGTCCCAGGGCTCTGGGCTATAGGAGAGTCTGGGTGGGTGGCGATGGCAAAGGGGGGGGGGGGGGCTCCTTTGTGAAAGGGATCCTTTATATTCGAAGCAAACACAGATCAGAGTGGACGTTTCTGCCCCTTCAAGTGTGGCTGCCACAGTTGGAGGGTACCAGCTGGCTGGGGGGGCGAGGGGGGGAGGGGATGTTAGGGGGCTTTTCCCCTGCCCCACCCTCCAGGAGTTTGGGAGTTAAAAAAGAAGGTAGGCAATTCTGTCAAAGGCTTAGGCCTGGCGGTGGTGAGGTAGGGAGTTAAGAAGCAAACTGCTTATATACCCTCATCCACAACTGGTTCCACTGCCCGCCTCACCTCTCCCGCCGCACACCATGTTCAAAGCCACCCTAGGGGTCCCGCTGACCCGCCGTGGCTGCATTCTTTGGTTTCTGGCAGGGTACCATTCCAAGGGGACCGGAAAACCCCCCCTCCTTTTCAGGTCACTCTCTTGAGTTATCTCCAACACGGCCTTGGGGGCCATGGGTTAAAGCGTGCAGGGACCAGGCGAGGGTGGAGAAATGGGTGACGAGGAGTGACCTCGGTTCTGGGCAGGCCCAGTCTGCAGGAGGCCTGTGCACAGGATTGGCGCCAAGGAGCGAGGCAGGAGCAGGTGGGGTTGCAGGAGCCTGTGGGGTTGCGGGGCAGGGCTGCATAGGGCGGTGCGCATTGATGCAGAGCGGTGGAGAGAGAGAATGCGATGCGGTGGGGACCCGGCATCCGCTGCTCCTGGGGGAGGCATTGGTGGCCACCTTTGCTGAGACAGTTTGCGTCTGCAGTCGCACGAAGTAACTGCTAGCCTCCTAATTTTGAGCGGAGGAAAAACTTGATTCCGATTTCAGGACCGTGGCGCAACACCTGAGCCCTGGTGGCATCCCAAAGGGCCACATCCGGGCGCGTCGAAGGATCAAAGCAACATGTTGGCAATGACCCTGGCGGGGTCAAGTGTGATTCCAGTCCTACTTCAATCGGAGGAGAGTGAGAAGCGCCCCAGGGGCACCAGGCCGGGAGTACCTGCCCTGTTGCGTCATCAGCCATCGGACGTGGTGGGTGGCGGCGGATTCCGTTTATCTTCTCCGCACGCTGCCCGGCGGCGAAGCCCTGCGAGAGTCCCTGTCCCAGGAGCGTCCCGTGGCCTTGTTGGTTTGCGAGTTAAAGCCCCCGGGTAGTATGGCTGTCCCTAAACATCTCAAACCCCGCTCATCACAGACAAAATAAACACACAATAGGCCACAAACGAAGGGACTTGGGGCACTTGCGTGGTAGTCTCCTGGCCCGGCCCACAGAGCTGCGTGACCCGGAGTAAGGGAACCTTCCTCCCTCTAATTCCCTGGGTCTTAGAAAGAGGTCTCCTCCCTCCTGACTATTCCTGTCTCCGAAACATAACAACGACCCCCCCAAACCCACAGCGTCCACCTCTGGAAAGGGGCACAGAAGGCTTGCCTTAAGGCCGCCGAGCTCCTCACGCCAGGACCCCCTCACACCAGGACCCCCTCACACCAGGGCGTCGTGTCTCCATGGGAGACGAAACCCAGCGGGAGGATGCGCAGGGGGAGCCCCCGGCCCCCACTCGGGAGGCAACCCGCGCGGCACTGTGGGCGCGTCTCCCAAGCCACACGCAGGAGCACTGGTTGGCAGGCAGACGCTCCAAGCTCCAGCAAAATGAAATCTCAAAAAAAAATTAATTTGAATCAAACTAAACTCCAAGCCTGCAGGTCCCCACTGCAGTGAGGTGGGGGCGGAGGGGCGGGAAGGCGGGACGGCGCAGTCGGCGGGGGTGAGAAGCTGGCTCTCCCTGCAGAGCCTGTGCCTTCGGGGGCTCCGCCACCGCCTGCTCCCACCCGCAAGGTTTGCACTCACAGGGGAGAGGGAGGAGGAGGGACAGGAGACGATAGGTGGAGGGAAAGGGGGGCTCTTTTTCTCCTCCTGACAGTGCCAGTCGAGGCAAACTTGGGGTGGCCGAGAAAACTTTGGGCGAAAAGTTTGTAGCACGATTAGTGAAGGAGGCTGAAGGCAAGCAAGCAGTTCTGGGGGGTGGGGAGCAGCGCGGTGGGTGCTATTGGGAAGCCAGGTCCAGAGGAGGTTCAAGATCCAAGTATCGTCGGTCAAGTGCACCAAAGGCCACAGACGCTGCCATGGGCGGACGCTGTGGGGAGTCAGGACCTTCTTTAGCAGACAGGCGAGGCAGAGCCGGGAGTTCGGGGGTTTGTGCAGATGTCGAAAGCAAGAGCCAGCACTCGCTCAGAGCAGCAGCGCGAAAGGCTCATCTGCCGAGGCAGGATCAGATCTGCGGGCTCCGGGGCCTCGCCCCCCACTCTACCCCACCCAGAGAGGTGCGCCTGGGATCTTTGCAGCAAGGCACGCAGTTTCGCGTTGTGCGCGCGAGGGTCCCCAGGCACGCACCACGTACACCCACAGCCTCTGGCGGGGACATTTGGAGTGCGCCCCGGGACGGGAGGGGGCCACAACGCCCAGGGCAGCCTTCTGCCAGGTCCCCGCCTGCGCATCCTCGCCAGGGAAGGACAAAGTGGCCCAACCCAACTTCTCCCTGCCCCCTGGGAAGGCAGCCTGGTTCGCCGGCTGGAGCGCGAGGCCGCAGCCGCTGGGCTTGGCACTTGCTTTTCCTCCGTGCGCACACAGAATTCAATTATGCCACCCCAGCGCAGCCTCGTCCTCTTTTGCTGTAGCGCCTGGGGCGTTTTGAAGGGGAATTTCCCAATCCTCAGATAAAAGCCGATCGTTCTAAACCGAGCTGGGTTCCGTAGTAACTACGGCGGGGTGGGGACAAAACGAATCCAAATCGGATGTGAGTTTACAGCCCGAAGTGGCTTATTTAGGCTCAGGGAGCGCCATTCCTAAACGCTCGGCTGCCGCTATTTCGGGAGAAGTTGGAGAGCGGAGAGAAAACAAGGTTATTTCAAGTGACTCCCGGAACCCAACATTCTTTCCAGGGCTCTCTAGGTGTCTGCCCGCCCCTGGGCTCCAGCTTCGCGGCCGGCCGCCCGGCCTTTGATAGTTCAACCCGGTCAGCTCCCGCGTGAAACTACCTGTTGGGAGATGCCGCAGCCGAGACATCCGGCCTGGTTTGCTCCGCGCGCCAGCCGGGCCCCGGGAGGACGAGGACGGAGAGCCATGGCCGGCCATGCGCGCCTGGCACTGCCCGGCCCCGGAGCTGCGCCCGCGCCTCTGCCCGCTCTGCGGGAACAGGAGGCGGGGGCCTGGCCGCAAGGATGGGCTCCAAGACCTCACGAACCTCTCCATCCGAACACCGCGAAGCCGCACCGGTTGTGCTGGCCTCTCGGTGCAAGTCTGACTTTAAAAACACCAAAAGCCCGCTGGCGGATTCCTCGGTGACCACCCCGCACCCTGCGGCCCAACACCGAGCCCTCCCCCTGCCCCGAAATTCACTCTCTGGCCTCTTGAAATGCGGAAAAGTCCCGCAGCGCTGGAGGAAGGAAACTCTGCGAGTTGCCGCGGGGGAAATGGCTCTGATCTTACGAGAAAACCGAATCTCTCTATTTTTAAACACTGGGTGAGGGAGCCCCGCTAGCAAGGCCAATTTGTACCGTTTTTTTACAGACTGGGATGGGGGGTGGGGGGCGATTTTCGGAGGCCCGGAGGGCAGGGAGCTTGTCGCTCACAGGAACCTGTGGGAAGGGCAGGTCGCTGATTTGGGAAGCGCATGGCCAGGGTTTGCCGCGCTAGGCGCCCTCTCCGACCAAGCCGCCCCGACATGAACTTGGGGGGAAAGGGGAGGCATGGGCTGGGCTAAAATGGGTGATTCCCCCCCCCCCCAGACGCGCGGCCGAAGGGAGTCTCCGCTTTGTGTCTCCGATGCGGGTTTCTGCTTTTTGATAAGCCCGCTCAGTTTGGGGAGCAGTGGAACTTGCGAGAAGCCCAACGGAGGGGCCCTCTGGGGTCCAAGGGGGCGGGAACACTTCCTCCGGGGCTGGGGATGCGGCGACACCTGATTTCCTCGGGCGTGCGCTCCCCGTCCTGCAGGGTCACCACGCGCCCCGCTGAAAGAACGAAATGGGGACAGACATTGGGCCCCCGCAGGGAAGGAGGGAGGGGCTCCCCGTTTTGTTCAGGGCACTCATTTTTACAGAGAAAACGGCCGGGCTACCTGGAAGGAGGAGAGTTTATTCGCGAGGATTTGCCGCACGGCGAGGAGAGCTGAGACTTCCCCCTGAAAGGCGGCTCGGCGCGCTCCCCGCACCGCCGTCCCTTCTTCTGATCCCCGCAGCCTGCAGTCCCACCCCGGGTCCCACGCCTCAGTCTCAGAGACATTCCCTTCCCCGGTTCCCGCTCCCTGCCCATCCTCTCAGCTCCGGGTGGCCCAGGGCCTCGCTGCGGCTGGAATAACTCTGGCAAACTTGCCCTTCCCAGGCGCTCACGTGCCCGTGGGCTTTCCGCGTGCACTGCAGCCTGGGGGCCGGCCAGGGGGTGCGGGCGCTGGGAAAGCCAGCGTGTTTTCCAGCACTCAGCCTCCGCGCCCGGTTTCCAGTTTAGTCCCAGAGGCACCGACCCACGGAGAATAAACAATGCCGCTTATTGGAGATGCAAACAAGCACGGAAACGAGCCACGCGGGAAAGCAAGCATTTTAACAAGCGGCCAGACGTGTCATGTACAGCGGAAGGCGTGGCTCTCCCATGACAGAAGCCCGCACTCTGGGTGTGTCAAGGAGGGCGGTGGGAGCTCTTTTCATTTATTCGGTTTTGCCTCTGGAAGGCAGGTGGAGTTGTTACCTGCTGAAGCCGCTCTGCAAGCCACCGCCACCTCCTCCCCGCTTAGCTCTCAAAGTCACACAGGGAGCGGTCATTCACCAGGGAGGGGTCTTCCAGGTGTCCACACACTTCCGCACCTTTTATTCCACTCCCCTCAACAACTGAAAACACTACCTTCCCTTTAGGCAGTGACAACAGGAGCTTTTTTTTTGGGGGGGAGGGGGTGGCCGAGGGGGTGAGATGTCATTGTAACAGGCATGGTCAGATAATTTAAGATACAAAAAAAATTTCTTTTGCCCTAGCCGGTTTGGCTCAGTGGATAGAGCGTCAGCCTGCGAACTGAAAGGTCCCAGGTTCGATCCCAGTCAAGGGCACATGCCCTGGTTGTGGGCTCGATCCCCGGTGGGGGACTTGCAGGAGGCAGCCGATCCATGATTCTCTCTCATCATGGATGCTTCTCTCTCTCTCCCCCTCTTCCTTTCTCTCTGAAATCAATAAAAATATATTTTAAAAAATTTATTTATTTTTTTTAAAAATAAATAAGCTCAGATTCCTTCTGAGTGCTGGCTGGGAAAGTGGGGGCTGGGAAGTCCTCCCAGGGTGCAGGGTGCAACTGATTTCTGTCCTGCCTCATGGCCTTGGGAAGGGTCTGCCATCTGCTCTGAACACCCCCTTACAATGTCAGAAAACTTGCTGCCTGCAAACATGGGCAGGAGGCTGCCATGGCAGGCGGCGCTGCTTTAAATAGGAAGAAGGGGGGGGGGAGTCCCCACCTTCCCACCCACCAGACGACCTGCCTCCCACCCCCAAAGGCCAAGCAGCCGGCAAGGACCACCACTAGGAACACCCAGATTCCGGGGGAGTGGGGTGAAAATGAACCAGCGGTGTGCTGTAGGAACAAATCTCTATTTGATTCTCAGGAGCTGAGGTGCCCCAGTACTGGTCTCCCCAATTCAACTGCTGAAGTTTTAGTGTCCCAGCCTCTGCACCTTCTATGGCACAGTCTCTCCACTGTTGTTGTTCAGCTAATGCTAGGAGAGACTTTGGAGGCGTGCTAGTCCATTTCTACTGCTTCTGATCATGCCAAGGAGAAGGTCTCATCTCATCAAGGTGAGTCCTGTGCCCGACACAGCGCTCTCCACCAAGGGAACTGGACTGGGGCTGGCTCTGGCAACCAAGGGCATCTCTTTTGTCGGGAAAATGGTACCAACTGTGCCCGAGGAACAGCCTAAATTTTCTTCTTCCCACCTCAGCTGATGGCCTTACACATTGTTGTTCATACACTGTTGTTGCCTAATTTAATTTTCTGTATGATCTTCAGAACTTGCTCAGCTGATGGCAGCCCTTTCTGCCCACCCCAGGTGGCACCTTCCCCCAGGAAGGGTTTCTGCCTCACAAAGTCAGGCTTGGGGGTCTCCTCTGCAAAGTCAGAGGCTGAATTTTAGAAGGTGCCTCGGGCATTGGGGGTGAGCATGGCTCTGTCTTTCCCACCATTTTCCAAATCAATTGGCATGGATCTTTCCATTTTACAGATGTGGAAACTGAGGGGCAAAAGAGGGACTTGGCTTAATCAGGGTCACACAGTGAGCTGAGAGCAGAGTCTGCACCAGAACCCACATTTCTTTTTTAAATTTTGTTTAGAGAGAGAGGAAGGGACAAGGAGAAACATGAGCGAGAGAGAGAGAGAGAGAGAGAGAGAGAGAGAGAGAGAGAGAGATCTGCTGCCTTCTGCATGCCCCCTACTGGGGATCAACCTCATAGAGAGCCCACAACCCAGGAGTGTGCCCTAAGCCTGAATGGAACCAGCGACCACTCAATGCATGGGACGATGCTCCCTCCACCAACTGAGCCAGACCCCAAATTTCTTGATGTGAAGCCCCTTTGCTCAGTGTTGAGGGTGGTATGGAAGCTAATAATAAAACACTGCTCAGGAAGCATCAACTGTGCATCAGGCCATGTGCCAGACACTTTACACAACTCATCATCACAGCAAGTCTAAGGAGCATCATTAGTCCAAATGAGAATAAAAAATAAAATTGTAAGAGTAATATATGTATAAGCCAGAATACTTCAAATAATACCCAAGGGCATACGATGAAAATAAAGATCTCCACCTCTGCCGTCTCTCCCAGACCATGTTGATGTTTTTGGTTCATTTAGTAAGGTTCTCCCCATAACTGATACACAGATGTGATCGATGCTTTATGAATGAGGAGAGCGAGGCTCATGGTCAAGACAACCAGCTGTGGCTACTGACTCCAGACTCAGTGCTTCTGTTAGTCCACATGAGCGAAGCTGAGTGGGGAGAAAAAGGAGTGAGCGAGGCCCCAGATAAAATGAAGGGTCAGGTCAGCGTTTACGTCACCCCTTCCCCTCCTCCCCACCTGCCCCTCTAGGCTCCCGCTATTGCTACAGTGTTTCAGGACCTGAGCCCACAGGCCCCTTCCACGAAGAGAACCTGATAACCACTTGTGGTGACTGCATTCCTCTCCCCAGGCCGCTGTCACCCAAGTAATGTCACCCCAGTACTGCCACACACACCCCGTGCTGCCCCCACCCTGGACTAGCTCTGGGACTGGGGTAAGCCTCTTCAGCGTTAACTTTCCCTGCCTCCCTCTCAGCATTGTTGGGGAGCTCAAAGGAGAGACAGGGAAAGGACTGTGTATCCCTGAAATCTTTATGTAAATAGAGCAGCTGCGCTAGGGCCCCCATGGCCCTTGAATTCCAAACAGTGGATTTTCAGTGTTCTTTGCAAAAGGGTGTGTTTTGGGGGGTTTGAGGGTTTGCGTTTTTGTGTGCTGTGTCAATAGGACCAGGGCTAGAAGTGTGCCTTCAAGTGGAAGGGGATGTTCACTCATTGGTGAAAAATGGGAGCACTGAATCTTTGGGATCAGAGACTTTGGGAGTACAAAGCGGATTTCTCTGGGCTGGAGAACATGCCGCGCTCAGCTGGTGAAGGCAGGAGGAGGCCTCGTCCTGCTTGGGGTGCACAGTCCCAGGTGTGGCTGAAAAGATGCTCGAGCCTGTCTCGTTGGGGAAGTGTCCAGCACCCAAGGCTGACCTGCGACTGTTCCAGAGCAGGCAGGGGATGGGGAGGGTACGTGCTGGGCAGCATGCATTTCATTTGTTTATCCTGTGTTCCAGTGGAAAGGGAAGGGGTGTTAGGAGACGGATATGACCATTCTTCCAAGAAGCTCGTCCTGTCCCCGAGGCTCCTTCTTTCTGGAAGAATCTTTAGAAGCACCCTGAGTTGAGGGGACTCCAAGTGAGAGCAAATAATGGGCGGGGGGCCATGGTCTCCCAGGCTGTGCGGAGGAGGAGCAGGTGTGGCGGGCTGGTGTGTCTGAAAATCCGTCGAGACCCAGGAGCGACAGCCTGTGAAACGCACACATCTTCGATGGTCCCGAGGAAGAACCCGAGCCTCAGGGAGGAAGAAGGAAACGGATTTTCAATGAATGAAGGGGGCTGCGTTCCAGAGAAAACCAGTGACAAGGAGGGAAGGTCCGATTTTCTTGGAGGCCCAGCCAGGCTGCGGAGCCTGCCTTCAATGCCGGCGTCAGGACAAAGGATGCTGCGCCCCCTGGTGTCCGCCTGGCAGTCGGCGCCAGCTCGCTGCGGCCGGGAACCTTGGGCCGTCAGACACAGGGTGGACCGTCCAGCTGTGAAAGTCCTCGGGTCAGATGCCTTTTCTTGTTTGCTAAGAGAGTGGAAGTCGAAATAGCCTTTGCTTTTCTCAATTCTGGAATCTGAATAGTGACTCTGCTGTCGAGAGAGGAGGGTTTTGTTCTTGCATGCGCTGGAGGCAGACCAGACAATGCCTGTTTAGCCAAAAAGCAAAATCCTGCACTTTAGGTAGAGAAGCGGGTGTGGGGCGAGTCATTGAACATTTTAGAACCTCCCTTTCCGGTATTAAAACCAAAGGGGTGAGAGTAAGATGTTGGTAGCTCTTTTCCAAGCTCTACTACTGAGATTTATTGGATAACATGTTACACTACTTTTCCAGAGCCTTGCAAATTTGACCTTTTAAAAAATTGCTATGAAGGTGCAAATGTTGTATGTTTCAGCATCCCGAGTTCCTGATCCTGAGCAAAGGGTGTTTTGTGTGTGTGTGTGTGTGTGTGTGTGTGTGTGTGTCCCCCTTCCTTTTAAAAATGCAAACTGTGCCTCTTTTTAGCACTGTAGCCGTCGCCTCTGCCTTTTGTGGGGCCTCCTACAGAAAGCAGCAGAGTGAGCAGGCCTTCCGATGCTGCTGTTTCCTTTAAAAATAAAGCACGAACGTGCGGCGCTGGAAATTATGCTCCTAACGTGTTCCATGTGGTAGGTGTGAATATCTGCTTCAATAGTTCCAGGCACAAGACCAAAACCTTCCCCAGAATTAGCAGCGTTTTCAGCTATAATCTAGCTCACGTTTCCACCAACAGGTACAAAGGCCAATGTGGGAGTATGCTCTGTCCAAGGGGCTGTGTGGTTGGGTTCCACTGAAATTCCAGGCTGTTCCTGGTATGGTCAGGTGATTTGCAGTAGAAACAGCCCCAGGAAGAATGATGGTGTCATCCAGAGTTCACGCTCCTTACCCCTGCATGGTGAGACGCTGAGAGGAGGAGTCACTTCTGTCTCCCGGCAATATCTCCTTTCTTATCTCTGTGTAGTGGGTGCATTTTGCCTTTTGTTTTTAAGAAACTGATCCAGTCCTGCAAGAGGTCACTGGAGGAGCAATCTTGGCTTTGCGGGTGTGGAGGGAGTAGGCAGCCATTGCCCTGTAATGGACAGTGTCAGCATCTGATGTGCCGCGTGGGGGGAGCAGGTCCCTCTGCATGAGAGAGGTGAGCTGGGAGGAAAAACAACAGCACAGACAAGATGACCATGGCCACTGTGGAGGATGGGGTTAGCGCAGTGACCGGGAGCGCTGTGCCTCCTCTGTCGGGGGCCAGCTACGTTCTGGCTTGAATTGGGTTGTATCCATCTTCCACTCCTAGGCTGAAGTCCTAACCCCCAGTACCCAGAATGTGACTGTATTTAGAGGTAGAGATTGAAAGATGTTACGAAGTTAAAAGGAGGTCATTAGGGTGAGCTCCAATCTACTGTGACTAGAGAAGTCCTTAGAAGAAGGGGCCAGACACAGGTACAGAGGGAAAACTCCACTAAGACACAATGAGGAGGGGCCTCAGTGAGTAGGCAAGCCAAGAGTGAGGCCCTAGGACAGTGGTTCTCAACCTCCTGGCCCTTTAAATACAGTTCCTCATGTTGTGACCCAACCATAATATTATTTTCGTTGCTACTTCATAACTGTAATGTTGCTACTGTTATGAATCGTAATATAAATATCTGATATGCAGGACGGTCTTAGGTGACTCGTGTGAAAGGGTCGGTCGACCGCCAAAGGGGTCGCGACCCACAGGTTGAGAACCGCTGCCCTAGAACAAAGCAATCCTGCTGACACCTGGATCTCAGGCTTCCAGCTGCCAGTGTTGTCAGAAAGTGAATTCTTGTCATTTAAGCTACTCAGTCTGTGGTTCTTTGCTACGGTAGCCCTAGCAAACTTATACAAGTCGCAACTCACACCAGCCAGTTTTGTGTTCCAGTTGCGGATGCAGACCTAGAGTCACCATTTTTTGTTTTTAGTTTTTATGAGAGGCTAAGAATCTTTGCTTCTCAAATGTTGGCAGGAGGGCTAGCTTCATGGGCATTGACCTGTGAAGTCACATAAGACCCCTACCTACAGTCAGCCCTCTGTATCCGCGGGTTCTGAATCCCTGGATTCAACCAACTGCGAATTAAAATTGCTTGAAATAAATCTCACATTGTGGCTGACATATACTATGTAGTTAAGGCTTAGGATGGTTGCGTCTGTGCTGAACACATACAGACTTTTTGTGCTTGTCATTCATTATTCCCTAAACAATAGCATAACATCTATTGACATCATTTACATTATGTTAGGAATTATAAGTAATCCAGAGATGACTTAAAGTATATGGGAGGATGTACCATATACTATGCCATTTTATGAAAGGGACTTGAGCATCCTGGGATTTGATATGGGGGGCAGGGGGATTCTGGAACCAATCCCCCCATGGATACTGAGGGATGACTGTAGTAAAAAGTCGCCTCCCAAACATTTGGTTTATTGCTCTGCTGTTGCCATCTTGAAATTCTTAAAATTTTGAACAAGGGCCCTTCATTTTCTTGTCGCACTAGGCCCCACAAACTATGTAGCTAGTCCTTAGTATAAATTTTAAATAATGTTCAGGTTAAGCGTTTGGCAGCCGAAACAACATATGTCTGAGGCTGGATGTAGCATGGGACACTGATAGGAACCTCTTGTCACTAATTGGATGAAGACCTCTCATTCCCTGAGAATCCATGGGAAGGAATTTATGGAGCCCAGAGGTATCATGGAGGTGAGAGAAAAGATATTCCCAGGTGTGACTCCCTGAGATTCTGCAGGACCCAGTGTGGCCCTGACCAAGATTCTTTTCTCTCTCCGGGATGGGCCATGAGAACCTCTCAGTAAGAATATGTTGAGAAGAGGCCCAGCAAGAGGAACTGTTTGGTTTGGGGCGAAGGGCTGGGTTGGGCCCCCACCAATGACTGATGCTGGAAGCTCTCCCAGGCTCGTCCATCTAGGCACCGAGCTGAGCTTTGGGAAGCTGGATCTGAATATATTCCCCAGATGGCCATCAAGACCCTGTGGGCCAGTGCAGCCCATGTAATAGCAACACAGACATAGCAAGCAGCAGCGGTGAGAGCGGACTGTGAACAGGACTCTTCTCCTTAAGCCCAGCCAGTCCCAGGATTCCTGAAGGTTCTCAGCTGCGCTGGGCTAGGAGGGCTGAGCTGCAAGAGTGCAGCCTGGCCGGCCGGCTTCCAGGCAGACTTGACCGTTAATTGTAAGTAAATGATATACTTTTTCATGGTACATGCCATGCCAGTTGATTCTGAAACTTTGGAAGAGAAAGTTTGGCCCCTGGTGAAAGGAAGGCCAGTCCTCGGTGGAGCAGAGTCATGGGGATATTATGAAGAGATCCTGTTTTGAAGGCTTTGCGTTGATTTATAGAACCTCACCGAAAATATTATAGCGGAATGTTTGGTCAGGAGGCCTGCTTTTTTAAGTTCTATTTCTGCCCAGTACTGGCTAGCTGGGGAGTGTAAATTTTAAAAGAAGTCATTTCTTATGCACATTTATGCAAACTCCCTCAGGGGAATGAGTGAAAGACTGTTTGAGACACTCCGAATTTCTTGGAAGAAAGTTGCTATATAAATTAATATAGAGCTTTTTTTTCCTTCCTTTTATCACAGGTCTGCAGGACATATGGAAGAACTCTCCCATCATGCAAGGGAGAAAATGAAGCTCTCTACTGGCCTCTATCAGGGAAGCTAACATTTCTCCTCTCCCATGCAAGTTTTCCAAACCACAAGATTCTGATTTCCAGGTCAGAGAATAAGGCTTTCCTTTTGTTATTCTTTATACTTTGCCTGGGAAGAGTCCCCGAGGGAGCATGCGAGGGACTGATTATTGTGAGCCTGTTTGGGGCGAGGCCAGGACTCAGGTACAGCCCCGGGTGTGCAATCACCTGCACAGTGATCTGTGGGCCCTAAGTCAGCTCCTAAGGTCTCCTGACAAACACCATCGCCCTCCCCCACTTCTCCTCTGGGCTTAGCCAATCCCAGGATTCTTAAGGGGTTGGGTTAGTGAGTCCATATTTAAGAGGATTCAAATCTAAACTTGGCATTTCTGATTTAATTCCTAAGTGACAGTTGCCTTAAGCAAGAGGAAAATAAGAAACCTTGCTAAACATTGAATCTTAAAGACCACTGGTTTAAGAGAAATGAAAACTATGTCCATGAATGTTCACAGCAGCATTAGCTTCATGATAGCCCAAAAGGGGAAACAATTCAAATGTCCACCAACTAATGAATGGATGAAGAGAATGTGGTATATCCATACAATGAAGTACTACTTGGCAATAAAAAGGAATGAAATACTCATACATGTTACAGCATTGATGAACGTTAAAACACCATGCTAAGTGAAAGAAGCTAGTCATATAATGTAGGATTCCATTTATATGAAATTCCTAGACTAGGCAAATCTATAGGGACAGAAAATAGACTAGTGGCTGCAGAAGGCTGGGAGTCAAAAGGCGGGCATTGGAAGGCAATGGTACAGCGATGAACATGTTCGAAAGTTAATTGTGGTGAAGGTTGAACAACTCTGTGAATGGACCAAAGCCAATGGATTTTGTGCTATAAATGGGTGAATTGCATAGTGTGCAAATAATATTTCAATACAGCTGTTAAACATTTGTTTTAAATGATACTTTTAAAAAGAGCATTGCTTTATGTCTCTTTTTCTGCATCTCACCACCTTGGGATCCATGTGCTCAGGCTTACAAACAGATTTTATGAGCTAAGTAAAATGAGGATGTGGAAAATAGTGATTTTCCCCTTAGTTCAGTGGTTCTCAACCTTCTGGCCCTTTAATACAGTTCCTCATGTTGTGACCCCAACCATAAAATTATTTTCATTGCTACTTCATAACTGTAATTTTGCTACTGTTATGAATCGTAATGTAAATAATTGATATGCAGGATGGTCTTAGGCTACCTCTGTGAAAGGGTCGTTTGACCACCAAAGGGGTCGCGACCCACAGGTTGAGAACCGCTGCCTTAGACGGAGAGATTGACTTGCAGGTCGGTGCACAGCCACAATACTTGTACCTGTAACTGTTTTGAACTTTGCTGCAAAATTTTGCCTTAGGCTCAAATCATTAAAATATGTTTAAGCAATGATACATAAGTGGCTTTGTTGTTTCTGTCTTCCCATATTCCTTTCCGCTTCCTTAAGTAATAGCACCTCAATTTTCTCTTAAGAAACCACCCACCTTCTTTTCAGTTCATGTGGTTTGAATATTGTTGACCCTTTCTTTGCCGCAGGCTCTGTGACTCAGGCCTGGTCAATCAGCAAATTCTATTAAGTAGCATGTTGGAGCTGGCTCATACCAGCTCATCCGAACCAACTCGTAAATTTTTAGGAATTTTGTGAGCCAGTTGTTAAACATAATCATTATTAAAAGCTAGATTACATGAACTTATAATTAAATAAATTATATTTAAAACAAAGTTAATAGGCTCTCAACATTCATTGTTTCCTATTCATTTGATTAGGGTTTACTGCTATCTGTGCTCTGGAGTTTCCTTACACCTACTGGACGTACGGTATAAGGGTGGAAGTACTGTGTCAGAATGTGTTACTGTGCATCTCCTCCAACTACAGGTTCAGTGACTTCCCAGGGGCAGCCTGTCGTTAGCCATGGTGGCAGTATTCAACTACGGAATTAGGCAAATACTATACATCAGGGCTTTCCCTTTTCTGTCAGGAGACTGTTAAACATGTACCAGCTTGAGTGGCTTAAACAGCAGTCCCCAGAAGCCATGTTTGTGTCCTGATCCCTGGAATTTGTGAATATACCTTATTTGGAAAAAGTGCCTTAGCAGTTGGAATTAAGTTAAAGATCGTGAGATGAGATCATCCTGGATTATCCCCGTGACCTTATGATATGAGGGAGAGAGAGAGAGAGAGAGAGATTTGACACAGACACAGAGGAGGCACACAGATAAGAGGAGAGGCAACGTGATCACATACATAGACAGAGATTGGACTGATGTGACCATAAGCCAAGGAATGCCTGGAGTTATCAGGAGTTGGAACTAAATCTCCCCCAGGGTCTGTGAAGGGAGCACAGGCCTGGTCACACCTTGATTTCGGATAACTGGCCTTCAGAAATTGTGAAAGAACAGATGAATCTTTTTTTAAGCCACCTAGTCTGTGGTAATTTGTTATGGTCACCATGGGAAACTAATATACCTGCATACCACTGCAGCATGACTGCATGGTTCCGGGATGGCTACGTGACCCAAGCCAGGGCCATGAAGGTTAGTGTCTACTGTAAAAGAAACACTCTCAGACTGGAGGGTTGCTGAGTGGTTCCATGTTGGCTACTATACTCGCCCACAAATGCAAATAGTGCAGAAAGTGGTCAAGTTGGGATCTCAGAGAAAGAGAGGGAGAGGGAGAGGGAGAGGGGGAGAGAGAGGGAGGGAGGGAGGGAGAGAGAGAGAGAGAGAGAGAGAGAGAGAGAGAGAGAGAGACAGACAGACATTTTAGACAACGTTGTTTGAGAAGCTGAATCTAATCTACCACTTGGAGTTTTTATTATAGGAACAAATGTCTTTTCATTTTAAACCAAGTTCCCAACCAATATAGACATGTCAATTTTCAGAGAACATTTGAAAGTGCTAATTTGCACAGGCAGGGTTGTTGATATATACAAGTGCTATCATTTGATCAGTTACCATTTTGATCAGGCATAACTGACAACCAGAGAAATAGAAATCAAACAGTGAACAATCTGGGATCTACCCAAACACAATCATGTTCATTTGTTCCACACATACTTACTGAGCCCGACCATGTCTAAAGCATTCCATTCAGGATGGATACCCATCCTTTTAAGAACTTACAATGAATTTGCCAGTAAGGTGTCTAGTATAGCCTACATCATTGAGATCACCATTAGTACTAACTTTTTATTATTTAGCTCATTTTCTTCTGGACAGTACTAAATTCATTTTCCTTCACTATTTTTTTCCTAGAGTGAATTTGTTTAATGCACAATCAAAATATTTTAACTTTTTTATGAGATTACATTTAAATCTCATAAAAGATATTTTGCCAAATTGAATATTTTTAGTTGGGAAGATATTCTCAAAGTGCTTTTCAATGACATTGTACCTTTGGTAATTTTGTACCTTTCAAGAATTTTTATTTCCCATTACCCTTAGTAATTTATTAGTGGAGACTGGCATATTTCTGAAAGGAGCATGTCACAGAAAATCCTAGGGAGAGACATACTGTATTGAACTCATTTTAAAATAAAAGGAAAATCTTTTTTACCTTCAGCATTTCTATCTTTAAACATTTTTCCACTTCAAGAGGTTTAAAATTAATTTTGTCCCCCATAATCCTATTTCTTTCCGCTACTTTCCAATACCTTTGTTTTTTGATGAGCACGTTTTGGATGAATTCCCAGTCAACTTTTAAAATCTAATTAAACTCAGCTAAGTTTAACTCAGATAGCATTTAGAGTCAATTTCTTGATAGTTGAATAACTAGGGGCCTATCTTGGGGATTCTTAAAACAAATGGTTCCTGAGGGTTGCTTGTTGCTGAACGTTACTAGCACTGATGTCAGCAACATCAATAAACTAATGCCTGCATGTCGTGACTTAAAATAGCAGTGATCTTTCAAATGCAAATATCCAAAGACTATATTATTTGCTAGCACTTTTATATTTGCTAGTAGCATTAATTATCAAAAGGAATTGTTTTGAGTATTTTCAAGGCCATTCCTCCCATAAATCATCAAACACATAAAGAACAAGATAGCAAACCACACACACACACACACACACACACACACGGCCTAGGAAATTAGAGATTTCACTAAGGAGGGATAGCGTACATTAATCAATCAATAACAATTCATATTTACTCTCCTAGTCTAGAACAAGCCTCCTCTCTTTGCTACAAAAAGGAGCCACCAAAATCTTTTGGGAGATTAGGATCGTTACCAATATGGCCTTAAAGGAAAACATGAGAAAATAAAAACTGTTTTTATATCCCCTATAGAAGCCTAAGTTAAAAACTGGGAACATATCAAGTTTACCAAAAACAGGGGAAAACAGATGAAAATAAGCTTTAGGAGACCACTTTCTTTCCATGCACAAAAGCAGCTTTCAAATGTTACTCATTCTTGATAACGCTGGCTAAAGAGAATCCAAGTAGTTTGCTTTTCCCCTAAAGCTAAAAAGAAACTTACCATCAAAGTTAAATATAAGGAACCAGAAAAAATCAGTGATTTGTTCCTTGATGGAAAATTTATGCCAGAGATACGAGTTTCAGGGTGTTTTTTTCTTACACTAAATTATTTTCTTCATGTGGAAAACTGATAGAAATCTAGGTGAATGGATATAATTAAGTACTTTTGTGGCTCCAACTCTAAATTATTATTATTTTTTTCATCGAACATCTCAACATTTGCCCAGGAACCAGAGGAGAGGAACAGCTTTTTCAGAGTGAGGCCCTCAAACCTTTCCAGGCTGCCTGGACAAAGGTTTGGAATGAATACAATAGCGAACCATCCTGCCTTGGACCCGAATCTAGATTGATGACCTAATACATCTCTGCCTGCCATAGCTTTATGAGCATCAAGAACTGGGCGCCTGCCACTATCAACAAACAGAGCTTCCCCAGAGCTTATCCATCCACAGAAACTCAAGTATCCCCCAAAGCACAGCTCACACAGTCTCCCAGGGCTCACGGCGCTTCCTCTAGCTTTCACCACACGTGACATGGAAACTCCTCTTTGCCAGGATCATTCTTAAAGAAGAGGAAGTGTGCCCGTTCCTCTCCCGTGTCATCTTGGTTTTTGAACAGAGCAATCACTGAGAAGCTAAGGAAGCTTAGCGCCAGCGTCCTCCTTGTCCAGGGCCCCTCATTTTGTATTTGTACTTTTGCATTCTTTTCGTCAAAAGAATCCCCTCGATTGTATAAACTATAGGCCATCCCCTCCCCACCGCCCTCCCCCAAATTGGGATCTGCTCCTCAATCCAAGAGAACTGACCCCAAATCTTAGCTTGATAAAAGCGTACAAATTAAACACAAACTCTTCTTCGTCATTTATGGACATCCCCTACCCCTGGCCAGTCACCATGAAGGATGAGATCTCTTAGTTTGAGCCTCTGGTCCTCAGATGTCCTCTCACCTAGAGAAGTGCTTCAAAAACCAGCCGCACGTTAAGCATATTCTCCTTAGCTCCTCCCTGAAAGGTCACCCTACTGAGGGCTAATTATTACAATGGCTCATGAACTCTTTAGGCCAGAAGTATTTCCGTGCCTGGTCAAGTGGTATCACTGTTCCAGTGTCAGCGAAGCTTCGTTTTCCAATAAAGTTCATTGGTTTGGACTAGACTTCTATACCTTTCCTAACAGGGCTCTTGAGGGACCAAGCCACAGAAACATTTATTTTTTTCTTATTATGAAAGTATCATATGTGTGAGTGCGTGTGTGTAAAACATATCTTGAAACATTATAATAATATGTAGCCTAGGAAGTGAAAATCTTCTATAATCTCACGCAGCTGAGAAAACCAGTTAACTTTTTTTTTCAAAGCATATATTAAAATTTCATTTATTATTTTACAAAAATAAGATTATACTCTCCACTTTGAAGAGTGCTATATTTATACCACCTCGTAGTATGTCTTAGACATCTTTCCATGCCCGTCTGTAAAAAGTAATCTTTTTAGTCCTTTTTTTTAAAAAAAAAATGTTCCACGGTATTGCACTGTATGCCCGACACACTTTCCTTAACCAATTGCTGTTAATGCACGTTTGGGTTCTTTCCAATTTTCCCTGTAACAAATATTCTTGCAAACATCGTTTTACACTTACATCTTTGAGCAGTTTTGTAGGAGTATTTCTCTATGATGAATTCCCAGAAGGTGAATTATTATTGGGTCAGAGGGTATGAGCATTTCATTTTTAATAGCTATTGCCAAATTGCTCTCCAATAATTTTATACCGATTTACACCCACAACCACACTGTAAGAAGGAGCCTGTCTCCCCATCCCCCCTCCCTTAGCAACACTAAAACCATGCAATTTGGGGATGTCTGATGTGAGTTAGGAGTTAAGAGGTTCAGCCTGTGGGGTTTTTTCCCTTTGTGAAGAGCTAACAAAGAGATCAAAAGTCTCCCCCTTTCCTTGATGAACCCCCTGCTCTGAGTGAGCCAATACCCAGACAGACATCTAGTTAATGTGAGAGGCGGAAAATTCTAACACCTACTGCTTATGTCTCGCTGAATTTATTACAGACAATTTGTCCGTGAATGTGTAAGCAAATGTGCGAGTTATAGTATACTTAACAACAACTACTAAAGAAATATAAATGGGTACGGACTTTTGCACTGCTGTTTCAATGTAAACAACACATTTAAAAGTGCAGCGTGAGAATGTTTACATCTGTACAATAATTTGATTTCACCCCTATGTTTATTGGAGCAAAGTAATTTGAAAAAAAAAAACACAACCTATTCTTTAAAGAGATGTGAAGAGTGACTTTGAATCAGCCCATTAAGGAAGAGCAAGGTTTGCCAAATACCAGTCTTCAGGAGCTCATTTTGGGGGTTAACTATGGCTCGAATTTCCTGAATTAGGAGCACTGGGCATTAAACTGGGGGAAATTTCAGGAGTTATCCAGTCTAAAGATTTGGATTTCTGCTCCACAAAGCCTTAGAGTTGCTTCAACAAAACAGAAGAGGTTGGTAGAGGAGTAGAGTAGCCAGGGGTTCAAGGTTCTTGGTGTTCCAACCCTAATCCCACCCTAAGAGGCCCACTTCGGACTATTTTATGTGTTAGGTCACATATTGTGTTATCTGGGACAAGGTGATCTCTGATTTTCCTCATCTGCACAGTAGACATTCTAACACTGCCTATTTAAGAGTAACAAAGGCATAATTAAATAATACCACACACGGAAAGTGCTTAGCCCAGTGCCTGGTATAGGCCAAGGACTCAATTAATTTTTGCTATTTTATTATCTAAGATTTACCTTTAAAACAGGGTTTTCCTGCTAATAAATACATGTTAAAACCACCCAATTATTTTTATCTCCTGTAAAATATGATGATTATTTCAGATGGAGTGGTTTTATATGTATTTCTTGATTCCCAATCAAATGGTCATTTTCATTCTCGAACCCCTGTCCAAAATAGCTGGGATCTCTGAGGATAATGTGGCCTCCCACACACCAGGAAGTGCCACCCGCCAGCAACCTGGCCGAGACCAGGGCTGCTCTATCTGTGTTCCAGTTGATTGATGGCAGACAGATGACCATGCAAAGCAAAGTTTTCCCTGTCCCGTGGGAGAAGGTCCCTGTAGGTTCATCACAAGAATTAACATGAAAGTTACAACATGTTAAGAATAGTACCTAGTTTGCCTCCCTATGATTGTAAGGATCGTTAAAAGGAATTTGGAAATAGACACTTACTTAAGCTTTCTACGACTAGCTGAATTTTCTATTCTTGGCCGGACATTTTTAAGAGGAAGAATTCATCCAACAAACATACACTCTTATCAATCCTTTTCTTAGAAAAGCTTGTTTTCCTGTAGGGGCAGTTTGCAAGTTTTCCTAATGAATCACAGACATGAGGCGGGAGCGGGCGAGCGTCAAGCTTTTTCCTTTTTGAATGGTTTTAACTTGAGACCAAAAGACCCGGGAGTAGAAGCAAAACCTTCCAAACTGTGTATGTTTTCGACCCAAGAACTCCTTCCATGCCAGTCACTTCTGCTGCCTGAGAGCCAGACGTGGGTCTGGGGAGGGGCTTCTCTGTGTCAGGCCATTTGGGGGCTGTCGTAGACTTAGGAACAAGGAGACAGAAAAGCTGTAGAATTAAGGGTTGAAAACAGCACTTAATGAAACCCCTCCCTCCAGACGCTCTTGATCAAAGTCTCCGCTTGCACTAAGACAATCGATCTACAGTTGCATACATAAAATGTTGGCAACACTCTGTCCTCGTGGCTTTCAACAGAGGTTTCAGGCCTCCGAAACTGGGCATGGTCCCAGAATTGAGACCCAGTTCATGACGCATACCAGAAGACACACCACCGCAGCTGAGGCCCGTGCAACCACTTTCTTTTAACCTCGCGTCTGTGAAAAATTACTCTCCAGAAAAATAAGTGAAACCCGATGTCTTCTCCGGGTGGTTATTTTTGCGCCTATGAAGTCAATAAAACTCTCCAGATTTATTAGACAGCCCTGCTGCGGAAGACAAGACCACTTCCTATTCCCCAGCAGAACTGTGTGCCTTTCCTTACTGTAATCTTCTGACCACAGATTTTCATTTCACTCATTTCTTTTCTTTTTCCCAGAAAAATTTGTCAGAACCCCATAGGTAAGTGAGTAGGCCTGCTTTCAAATCCCAATCTCTGGCACCCAAGAGTGGCCAAAGGAACAATGTCAGGCCCCCCTGGCTTTTCTCTTTTGTTTCTTACTTCAGGGGGGCTCTCTTTCCTCCCCAGCAGAATCAGCGAGGAGTTTGGCTGTTTCCCCTTTCACCACCCTAAGTATTAAATGGAACACCTACCAACCATTTCGCCTCCTGTGAGAGCCCCCGAACTGTGGGTTGATGACCATGGTAATGACAATTGGCTTCAATTTCATTTAATACAACAGTATTAAATAACAGCGTTGAGCCCTACTACATATGCCAGGGCTCTCCTGGGTAGAGAGATGCAAAGGTGTAGAGGATCATGCGCATTCTCTCTAGGAGCTTAGAGTTTACTGGGGGAAATAAACATGTTCACACGTAGAAGTCATTGAGTGTGACAGATTATTAATAAGCAGAACCTTGTGGGACATAAAGACTCGAGCCTGGAAAGGTAACAAAAGGCTTCTCAGAGGAGATGACCCTTGGGCTGTGTGCTTAGAGGTGAGTAGGAGTTCATCAGATGAACCTGAAGAAGGACAAGCCCAGTCAGGGGACCAGCACGTGTGGAGATTCCGAGGTGTGAAACACGGCACGTCCAGAACCAAGAAGTTCTGTGCATTGGGAATGAAGGTCAAAATGTTGTAAGCCACCTGTGTTCACACATGAGTGTGGGTATATTTTTAGGTGATGGGGAAACTGCTGCATAGGTTAACAGCTTGGCGGAATTGTAGATGATCAGGAGAGGGGGGCGAGCGGCTGAATGCTCTGCAGTGGAGAAATGAGGAGACCCTGGACTAGGCCAGTGTGGTAGGCATGGAGAGCGAGATGTCAGGCGATAGCAAAGAAGAGGTAGTAGTAGATGTGCATAGTAGTAGTGACAACAAAGAAGAAGGTGGTAAAGATTCCCACTCCGGAATGATTTTTAAGCAGTTGTATTCCATTACTGAAGAGTGAAAATTACCCCCCAAATTGCGTTTAATTCTAAGTTATTGGCTCACTAACATTTTTTTCTCCACCTACTTGCAAAAATGATTTGAGGTAGGAAAGGAATTCTGTAGCTGGAGCCAGGGTCACCCTGCCTGACTGCGGCCTTGCCCATCTGTGAACTGGTGAAGAGCATTCGTAGGACATTATCCTTGGTTCTGTCATTCAGAATATTATTTAAAGAAATTGATGCCAGTGCTGTCTTGAAGAGCTTGAGTTTTGATTATCCCCCTGTTAAAATGCCACACATGTCAACTTACCTGGCACTTCCTTGGATGATAACTTCTAGCTCCCTTACTCACATTTTAGGGCACTAAGAGAGAAGGTGCTCTTCTCTACGTGACTCATTTGGTTTGGGCAAAGGAAAAGGTGATGAAGTCTGGTATCTGGGAGTCAGATAACTCTTGGTTTGTTCCCTATGAATTTGGGCAAGACACCTCAGCTCAGTTTCCCTGACTGTATAAGGACAGCATTAATATCTGCCTCATTGGTGTAAGAATTAAATGAGCCAATGAAAAGCCCAACTCAGCACATATAGTAAGTGACAGGTCTCTAACACTCTGTGTAATGTCTTGTGCTGGGTGCTTGATATGTCATATCTTGTTGCAATCTTCTAGTTTTACAGAAAAGGAAACTTAAGGTATATGAGGACTGTATTTTTCTTTATCTACTATATTCCCAGGCCCTAGAATAGTGTCTACCTCAAAGCACACAAGTACCTGGCTATGAGGAATTAAATAATGACTTGTCCAGTCCTGGCCAGTGTTTCTCAGTGGTTAGAGTGTCTCCCTGCACACCAAAAGGTTTCAGGTTCAATTTCCTGTCAAGGGCATGTACCTGGATTGCAGGTTCAATCCCAGCCCAGTTGGGGTGCCTGCAGGAGGCAACCAATTGATGTGTCTGTCTCACATCAATGCTTCTCCTCTCCTCTCCTCTCCTCTCCTCTCCTCTCCTCTCCTCTCCTCTCCTCTCCTCTCCTTTTCCTTCCCTCCCTTCCTCTCTCTAAAAATCAGTGAAAAAATATCCTTGGCTGAGGATTAAAAAAATAATAATACCAATAATGACTTGTCCAAAGACAAACATCTAGTAAAGTAACATGAGTGGGATTCAGAACTGCATCTGCATGATAATAAGACCAGCACTCTTTTAATGAGTTCCCAGTTTTATTGTGTAAATGAAAATGACCTGGAAGCTGAAAGAAGGGCTGCTTGGTGCCTTCTTTTACTACCAGTTTTCAAGTTATTTAATTATCATCAAGTTAGGGTTATCAGGATCAATAGTTTCTACCTATACCATTTAAAAGTCATTTTCTGAGTTTTTCTGCATGGGTCAAGCTCATGGCTGATAATTCTTCCCTCTGGAACCCTCTTTCCATTTTTTCATGTTTTCCTGGCAAGGTCTACCTACGATGGTCTTCTGAAGTACATCGTCTTTAACATCTCCAAGCTAGAACTCATCAACCAGCCCCCACCACTTCCTTCCCCACACCCACCGCCCAAAGCTCTGCTTTCCCTTATGGCATATATATACATATATGCCATAGAGGAAGGGAGAGGGAGAGAGAGATAAAAACATCAATAATGAGAGAGAATAATTGATCGGCTGCCTCCTGCATGCCCTCTACTGGAGATCGAGCCTGCAACCCGGGCATGTGCCCTTGACCAGAATCAAATACAGGACCCTTCAGTCCACAGGCCGACCCTAGCCACTTAGCCAAACTGGCTAGGGCTTCCCTTATGTCTCAGTACCCGGTGTTTTCACCCACCCAGTCACTTGAGTGAGCAATTGTGGAGTCAGTCTTTACTCCTCCTATTTACTTTTACCTATCAGGTCACCAAGTTTCATTGTTTCTACATCAAAAAAGTTTTTCAAAGCTGACTCTTCCTTTTCATCTCAACATGAAAACTCTTTAATTCAGTACTTCGCCTGAAGGGTTCTGACAGCTTCCTAATTGACCTTCTTGCTTTCAGCCCCTTCCCTTATGAGCCTTCCTATCACCTACTGCAGATCTAACACCTCCGGCTCCAAACCTTTGGTGGTGCTCCTGTGCCTCGGGGTAGGAGGTTATGCTCCTACAGTGTAATATTGTATTTAAAACCACGCCCGCATATCACATGTTCCCGCCACTCCCCTCATGTGCCCTGGGCTTTGACTATATTGAATCACTCACGCCATCCCAAACACCCAACACACTTGGTCTTGGAGCCTTTCTTCAAGTTTCTTCCTCTGTCTAGAATGGACGACCCCTCCTTTTTGGCCTTGAAAACTCCTGTTCATTCCTTGAAGCTCAACCTAATGTGACATTTGAGCTGGGGACTTTTCACCTCCCCCATGTGCCTCAAGGAAAATTAATGGCTCTCCTTTGCCTTCATCATAGCACTTCCATCGCTTTTATTAAAATTAGTTGTTTATATATTAATGGTCCTTGGATCCTTAAGGTCAAGGATTATTTAATTCATCAATGTAACCCCAATTCCAACACAAGGATAGTTAAGTTTTTTTTTTCTGTTGGAGAAAAAAAAGAACAGATTGTTTTTTAAAAAAATTAAGTAATAGTGTAAGTGGTAAAAGGGAGATAAATCATGTAGAAGGTGGAGTAATAACATGTTTGGAAATTCTGGTCTAGCGCATAGCGGGTAGTCAATAAGCATGGGTTTACCCATGAATAAACCTACTTTATAACACCTGACATGACTCTTGCTTAATAACAAAGGTAAAGAGTAGCTATGAAAATGACAGATTGGTGTCAGGATCAAATGAAACTAGAAATCCATTAAAATCAGATCACTCCTAATAGTGAAGCTGCATTGAACTTGGATGCATTCTTACCCTTCAATGGGTCATCCTCACCTGGGGGTGTTATAAAATTCTTCTTAGAGTTCTAGCAGCTTCTTTGTTTAAAAAGTAATTCCAAACAGTCAGAGAACCAACCTTTTCTTTTTTAAAAAAAATTATATATATATATAAGGAAGAGAGAGAGAGAAAGAGAGAGAAACATCAATGATGACAGAGAATCATTGATTAGCTGCCTCCTGCAAGTCCCCCACTGGGGATCGAGCCTGCAACCCTGGCATGTGCCCTTGACTGGAATCGAACCCAGGATCCTTCAGTCTACAGGCTGATGCTCTATCCACTGAGCCAAACCAGTTAGGGCCCAACCTTTTCTTACAGTTGTATAAGGCCTCAGTTATCTCTGGAACTCCTGTCATCTTTTCCACCTTCGTGTGTCAACTTTGGAAATGAGTGCTTACTTTTCTGTTGCAGGAGAAGACACTAATGAAAAGAACTGTAAGATTAAACATAGCTAACACCCTACTTCTTAGGGCGTGTAACCTACGCATCCCTCTTGAAGCATTTTCAGTGTTATCCAGGACCTGGTGGAAAGAAGTCAGACTTCACTGGATGGGGAGTCACGGGCTGCTCTAGGGTGCAGTTCTGACCCTGCCACTAGGCACTTGAGTGATCTTGGGTAAGTCACTTAAACACCAACCCTCTCTTATCTCTCAGAAGTAGAAAAGGTTGCTATTTTGGAGCACCAAGGCCAATTGGGAGATTGGGACCACAGAAGCATGTTGTTTACTCTTTACCGTGTTTGAATGGGGTGACAATTTAATTGGGAGATTTTATATAAGAACGCAGGTTTTTATTTTCCCTTGAGAAATCAGATCTGGCCACAGGGGTCCCCTATTTCTACTCAATTTGTAGTAGCTGCCTCCTCTAACAGGGCATGGGCTTTCCAGGTTCCCAGTGACCTCATCATTTTCTATTGCCCTTTGTCTGCCCTACACAGAGGCCAAACACCAGTTGCTGTTTGCCAAAGTACTTGTAATCAAGGGTAATATTAAAAATATTTACCTACAAAGGCATGGGGACTGACTTACGGAATGGACAGGATTGTGCTAGAACAACATCTTGGCGAGGTCCTGCTCTCCCCAGCTGTTGGACCACGGTGAGGTCCAAGGATACCTGCAGGAAGGGCAGGCGTGGCCATCACTCCGTGGGCTGAGAGCAGCATCTATACGCCAAATGGTAGGGACTATGCTAGCCTCAGGTGCACACCACCTGAATGTCAGTCCTGCTCGAACATTGTGTTCTCAAAGGGGAGAAATATATTCCTACACCCCTGCTTCTTATTGAAAACAAGAAAACGAAAGTTAGAAAATATAGAATGATTTTTCTTGCTCTTGGTTGCTTTGTTCACTTACCAACTGGCTGCTACAGCATCTGAGTTTGATTTCCTGGTACTAACCAATCTATAAACTCTTTTCCAACCTAAGCATAAGGAGCCTCTGATTTTATCCACTTTATAAATGGAGTGAAAATTTTTGCAAATCATCCTGAAGAGAGGGCATTGTGCAGAATTTATAGAAGCTCTAAAACACTGTTAGAAATAATAAATCACCAATAAATTATCTCCAGGTTCTCACTGGGCTTTTCAATTTTAAAAGCACTCTGATGTTCTTATTTCTTTTTTCTTTTTTTTAATTTAGCCATGGCTATTTTTCAAATTGAATTAATGACCAAAAGCTGGTCTCATTCTCTAATTACAGTAAGAGACACTAGACAAGAGTTGTTCCAGACACTGACCCATCTTGGCTCAGAGAGAGGTCCTGGGCAGTTTTACTATGTGCCGGCTTAGTACCTGGGGCCAGGAAACATCTGTTATAACATGCAGTCCAGCGGGTGCTCTGCTTAATTATAAAATGGCATTGCAGTGTCCCTTTGAGTTGGCTGGCCTTAGCTTCTCAGGCTGTATTACTAAGCAAAATGCAATTCTTGATGTTGTGATAACTAAATATCCAGCTCAAGTGTTGAAAGGCTTGGAGAAGATGAAAAATTTAAACCTGTGTCCTTCAGAAGAAGGTATGGGCAAAGACGAAACAAAGAAGTGCTTTCTAAAAGAGATTGAGAAGTTTAGATATGAGTGGGCGTTCCTTAGATAGGACTGGGGGAGCTCATTCCTGAATGACTCATGCTTCTAGAGTTAACTGTTTACATAGTGCTTCCTCCTCTTCGGTCCAGGGATCCTGTCTGCAAGGTTAGGGATAATGACAACGGAGGAGCAAAGGGAAAACTGGAGAAGAGGGGAGGAATGCTTGAAACACCAAAAACCTTATCCGCCTTCAAAAAGAGGATACATTTCTGTAATGAGTTTCATGAAATCAGTTATGGCCCAGGACTTCGAATTTATTCTTAGAGCACACACACTCACTCCATAATGGCGTAACTCTCTATTAGCTATTATGAAAACTTACCTTCCTAAATCCTCTTATATGCTGATGGGAGAATAGAATCCATTGTCTGCAGTGTCTACGGAGGAATATCTTTTGTCTCACAGCTTGTTGTAATCACTTCCAGACCAGTGGTATATTTATGATTTACATAATGTTACAGAGGAAGAAGTCTTAAGGATTTTTGTCTCTAAATCTTTTTGAATTATTATTTTAGACTCATTGCCAGTTTTTTTTAAAGGGGGAAGTTGATGAACTTTTAAACATGCTATTACATGCTCCGAAATAGCAACTCTTTGTTCTTTCAAAGTTTCTTGTGGAAATTTAAAGGAGTGTGTGAGTGTGTGTGTGTGTGTGTGTGTGTGTGTGTGTGTTTAGAAACAGGTAGAAAAGGAAATGGATAAAAAAGAATAGTTGTTTCACTGATAAAGTTAAGTACATATTTTTCGTTTCTGTTAGAACAAAAGTTGGCTGATTTGGAGAGTCTTACCTAACATTTGGGGTGTATTTATGAAGGGTAGCTCTACATTTATTCATTTTAAATCATATTTCAATAATTATGGGTAGAAACTCAAGGGTTAATCCCTAAAGCAAGGAAAAATATCTTACTCAGAAAACAAAAGGAAACTTGCATATTTCTGAAGATGACATGGGATCAGCCTGTAGATTTCAAGCAATTATGAGATATTATGATTTTCACTGAGTATGCATTAGTTGGAATACTGTTCTTTTTATTTCTCCACATCCCAGGGCTGTGCACTGAAAGAGCCCTGTTCAACTTCGCATGTCAGAATTTTGAAGGAAAAATTATAGTAAAATATGTTTAAAACAGTGGGGCCTTATGTGAGTGAACACAACATTTTCCAAGGCTTTCAAAAATCCTTTTGTTAAAAATATGGTTTTTATTTTGCTTCCTTTTTTCTTTCTTTTATTCAGTTCTTACCTCCCCTCCTTCCTGAAGAAAAGAAGAGGGAAGTTTCAAAGGATATCTATAACACAGCCTACATTTAGGGCCTGGGGGTTTACAATGGATTTGCAATGAGACACCCCACAAGGAAAATAAAGAAATGAGAAAAGTTCATCTGTGTATATAACTTCAGTTCCAACAACTATGGTGACAGTCACAGTGTCTGAGTAAATGTCCCCTAGAGTCATCTTGCAAGCAAAACGATTATTAATTGAGGTTCCCATGAGTTGAAAGATGGGCTGTTCATAAAGGATAGGGACTTGTCTAGAGTACAAGGAACTGAAGGCTCAGCCCCTAGGTTGTTCTAAAAGATGAAATGTCTTCTTAAAATTGAATTAATTAAAAATGAAACAAAACAAAAAGCAGGCCCAGTGAAGTGCACAGATTAGGAATGAGGATGAATGAATGTCACATTCATTTTCCTCCATGAACTTCTTCCTCACAGTGGACAGAAGTGACTTGCTTGATCAAGTTAAGAGTTGCATTTAGCTGTCAATAACCTACGACTTCAATGGCTTAGTAAACGTCCAAGGGTTATTTCTAACATAAAACAAGTCCTACCTCTGGCTATCTGAGGTTCATATGGTGGCTTCTCAAAGCCATCAGGATCGCAGGCTCTTTCTATCGCTCCTCTCTTTCACCTGAGGCCATCTGTCCCTGCAGTCTTCATAATGTTTCTCCAAGGATAACAGAGGAAAGGGAAAGACAAAATGAACATTCATCCTGGCTTGGTTAACTCTCTTTAAGGAGCTTCCTCCTCAGAACATTTGCATTTACAATTCAGTAGCCAAACCTGTCACCTGGGCACACCTCACTGCAAGGGAGCTTGGGAGATGTGGTCTTTTAGGAGGGAAAAAAATCACTGCCCAAATGAAATTGGGGTTCTGTAAATTAGGTAAGAGCAGGTATTGGATGGGAAACCCTAAGTCTCTGTCTTACTCCTATAAAACATCCTTAATGCCATTATACTGTTCAAGGCTTATTGATCATTTCTGTTTGAAGTATGCAGCTTTTACAGCACTGGTTGGAGAACCCATTTTGCATTGCATTATCTCAAAGCACATGGCCAAAATGAATACTTTTACACATCACAGACCCTTTCCTCCACTATTTGTGTAGTTTAATCTTGGAAATGTTTGTGTGTATAAATACAGAGCAGAAAACTCCACACAATCTTGAGCAGCAGTGGGCAAACTACGGCCCACGGGCCGAATCCGGCCAGTTTGAAATGAATAAAACTAAAAAAAAAAAAAAAAAAAGACCGTACCCTTTTATGTAATGATGTTTACTTTGAATTTATATTAGTTCACACAAACACTCCATCCATGCTTTTGTTCCAGCCCTGCGGTCCAGTTTAAGAACCCATTGTGGCCCTCGAGTCAAAAAGTTTTCCCACCCCTGATCTTGAGCCTCAAAATTAGGCAAATAGAGTTATTTGTCTAGAAATTACATATGAAAATGTTTACATCATCAACAATCTTTTTCCTTCTCTACATTGTTGATGGACCTTAAACCTTCTCTATCACAAAAAATGCACGATTAAAAATATTGGTGAGTTCATAGAGAGGAGGAAGAAACTGTAGAATAGCACCAACCTAGGAGATTCTATGTCCTGCAGGGGTGAGCACCCTGCCCTCACTGGAGTTGCTTCATTTTCCCCTTTCACAACCCTTAAAATTCCACCAACTGAAGATTCACTTTGGTTCCCAGGCATCCCCTTCTAAAAGTCGTTTTTTACAGAGATATAGTTATTAGTCATTCAACAATCAGTGCCAATTACTTTTAAAAAAAATATATTTTGGCCCTGGCTGATTTGGCTCAGTGGATAGAGCGTCGGCCTGGGGACTGGAGGGTCCCGGGTTCAATTCCGGTCAAGGGCATGTACCTTGGTTGCCGGGCACATTCCCAGTAGGGGGTGTGCAGGAGGCAGCTGATCGATGTTTCTCTCTCATCGATGTTTCCAACTCTCTATCCCTCTCCCTTCCTCTCTGTAAACAAATCAATAAAATATATTTAAAAAATATATATATTTAAAAATATATTTAAAAAATATATATATATAGCTCTGTTGACTGATGAGTTTGCTGACCACTGGGCTTGGGCAACAATATATATATGTTTCTCTGAAATCAATAAAAATATATTATATATATAGTTATTGATTTCAGAGAGGAAGGGAGAGGGAGAGAGAGATAGAAACATCAATGATGAGTGACAATCATTGATCAGCTGCCTCCTGCACACCCCTTACTGGGGATCTAGCCTGCAACCCGGGCATGTGCCCTTGACTGGATCGAACCTGGGACCCTTCAGTCTGCAGGCAGATGCTCTAGCCACTGAGCCAAACCGGCTAGGGCCCAATAACTTTAATCAGATTGCTTTCCTACTGGCAATGGTACAAGTGCACCACATTGGAGGCATTTATTTATCTAGCTTTTCCTTCTCATTTGAGAAATAAGACATACTCATGAAAAAGAGTTCTGTCTGAACAGAAAGATATACTATGTGAATAAATCTCCCTTTCACTCCAGATTCCAATATTCTTTTCCTTCCTGATGTAACAATTAGTAAACATTTCTTGTGTGTATTATTCAGAGATGTATTTGCATGTGGAAGCATGCATAGGAATGCATACACATATACATACACAATGCAAATATATAAAATTATATTGTTTTAGCCAAATGACCATATGCTGTGCACACTATTTTGTGCTATTTTTAAATTTTTAAAAATGTCATTGAAGAATTTTTATCAGCGCATATACCTGCTATATTAAAAAATAAAAGATTCTCTGTTAAAATAAAAGTGAGGGGGGGGGGAAGAATTACATATTTTTGGAGCATATACTAGTAGCATTTTGCTTCAACGTGTGTGTGTGTGTGTGTGTGTGTGTGTGTGTGTGTGTGTGTGTGTGTATGTGTGAAGGCAACAGTGTCCTGAAGGAAAACCTTAAGAGGAAGGAGAAGGAAGGATTATCCCAGGACCCTATCCATGTCTGACATTGTTTCTTCAGAAAATGATGTACCTCAAGTTTCTAATAAGAAAAGTTGGCTATACATCTAAACTTCCCTAGGGCAGCCCCCATTATGCCTGCTGGCCTGGCATAATTTTTTATCACTTTCATTTTCAAAATAAAAGTTCTAGTTTGAATAACATTATGTAACCACCATTGCAATAGTTAACTGGCAAATTAACTAGTTAGAAATGCAAAGATTAAAGAGGCAGCCTAAACCACCTGACAGTAGGGCACTGTATAGTTAGGACCTTGGTTTAGCTACTTCTGAGCAGTATGACCTGGATGATTATTTAACTACTGTTTGCCTCAGTTTCCTCAGCTTTCTAATGGGAATAACAACGGCCTCATAGTGGTATTATAAACATTTGACTAAGTAATGCATGTGAGGGGCTTATCACAATGTCTGGTTAATATTTAGGGCTTAATAAATGTAGCTATTTATATTACTTACCAGAGGCCCGGTGCACTGATTCGTGCACCGGTGGGGTCCCTTGACCTGGCCTGCACCCGCTCACAATCCAGGAACCCTTAGGGGATGTCAGACTGTCGGTTTTGGCCCGATCCCCATAGGCCAGGCTGAGGGACCCCACCAGTGCACGAATCCATGCACTGGGCCTCTAGTATGCATATAAGATCTTTGGTTAATCTCTTCCCACCCTTCTCCCTCCCCGCTTCCCTCTGAGATTCATCAGTCTGTTCCATGTTTCCATGCCTATGTGTCGAGCATCTGCCCCTGGTGGTCAGTGCTCATCATAGCAACTGGTCGAACGACTGAATGGTTGGTCAGTCGCTTAGGCTTTTATATATATAGATTATTTTCTTTTTTTTAATATATATTTTATTGATTTTTTTACAGAGAAAAAGGGAGAGAGATAGAGAGTTAGAAACATTGATGAGAGAGAAACATCGATCAGCCGCCTCCTGCACATCTCCCACTGGGGATATGCCCGCAACCCAGGTACATGCCCTTGACCGGAATCGAACCTGGGACCCTTCATTCCGCAGGCCGACGCTCTATCCACTGAGCCAAACCGGTTTTGGCTATATAGATTATTTTCAACAGTTCCCCCTTCTCCTGCCAAATCACTTTATTCTTACACTGTATAAAATGTCAGTGTTTGAAATTCATCTAGGTGAACAATGATCACCTTCTGAAAATGGATAATGGTATAGTCATTTAAGAAGAAAAATTTGCCCAGCCAGCATGGCTCAGTGGTTGTGTGTCGACCTATGAACCAAGAGATCATGGTTCCATTCCTGGTTGGGGCACATGCCCGGGTTGTGGACTCCATCCCCAATGGGGGACGTGCAGGAGGCAGCCAATCAATGATTCTCTGTCATCATTAATGTTTCTATCTCTCTCTCCCTCTCCCTTCCCCTCTGAAGTCAATAAAAAAAAAATATGTTTTTTTTTAAAAAAAGAAGAAAAATTAGGCGGGTATAGGACAGTGATTGTTAATTAGAGAGACCCACCATCTCCACCCACTCCCAGCTGTACAGAAGAGGGAAATCAAAGCGTAGTTTAAAAATAGAGCAACACTTTGAATTTCTGACTTGATTCCATTTGGGCTTGGATAGTAAACGTTTTAAAAATGTCAATGACATTAGAGAAGGATGCGTGCATTTCGTACCTAGCAAAGGGGAACCACATTTGAAATGATGGGTGGACACCATCGTAGCTGTTAGTACTTCCCAAGAAGCTGTACTAACTTGTTGATAATGGAATTACTTCCAGAAGAGGCCAGGGGAGCATATAACCAACTACGTTTCAGTACAGCTCACCCTGGTGTCTACCCTCCATACATTGATACTTTCTCCCCAAAGAGTCCCTGGATGGACCTCCCTCTGGCAGAAGCTACGTATCAAACAATGAATGACAATTGTTCAGACAACATGGGAACTCCAGAGGCCTCTCAGGGAAGGATGAAAGCAACTGACTCAGCGCAGGAGTGGGAGAACAGAGCTATTGAAGGAGCAGGAACAGGTATTTTCCCTTCACATTCGTTTTCTGAAAATTGAATTAGGTTTCTGTGAAAAGCTGTCTTGTAGAATAACAGCCTCTGTATGGTTTCACCAGCTGAGACATAAAAGGCTATTTGTGGTGTGCTGTAAATTCTGACTGCAGGTGAAAATTCCCTGCTTACCGGTTATTTTCATGATAATAAGCATAATGTTTTGTAAATAACCTGACCCATTTAACCGGGGATCAGAAAGTCCTCTGGTCACTGTGGTCCTTCATCATCTGGACTCCGGGTGAGAAGGTTGCCTGAGAGCTTGACTTATTTTCGCATGATAAAATTCCCTTCTTTTCTGTTTTAGGTAATTAGTTTTTTGTTGTTTGTGGGGGGTTTTAATTAAGAAAAAAGCATTATTTGACCTACAGAAAGACTTCTGGCTTCTGCCATTACTTCTTATCCAAGTAATGTATAATTTTCTAAATATATTTGGAAGAATGGACTCAGTCCAATAAATAGATCCTCCTCTGAGCAACAGCCTAATGGAAAATTTTAAATGGCGCACAGCACCGCAGGCAGCTCCCTTTCACCCAGATCTAGAACGCTTCTGGGTCTTTACCATGGGAAGCCCCACGGAAGCAAGCGAAAGCCAGTCTAACCACCGTGGTAAGGTGGCACAGGAGGTTACATAAGGTGAATTGAGAGCTTGAGGGCTTAAAGGCAAGGTTCAAAAAACAAAACAGAGACCGGTCTGTTGCCTAATCCTTGCACCAGATTTTGACCCAATAAGCTGGTGATGTAAATAGGAAAATGTTTGGGGGCAGATCAGGACTAAAGGGAACTGTCTTCATTCACTTTGAGCTGATTCGGAATTTGTAAATAACCTGACTCATTGGGAATTTATTTATGTGGAAAACAAGGAAGCAGAGTAATCCGCTGTGGCATAGGTGGGAGATGGTGAGAGTGCTGCCTTAAGAAATGACATCTCATCTGGACCACCCTGCCTTGAACCTCCTGCAAGAACATGGCATCATGGCAGAGAGCAGCAGTGTAAGTGGTGATACCTCCGGAGACACAGTCCATGCAGGGTTTGGTGGTTTTCACCCATGGCCTCTATCCCACAGAATCACATGAGCTGTAGAGGAGGGCCCATCTGGGTAATGTGCACACAGCCACACAGCCAGGCAGGGGCAGAGCCGGGATGCAAATCCAGGTCGGGCAAAGCTGGGTGCTGTCACTAGTCTACACCACCCAGGCCTGCCATGAGGGGCCCTGTTCCCTCTCCCTGCATTTCCCTCCCTGTGACCACCTAGTTGCCTACGCATTATGATCCAAGCAAAGGCAGAGTATATCTCTTCTCCACACTCTGGGTATAAACCACAGTGGTGGTTCAACGGCCCCCTCACAGGGCAAGTCTCACTCCCGTTGTGACCATTGCCGACATGCCCGCAAAATCCAATTTGTGTCAATTTATGGAACTGTTCTGTTCTTCGGGGTCACACCTTTGCTCGTTGCCCATGTCCCGCTTTCATTCATGGCCTGCAGATCCTTCCTGTTTCTCTCTCTTTTTAAAAACCCACGGACCTCGGCCCATATCCCCCAACTCCAGCATGTATTTATGACGAAAGCCCACTTATGAGCAGGTGGCTGCCACACCCTTACTGGTGGGCTTGTGCAGATCGCTGTAACTAACACTGTCCGGTAGAACATTCTACAATAATGGAAATGTTCTACAACTACTCTGTCTCATACAGTAGCCGCTTGAATTTTAAATTTGGTTGAATTTTAATTTTACTTGAAACAGCACACATAACGAGTGGCTACTGTAGTGGACAGCACAGAATGGTCATCCAAGGAAGCTCGAAAGGGGGCCATGTTTCTGGATGTCTTGGGATCTTAGGGCATGATTAGGGCTCATGTCTTACTTCTGGGAGGCCCTCGTAAGGGCTACTTCACTGGATGGAGGTCCCCAAGGATCCAGAGCCATGTTTAAGAAGGAAGATCTGGGTAGTCTAGAGCGGCACATAGGAATGGGAGCAGGAGTAAGTTTTGTTGGAGTTAGAATAGTCTATGGGATGAGAGATGAGGTCAAATTGTACAGGAAAACATGAAAGACAAAACCTTGACTTTACCGCTTAGTAGCTGTTCGATCTTAGGCAAGTTACCTACCCTCTCTGTGCCTTGGGTTCCTCATTCTTTTGGGCCGATGTCTGGGAGATCAAGGGAAGTCACAGACATATAAAGTGTGAATACATCTAGGCAGCTGGTGTATGTTTCCACAAACAGCAAGTGAGCATTATTGGAAAATGAGGGTGGGGAAATTTTTCCATCCAAAGATTAAGGCAGGTCAGTAGCACATTTGGGATTCTGTGTGGTTAAGGTGACATCAGGCCAGGAGGAGAGTATCTAGAGAGACATGAGAGAACCCAGTGGAAATGAGTCCACTAGACAGTCAGCCTCAGCAGGTCAAAGGAGCAGCAGAGCCCCTTGAACGCCGTGGCCACGCGATCAATATCTGTTGAATGAATTAAACCAGCACAAAGCATTGAGAGCCCTCACAGTTCAATCCACTTACAGAGGGCAATGAAATCGTGGGGACAACATGTTTTGCACAAAGCACCAGCCTTACATGTCTGCTTTTGCTGGAGAACAAGTGAAGTGGCCTGGAGCATTTTCTTTATTTTCTTCAGGAGAGTGCCAGTAGGCCCTTCTAGTGAAAGTCTGACTGGCTTGTCTCTCCATTAAAATCTATGGTCTCTGAGGCCAGGGACAAAGCCACCTTGCCCCTAGTAGGTACCTAGTCACTACTTGTTGGACTGAATTATCTTCTAAAAGAGCAATGATCTTGGAGCTACATCCCAGGAGGCAGTCCTTTCCAATGCAAAGAAGAGGCTTCCTGAGGGTGGATGAATAACCACCCCACTTTTGAGAGCACAGCAGGGAACAGGCCAGTTTTGTTCCACTGTTGACTGCACCAGGGAGACAGAGCATGTTGAGAGAGAAAGATGGAGGGGGGAGGGGGGAGAGGGAAAGAGAGTGCAAAGTCCTTCCATTTGTACTTCCTATTTTTTGGATGGTGACTTAACTGACCGCCTCGTCCCCCTAGAACTTAAAGTGAGCACACTGAGGGGAAGGCCATGACTGTATTTCACTGGCCACAGAGCCATCCCAGAGCCTGGCACACTGGAGCCCCTCCCTAAGGAGTTCTTTGTGCCAACAATTTTAGAAAACTGTTTGGCGTTATTTAGTAACACAAGCCAATTCCACGGCACCGCAGTTGTACTCCTAGGCATACATCTTGAAGAAACTCTTGCCTAAGTATATCAGGTTTTACATGTGCAAGAAAGCTTAGAGCAATGCTGCAAGAACCCCCAAGTGGAACCAACTGAAGTGTCTCCCAATAGGACAAAGAGTTGTGATCTATTCCTCCTGTGGAATATAGCACAGCAACCAAAATGATCGGACTAAGCGAACCACGGCTATAAGACTGGAGACATGCTCCAGAGAGAAAGAGCGAATGGAAGCCCAGAGAAGAGAAAGCAGGCAAGGAAAAGGAGATAATAGAAAGCGTTGCAGACAGGGCAGCCCTGCTGATGCTAGTCTTGCATACTGAGTGTCTTGGGCTGCGTATCTGGAAGCTTCCCAGCAGTGTATGGCACCGCTTGGAAAGAAGTAACCAAGAGATACCCGCTTAGCCTGGGGCTCAATAAAAACAATGTGGAACCCTTAAGAAGAGGATTATTAGGCGCTGAAAATTGAAAACAAAAGTAACAGGCTCATGTGGTCCTTGAAAAATCTTACCAACAGCTTAGCAAAGAGAGCTTGGAAGAAAATTCGCTTAGAAATATCTGCAGTTCATCACATATGCGAAGTGGAACTGCTTAGTAAATCCATTTACAGTTCTATTCTAAGGATGAACATTAAGTTACTCTGAACGAAAAATATCCTTTTATCGCGGGAGGGCCCCTCTGCTGAAATACAAGTGGGTCCTAATACATTGTTGATTACTCTTCCGGTGCCCAGACAGGGGGGATCTGTTTGCCTGCTATGTCGAGCGGAAGGCGGTGTTTCAGGATTAATAATTCAAATAGGGCTGCTCCACCAGGAGGGGAGAAAAGAGTGTCAAGGCAGCGTTAAGAATCTGGGACGGCTGCCAGCAGGGTCTGCATGGGAAGGGTGGATAAAAACATAAAGAGAAATATGGTCCAGTGGCTGGTGGGTTTCCCTCTCCATGTTTAAGGGTGGGTTACTTTTAAACAAAATCGCGCAATTTTCAAGTTCCCATAAGAACACGGCTGATCACAGATTTCTTTTGAAACCAGAGTTTTCAACAAGCAGCCTGCTGGCAAGAAGAGAAGCTGGTCTTTATGCTTTTTCAGCCCCGTTCGGGATGGCAGAAACGGTCCCCTGAAGATTGACATGGGCCCTCTCATCTCTGGCCACCTTGCAAGAGTGCCACCTATATTGCCGTATCTACAGGGGAACCCATTCAAATGTACAAATTAAAAGCCAGTGGGAAAGAATATCATCTTGGCAACTGCCTCCTGGGAAATCTTGCAAATGCGAGTGCGCCATGGAAGAGTGCTTTAAATACCACCGTGGTTCAGCCAGTCTCCTCGCAATTGTATAGGAGGCCAAGGTCTTGCAGAGAAGAGGCCCTGGTGCCCAAGCCTGTGATTGGCTGGGGGGTGGGGGTGGGGGCGTGATGCTAAGTGAGCCACTTAGCCCACCCTCGCTTCCCGAGGAGCACGCCGCACGCTTCTTTGCACATTCTTTTAAATCCTTGTGTGTTTGGCATTTGGAAAAATATCGACTGCAACCAGACGTTGCAATCCTGATGACAGCTCTTGAAATCCCGTCTTTCTCACAGCAACATCTACTGTCAGCTCCCCGCCCCTGTCATCAGAGAGCCTTCCCCACCCAAGTTGTGCTCCAAATAGAAAGAATTTCAGATGTACATGTTTGGCTGCCTCCTCTGAAGGCCTTGACAAATACGCAGGTAGCAAATAGCCCGAGAGAAACGCTGCTGGTAAAATTAGTTCAAATATTTTGCAGAAAACAAACCTGACACCACCACGATACTTGATAGCTCAGCCTCAGCACTTCCGAACCGTTCCAAGCTCCTTTGCCTTCAAAGCCCAAATGTCTTGCTTTGAATTGCCCTAATTTTTTCCCTTTCCAAAGCCAACCCTTGCCACCGTCTCCTCTCCAAAAGAAAAGCCATATGGGGATAGGATAGGTTGTCCAACCGGGAATTTTACATTACAAATGACTGTGGTGAAGGTTAATGTCCAAGGTCAGGTGTTATTAATATCTACTTGAATTTTGTTCTTCTGGTCTATGATATCATCTGCGTCACCTCATTGATTTATAACATGGTAATCCCAGACCATCATTCATGCTCCTGAAATTCTATTCAGGGCTTGGTATCAAACCCTCTCTTTAATACCCTTGTTGGTTTTGTCTGGTCAGTAGCTTTAGAGTCCTTGCTTTTATCTCCTTCCCACAGGTAACCCTATACCTGGTGTCCAAGATTGTATAATCGAGTTTTCACTCTGTCACCTTCTCCTTTTCCTGCATTTTATGGCAGTGGGGGAAAAAAATTATAATCCTTTTCTTGAGAAGCATTTCATGGTATTTCTCTCCCGGAAGCCAGTTCTCCACCTTGATTTTCAGATAAATAGCGTCTGTAAGTATACGGCTCTGCTAATTTGTCTGCATTGCCATTTCCTCCAGCTTAGCTCAAAGTCTTGAGTTCAAACCCCTGTAGGAGCTAACAACCTTCAGGGCTTACTATGTGCTAACCACGCTGAGCGCTAAGGACTCTGATGGATTCTCACCTAATTCTCATAACAATTCTGTAGGGTAGGTGCCATTATTTTACCCATCAACAGATGAGGAAACTGAGGTTCAGAGAGGTTTAAGGAACTCACCCATGGTCACCCCGTACTGAGTGCCAAACTTGACACCTAAGTCCTTGGTCTTTATACTTCTGTAGCTTATGTATGTTATGACTTTCTAACAGCCTTCCTCCAATCATGATAATTGGTGACCAGTAATTTTACATGATACAATTGGTACATACAAACAGACTAAGAGGCTTTTGCAAAACACATATTAAGAGTAAAATTTTATCAGCATCTGGTATACTTATATAAAAATATTTTTCTTGTACATCTAAAAATAAAATTTAAAATGTTTAACTATTTGAAAAGTAGCATATGCTAATATAGGAACTTTTTAGTTAGAAAGAAGGCACCCCACCCCCAATATTACTAGCATCTCAAAGACCCACAGTTAACATTATGATATACACTTCTTGCCATTTTTCTATGTATATTTGTAACTTCTCTCTCTCTCTCTCTCTCTCTCTCTCTCTCTCTCTCCATATATATATCATATATACATATATGTATATATATATAGATCCCATTTTTCCTCTTTAATATTATAATAATCACTTCCCTACAGGTATTTTTTTGGTTGCCATAGTCCCTAATGCCTAACGTGTGGTCAGAGATACAGCACGATCTTGATAAACACATGCAGAATCATGAGATAAAATCTGGTCACTTAATATGAATTTCATTAAGTTATTCAATCGATAATACACACATTTGTTCAAAATTTCAAATGTAGAGAAATTTTTATAGTAAAAATCTGCCTCCTATTCTTGACTCATAAGGATACCAGGCTGTCCAGAATTTGCAGGCCCAAGCTCCCAACCCTTCTAGTACCTACTTTTGGGAGCATGTGCCTAGATAACTCAGTTTCTTAAATTCCTGTCTCAAGAGAACAGAGCTCAGAGAGAAATGTTTCCCCTAGAAAAGGTCAAATTTCTAAGTTTCTGCTTTCTGCCCTAGAATTCTAGATCTTCAGGTAAGTGACAGACCATTCCAAAGATACTTATCCTACAGGACTCAATAAACAATCCCGATCCCATATACCCCGATAATTCTCACATTTTAAAGAGATGAACACAGAAAGGATGGGGAATCATTGTATTTTGTATCCTCATAGAGTAAAACACAAGATTCTATCAGGGAACAAAATTAGTGTTAATATTCCTCCTTACTACCTACCAGTGCTTGAAATTCAATAGAAGGGATGTCTGTGCTTTTGTTTTCATTCACTGGACTTTTTTTTTAGACAAAGAACCAGCACAGGGAAGGAAGTCTTGCAGACCTGAGATGAATGTTTTCAAGTGCAGAGATTCTCAGTGTCTGTCCCATAGGATAAATAGTTTCTTGGGGTGTTATTAAGTGTTCCACAAAGAAAGGGGATTGCACAGACTAATAAGTCTAAAATTTTTTAAGATAAAAAAAATGAAAAATGTCATTGACCACAGAATAAATATTTTTTTAACAAGTAGGGGTCCACAGAGTAAACCTTGGGAAATGATTTTAGTAGCTTTGGCACAAAACAGCTATCTGACTTGAGACTGGGTGACTAATTGTTCATCACTGTGTGTCTCAGCTTAATCATGTAGTCATTTAATTAGTATGAGAAAACATTTTAGACTAATATTTGCCAGCAACTAGACCTCTGTAACCTTGGGCTCAGACCCGCGTTCTTTTCAACCTTGCCACACTGCAAGAGTGGAAAGCATGATGACAGCATTCCGTACTGAAATATTATTACTATGCAACCATGAGCCTCAAGTTTCCTCATTGGAAACATAAATTAGAAAACACAAACTTTTTATGAAAAATGATCCTAAAAAGAAAAGCTAAGCCAGAGATTGAAGTGAAATATTTGCAAATCATATAGCCAAAAAAATATTAGACAATTAGCAAACTACTCAATGGAAAAGTCAACAACTCAAGAGAAAAATGAGCAAATAAAACAACCAGTTCACAAACTATAAATATATGCCAATCAACACAGGAAAGGACACCTTGATTTATCAGGAAAATGCAAATAAAAACAAGGTATCATTTCACATCCGTGAGACTGGCCAACACTTTTCAGGCCTGGCGGGGTGGGCCTGTAGATCAGTATAATTATTTTGGAGAATAATTTAGCAGTAATTATGGAGTTAAATATGTGTTTATACTGCCATACAAAACATCCACTCAAGGTACATTTCTTGCTGTGGAGTTTCCCAACCTCTTTCCCATCATGGTGCACAAAGAGAATGATAATATTCAATACAGCACATTAGGGTCACCTGAGGCGGCTGTTCACAGCAGGTGGTGACCCATCTGGGGGTCTGTGTTCACCTCCGGCCCTACCTGGCTTCCCTGAGGGCTGAAGAGCTCCACATCTTTTACTCAACTGGAAGGCACTGCTCTACAGCACTGTTGGAAAGCTTTGTAAGAGCAAAGCATGCTCTGTGTGCTCAAGGACACAATATACATGAGTGTCCCACCACAGAATTCTTATTACACCAAAAATAAAACAAAATAAAGTGAAAGCAACAACTTCAGTGCCCATCAGTAGGGGAATGAATAACTACATTCGGGTGTACTTATACCAGGGGACACCGCACAGCAGTTGAAATGAATGAACTTGAAGAATTTGAGTTTCAAAACCATAATGCCGAGTAAGAGAAGCAAAATGCAAAGGAATATAGGGCGTCCCCCTCAAAATGTATATGCACATTATAAAAGTCATGTTTATTAAAATGCATTTCATTTCCAAAATTGAGCTATCAGCTGTTAAAGTGTGTATGCATGTTTTTAGGACACCCTGTATAGGCACTATGATATTATGTGTGGGAAATTTTAAAACAAACCAACACACACACAAAAAATGCACATAACTACACACCTATTTAGTAAAGATATAAACATAAACATGGACAAGTTGTCACCAACTTTCAGGCCTTGGAAGAGGCAGGAAGGCGATGGGATCTGATTGTGGCCAAGGGATCCCAAGGATATTGGTGACACCTCATTTGTTAAAAAGCAAACGTAAATGAAGCAGCTGTGGCACTAAGCCATGTGTTAAATCTGGGTAGTAAATACGAAGGTCTTCAATATATTTTCACTATACTTTCTGTGTATTTGAAATATTTCATAATTAAAAAACAAAACTAGATCAGTGGTTTCGAGCCTGGATGCACATTAACATTACCGAGGAGGTTGGCGTTTTTCCTCTGCCAGGGCTGCACCACAGACCAATTAAGTCAGAAACCTAAGAAGTGGGGCCTGGGTATAGTATTGTTTAAAAGCTCCCCCAGTGTTTTAAAGTACATCCCGGAGTTGAGAGCTGCTGAATTCGATGATCTCACAAGTTTTTTTCAAATAATATTGTCTATTTCTAAACTTTAGTTAGAGTTTGATTTACTGATTTTAGAGAGAAGGGAGAGGGAGATAGAAACATCAGTGGCCTTGCATGCCCCTCATGTGAATTGAGCCCAGGCATGTACCCTGACCAGGAATCGAACCAGTGACCTCTCGGTGCATGGGTTGATGCTCAACCACTGAGCCACAGTGGCCAGGCTACGTTTTAATGGCACTGTTTCCTCATACAGTTTCATGTGAGCACATTTGTGTGAAACACATTCTCTGTTACTATTCACCGAGAACTTCCCATTAGAACCAGTTCTATTTCCTGGTGCTTGTGTTTCTTTTCTTCTCTAGGACCACATGTTACTCCTCTCATTTAAATTGTTCAATCCCGCCCCCTCCTCTCTCCTCTCACCTTTCTGAGTCCATCCCAACAGGCAATTCAGCCAAGTGCCACACACTTAGGTTCTGAGTCATTCAGATGCATTGCTTTTGAATATATTAAGTAGATCCATATGTCTATCTACACTAAGATACAGGTTTTTCTTTCAGAAAATAGAATACTAAAGAAAAAAATCATTCCAATGTGTATAATTTCAAATTTTTAAAGCAGGCATCTAAAATGAAGCTGAAATTAAAGTAACTTGGACCAGAATTTTGAACGTTAAAACATTACAGCAAATTGGTAAAACATAAACCAAATACATAGATGTCTACTTTCTATCCAAAAAAGTTACTCTTTCCCTGCCGCTTACACACAGACAGCTCTCATAATGGCTCCACTTCAATCAGAGTTGGATCACAAGTAGAACGGTAATGATGTGGCCTTTTCCAACATCTCTACCCCTGAAGACTCTTTATTATCCTCTCCAACTTCAGAAATTCCTATGAAGTCATCATCGACCAATCAGAGCTTCAAACGGTTTGAAATAATGAATGTAGCCAGCCTCGCTGAGTTGATATAGAATCAAAGAAATGTGACATTCTCCCTAGTTGGGCAGTTGTGTCATGGGTAAGTGTATGATTTCCCCAAATGTGGAAAAATCACTTTCAGACACTCAGCACACCTCTGGGGATACTTATTTTAGATTAGAACCACGAACTAAAAGCGTGATTGTCTTGAATAAATCCTACCAAAATCTGATCTCAGGGACAGCAAGAAAGGGAATGCCGAAATACAATATTATGTCAACAGACCAGGAAAACTTCCAACACTACTTAAGGTTCGTTGGAAGGCAGACTGATACCCCAAGAGAGGCGGGGGTGGGGGGTGGGGGGTGGGAAGCAAGAAATCATGCCACAGTTACAAGATCAGACAGACCTGAGTTTTAATCTGCATCCTACAATTTTCTAAGGCATCACTCTGGGCAGGTTACTTAATCTCTCTCAACTTCAGTTTCCTCATGGAAAAAATACAGAAACATAAAGAGTTACTTCCATACCCAAGGCCCAGATCCTGGTTGGTAATACCATTCTCCAACAGGAGACAAGAGGACTCCTCAGAGAAATGGCTAATTTCAAGGCTGGCACAAGGCATATACAAGATGAGCCTCGAATATCTTGCAGTGCATGCAAGTAAGGAAATGCTCCAAAAAATAAAACAAAAGGGTTATGTCAAAGGGACATAAGAGCCAACTAAAAGAGCTCCCAATGGCCAAAGCTGAGACAATTTAATCAACAAAATAAATAATGCAGTCCTGGATTATAACCAAAAGTATAAAATAAATATCCTTGAGTCCATACTGATGTAAATAAATGACTGAGTAAATAAATGAGGAGAAAATGCAAATCACCCCTACAGAAACATTCCAAATAATTTATGTGGGTACTGCCCACTCAGAGAGGTAGAGCGTGACTCCCCACTCCTGTGCCCAGTGATTTTCTTCCCAAGCCCAGCATGGGAGGGGGAGGGCAGAGTAACTTTTCCGTGGAGAATCTTGACCCACTTCAGGCATGTGCTCAGCAACCTAACATTATCAGTGATAAACCATGTTGACAGCAGGCACTCTTGATAGGATGTGATAAGAATGGCACTTGACCTTTGTGGGCCTCCTCCTAAGGACCCATTACCCAATATAATCATAAGAAAGATCTCAATGGAGAGACATTCTGCAGGGCATCTGACTAGCACTCCTCACAACTGTTAAGGTCACCCAAAACAAGGGAGGTCTGAGAAAATGTCATAACCAAGAGAAGCCAAAGGTTGCATGATGACTAAAAGTAACCTGGTATCCTGGGACAGCACAAAGGACGTTAGGTGAAAAGTAAGAAAATCTGAATGAAGTGTGGACTGTCGTGAATAATATATTAGTTAACTGAAAAAAGGACTCTACGAATGTGAGATGTTGACAGGGAAAACTGGGTGGAGGGTATGCAGGAAACCTCTATACCAGTGGTTCTCAACCTTCCTAATGCCGCGACCCTTTAATACAGTTCCTCATGCTGTGGTGAGCCCCAACCATAAAGTTATTTTCATTGCTACTTCATAACTGTAATTTTGCTACTGTTATGAATCGTAATGTAAATATCTGATATGCAGGATGTATTTCCATGGTTACAAATTGAACATAATTAAAGCATAGTGATTAATCACAAAAACAATATGTAATTATATATGTGTTTTCCGATGGTCTTAGGCGACCCCTGTGAAAGGGTCGTTCCACCCCCATGGGGGTTGCGACCCACAGGTTGGCGACCCACAGGTTGAGAACCGCTGCTCTATACCATCTTTGCAACTTTTCTGTAAGTCTAAAACTAGTCTGAAGTAAGAAGGTTATGAAGAGAAACAGTTACCTCATAGGGTGATGGTGAAGGTTAAATAAAATAGCAAATTGAAAGCATTTAGCATGGTGCCGGTACCTAGTATTACTGAGCAGAGTTAACTCATGAACTGCTTACCAAGCCATTCCAGACGTTGAATGCTCTTATTATTTTGGGAGTATTCAGAAAGATTCGATAACACCCACTATTTTTAAAGATCAATGGTCTTGGGAATCCCATCCTTCTTATCTTCACTGGGTGAGTCTATTTCATCACTTTGATTTTTCCAGCACTATTCTGCACGTCAGGATAGAACTCTTGAGTAATGGATTGGACAACGCTTCTGGGTTATTAAACTTCATCTGCACAGAACTGGGCAAAGCTCCTTCTAATAACTTTCCTCCAACCCTGTCTCCTTATCCAACAAATCTGACTTTAGTCATTTTATGAGAAACGTGCTGCATACACCTCCAGTACATGAGAGCCTCTCTGTAGGGTTACGGCACTGGACGGACACGGCCTCAAACGTGCAGTTCGCCCCACAACATCCCTGGCTCCTACTTACACATCCATCCCTTCCACTCTGTCCATTACACTTCTTTGACTCTGCTCCCAGCTCAAATTGGAAGTCCCGGGAGCTGACGCTAAGGACTCGACTTAGAGATTTGCTCTTGGGCTCTGGGTCAGACAGAGCCCTGTGCTGCAGGGACCTTCCGGCCTTCTGCATACTCTCCCCTAGTTCCTCAGCTCCCTCCGGGTGGAGGCCAACTCCAGCTTCACCCGGTAACCTTCTCCGCGCTTAGCACCAAGGTGGAGACCTCCGGTGCCCCAGATGATAATGTGGATGCCCTCTGAAAAGTACCCGAAGCATTTAAATGTGAGGATTCATCTCCCTCAGAAGGCAGGGAGCTCCAGGGAGGGCTTTAATTCGTTGTCTGCAGGGACAATTCCCAAGAACCTATAATAAAATAAAATAAAAATAAAAACTGCCAGTGCCTACCTTCTTTCTCCTATCATTTTTTTTTTTTGCACAATATAACTATAATGCCCCCTCTTCACTTATCAGAATCAGTCACCTTTTCTTTTTGTTTCTTATTATTGCCAGCTATAGTATTTTTGGCAAATTAGCAAATGCAGAAAGGATTAAACCCAACATGTTCCATTTCTTCCAGGCCATGGAAGGGAGTTTTGGGGTTGAACGTGTTATGCTGGGTGGTGGGGATTTAGGGGTGAATAGGAGAGCCCCTTTCCTCAAAGATCTCCCAATGCAGTGTGTGTGCTGGGGGGCGGGGGGTGGCAGAAAGCAAGCAAAACACAACATAAATGTCATCGTAAGAGCAATGTGGACACTAGTTGGAGGGACATATTCATAGAGAAATGACGGTTGAGCAACCCCCCCCCCAAAAAAAAAAAATTACTGATTGTTCTATGAATTTCTTCAAATGTCTTGCTGAGGATATGGAAGGCTGGGAATAAAATCTTGCCTCTGATTATTTCCCAACTCTGACCATGGGCAAGTCATTGCATCACCCTGAGTCCTAACTTCCTCCTCGGTATAATAGTCTATTTGCCATTATTGCCACAAAGTACCTTAGGCTTACTGGAAAGATCAAATGGGAGATCTTTGTACACTCTAACAAGCTGTAAGAATACAAATAAATTATCATATTTATTAAAAACAAAGGCGAATATGTTTCCATTGCAACTCCTCTGCCCCCACTCAGCCTTTGCAAGAATTGAACATTTTATGTGGAGCTGCTCCTTCTCTTGTATGATCTACTTAATCAAGCTTTACTTTTCTGCTTTTATGAGATTGGCATTGGGTGGCTTCCTCAGACCCCTAGGTGCTCAGGTAGCAGTGCATGCTGGGGAAAGAGCCTGATGGCCAGTTTTAGGCATCCTTATACTGAGGTGCCATTCAGAAAAGGATTCCCAGATAGCAATGTTGGGTGGTCTGATTTTAGAATCCAGTTTTTTTGGGTTTGTTTTGTTTTTTGTTTGTTTTGTTTTGTTTGTGTGTGTGTTTTGTTTTTTTAGTCTAAAAATAAAAACTAATACAAATCAAGAGATGCCACATCTTAAGGAAGAAAGCTTGGATCCTGTGTGAGAAAGGTAGTAGTGATGGAGAAAGGGCGAAAGGGGGGTAATGAGCCCCCGAACACCGTCTCTGACAGGCTGGCACGGGCACAGCGTCCGGGATGAATCCAAAGCAAATAGGCCTGCAGGACATGGAGCCACATGCTCTTCTTGTGAGCCCAACCAACGTGAAGCTCCCTTAATCCACACCAAAATAAACCTGAAATGTAAGCCGGCCCGATCTGGACCCAGCGTGACCCCGTCCACCACCCCACAGCCCATTCTCCAACCTGCAGGGTTGCCTTGCCACGCTAATTTCACCTACAAAAGTCTCCCTCGCCCCTCCCCACCCCCCTTGCATATTCTTTTGACATTTTTTGCCACCCAAACAGCATCCCCAAATGCCTCATTTGGTGACATCACAGATAGCCATGGGTTGCTTCTGGTATCCCATCTGTTCCTGCAGGCCCTGCTTCAGTGAGGGGAGATTTGAAGGGAGTGTTCGGTGGAGGCTGGGTGGGGGCGGGGTGGGCACCGGCCTTTGAAGCTGTGTTCTATCGGGCACTGCAGCTGTCAGTGTTGGCTGCGGGAGCGGTGATTGTCCTGGTAGCTCCCCATCGCCGGCAGCGCGCTGTGCTTTTGGATATTAATTGGGCTTTCATTATGTGCCTGCACCCAGAGGCGTCTGCAGTCGATTCCTATATCTATATTGATTCATAAGAAAATGCCAATAAATAACAGCTCTCTCAAAGCGGCTTTTCATGGTTTTGATAATTAGTTTGGTTTATGGGTGTCGCCTCATTTTTCTTTCTTTCTTTTTTATTTTTTACACATTACCGCATAATAGATCACAGGATCTGCAGGACAATGGAAAGGCACATTGGCGAAATCACCTTATTACAGTTCCATATAGTTGAAAAGAGGCTTAATGCTAAATTATCAGATCCCAGCTATTGTGGAAACCAAGAAAGAATAATGCTCCCAAATAGCACTGTGGTGCCTCTGTGCGCTCATTGTCCCGGGAGCTGTTGGCACGCCTTCTATGGGAGTTCTCCATGGAGTCAGCAATCCCCTGCAATGAACAGTGGGGCCCAAATCAGGCCGACAGTCTCTCTACTTTTTGGTATATTATCAGTTATAAGACACGTTAGGGCCTGGAGTTTGAAAAAAAAATATATTGTTTTACATTTGTGTATAACTGTGGGCAAAATTACATTATTAGCTTCTAAACACCCCAAATTAGGCACGTCACAGCCTACTCCAGCACACAGAATTACTGTCTCTTCCCCCACACAGAGTGGAGACGAAAGCAGAAATTGCACATCCATTTCATTCCGCTGAAACTTTTCAAAGGAAGGAAGGGTGTTCATGAAAAGTTAACAGTGACACAGGGAGTCGCTGTCCTGGGAGCCTGACAGTGACCAAGTGTCCTCCTCCGTAGCAATGTGAGGGTCCTGTGGTCCCTTGAGTTGTTAACGGCATCAAAAAGGAAGAGCAGTGCCCCTAAGAGTGTGGGGATGCAGAGGGGTTTGGGAAAGCCATTGTCGAGCCTGCATGCCACAACGTTAACATGAAGTAAACATAACTTGGTTTCTAAAACGAGGTAGAATCGGAGACCCTATTGAAGCTCTTCCTCTTGTCTCTGGGAAGATGGGTGGACATCATTTCTTTCTGCTATTACACTAGGTGTGTCCAGCCTCTCTCTGTCTCTCTCTTCCTCTTCCTCTTTAAATAAAAGGCCCATGGACTTTAGACAGGCAACAGTGGAAATGCAAAACAACACAAAAAAATCCCCACTGCCTACTAAAACTGCACTTTAATAAAATTGCTGCTGCTGTGTTCAACTGTAGGTTGTTTCTGCAGGATTGCATACAGTTATTTCTCATACACTGCCTGAGAAAAACAAACAAACAAACAAAAAAAGAACAGTGCAAACAACAGTGACTTAGGTAAATATGCAAAGACAACTGTGCATTCCTGCTATTCGATAAATCCCTGTTGAACTGCTTCATGCAAAGCTTTGGTAATGGCGTGGACATTTGGGTGGTACAGATTATAAGTGTTAATTTTGGAGAAAACAATCCATATTTCTCATTCCCAAGAGATTTTTAAAATATCTAATGTGAAATATATATATAATGTGATACTTTTTATAAATTAAAAATGGGTAGAGAATAAAAATCCTATTTTTTTCAAGATTTGAGAAATTCTTCCCAAGTCTCTATCTGATCCAAGACTAAGAAGGAACTCAGAACCAATTTAAGAAAACCACTAAATTTCTATTCGAGAAGTCATGATTATACCTTGGCACCAATATTCTTTTCCAACTTAATAGGGAAATAAGAAGAGAGCCAGCAATATCATGCAAAACCTTTATCCTACTGAGGTGTTCTGCCACAGTGGCTGTACAAATGCACCGCTATTAACTAAGGTATGTTAACAAGGAAGAAAATAAGATTCCACAGAGAATAATACCAAGAGGGTATAGTGGGCATGCAGTGCCTTTCAGAGCACACACGATAAAACCGAAAAATGATATTAAAGAGAGGGTGCCGTTTGTCATTCTCTGGTTTTCTCGTGTTACCTGGATGGTTCATCACCAACAAATATTCCTAATAATATCCTCCACTTAGTTAGTGCCCACCACGTCCCAGGTTCCATTCAATATGGTGACATAATACGAATATTTCCCGTATCGTTCTGGGTTATATTACGGGGAATGGCCAAGATCAATGGCCCCTTATTTATTTTTGATAAGGGCTTTGGGGTGGGGTATAACAGTAGAGGGATCGAAAAGATAACGATATATATATCTGCATTTTGCAGACCCTTTCCTATTTTTCAGCTTAATTTCCCCTTGACTAACCTCATAGCAATTTAGGGCCTGTGGGAAGGGCATAAGCCTCAGAACACCCGTGCTGGTTCTTCTCTCTGCACTACCTACAATTTATCCCCAGGCCTCTTCGATTCTTTCCCTCACCATTTCCCAGTAACCCCATGCCAGCCCTGGGAGCCTGGAAAACCAGCCCCACCACCCCAGGGACCACTGCCAGAGGGGCCGTGCTCTCTGAACCTCAAATTGAGACACACGGCCTAAGGAATAGGGGCGCTGGGAAGAAAAACCAGCTGAACCATGTGAAATTTAGACTCTCCCAGAAAATCCGAGCCATAGAGATGACATTCTTTCAGGAATCCCGGGGTTACATTTCAGGACCGCACAAAGTCAGCAGACACTGGGGTTCCTCCCACGTCCTGAATGGATCCCCAACACAGTTCCTGTAGACGCGGCCTCTCTCGGTTGGGCAATTTTAGAATGTTTGCTCCAAGTCAGCCTGCCCCAGAGTGACAATTTCAGCCACCTAAATGCATGGGCATGATCAAACAGAGGGTCTCACCACGTGAGGGTGACTGGTGTATCGTTACGGAGCAAAGCAAGCTGTTAACAGCAAAATAGGACAGAAACAAGGAGTTCCTGGGCAAAGGCCTCAGCTCCACTAACCATCTAGCTTGGACACGTAAATCTTTCAGATGGGTGTCAGCTCGGCAGTAATACTTTATAAAGCCCTCCGGCCAGTGTGTTTGGGTGTAGGAATTTGATAATTTAGGTACATGTGCACTATCCAATAGAGTAGCCACTTGCCACATGTGGCTACTGAGCACATGAAATGCGGCAAGTGCGAACTGAGCTGTGTAGGCAGTAAAAATACAGGCAGGGTTTCAAAGATTTAGGACACAGATAAAAAAAATGTTCGAGTGCATGCTAAATATTTTTCATACTGGTTACATGTTGAAATAATACTTTGGAAATATATTACTGGAATTAATTTTACCTGTTTCTTTTTTCCTTTTTAAAATGTGGTTATTAAAACATTTAAAATGACATGTGTAGCTTGTGTTTAAGGCTCACATTTAGCACTTGCATTATATATTTCCATGGAACATCGCTAGTCTGGGTAGTTGAACAGAAAAATGGGACGTGGTTTTATAATCGAAGGCAAAACATTTTTTTAAAATTACCTTTGCTTTGCTCTTCAGTTTACAGTTGATAATAACACAAGAATCCTACATTGAGGATGAGAAAATATTTTTTGTGCATGTTTTTGTATAAGCATTGAGTCTCTCTTAATTAAAAAGCCAGCCAAAGGAATTTTAAATCATTCAAATATCAGCTTGAAATGCAAAATTGAAGATACTTAGTCTTTGGTTTTAAACTTTTAACATTGTAGTAATTATAAATCACGATTCTTTTGCTCTTCCTGCCCCCAGAAGATTGTCCAAGTTTACTTGAATTAGAATTTTAAATTCTTTAAACTCAGAAGTTATGTTCAAGTGGGAAAAGCCAATGTGAGGTCTCCGGTTATTATAGGCATTACTTTGAGAAGAAAGAAAACACCACAGTCCTCAGTGGGAGCTGTTTCAAAATGACATACATATTCCGGGTTTCATTATTATTCTTAATAAATCAAGAAAGTTGTTGTGAAGCAACTTAGTAAATAAACATTTAATATTTAATTTAAGCAAGAGAGTATTGCCCAAATGTACTCCGTGCCCAGCCAGCTCCCAGTTCAGATGCTTTCCTTGCATGTCGAAATCATCTTATATGACAATCTTACCTTGGTGCGTGTAACAGCTAATCAGCTCTAGCAAGCAAGCACTAGATCAAAGGCAAAAACACACATTTTTTTTCCTTCATAAGCAAGTCCTAGAGTTTAGAACTTCAATAGCAACTTTAAAATATGCTTTTATAATAAACACTGCAGTACCTATAGCAGAATGCATTATTAACACTAGCTTTATATTCTGTTTACCTACAATCATTCCATTTTTCACTTATGATAGTCTTTAGACATAAATATTTTTCACTCAAGGACAAGATCCTTGCTTGATAAACAGGCAGGGACACTATTATTTCTTAATCAGAAAGCTTAAAAATATGTGCATTTAGGGATGTTTGCCGTAGTGCTAAGCTTTTTCATTTTAAGAGATAAATCCGAGGCTGACACCAAGAGGATGGTTTCATAGAATAAAAACTACATATTTTATTTCTCCTTGGAAAGAAAATTTTTTGTTATATTTTTGTTTTCTGGCCCAACTTTGGATTGTTGAGGCATCAGGTAAGACTCCGTAAACCTCTACATCCTACCCACACTGAGTGAGACACAGACCACGGCTCCAGCTAAGAATAAAAGCACTAGAAAACAAGCCAACCAAAACCTAAAGCAAACAACATGCTTATCACATAATAACTATTGAATAATGCAAATATTAACAAAGCAAACCAAGCAGGGGGCCTCCATCTCGGGAAGAAAAGCCAGCAAAGAGAAGGCAGTGATTGGGAAATCAGATCTACTCTTCCTCCTCTGTTCATGCTGAGAAAAAGTGGATCAGGACTGACATCTGCTGGCCTCGTTAATGGGATGTACCTATTGAAGCCCGAGTCTTGGAGAACAAAACACTCTGGTGGGGTGATTTTGCATCACCGGCTTAGGGAGGAGGCAATGGCTTGGCAAAGGCCTTGCTGGTGGGCTGCCCGCAAAGCGGCTCATCAGGGGCCCCTCCTCCAGCCAAGAGTAGCCTCCGGTTTGTCCCCTCTTTGATATTTCACCTTCGTCACCAGGAATGTTTTTATAATCACCCCACGAGGGGACAGAATATTATATAGGTAGATTTCTGGTTAGAATTACACAAGTTCCAAGAAGTAGATGTCAACGAAATGTGCGGCAGATTTCACAGAAAATGTCAAGTCTTTATCAAAAAACTCACTGGAGAATTCCTTACCTTAAAAGGCTAAATGTATCCATGCCCTCACCATCTCATCTCATTAGCTATCAGCAGTAACATGCTAGGGCAGCGGTTCTCAACCTGTGGGTCGCGACCCCTTTGGGGGTGGAACGACCCTTTCACAGGGGTCGCCTAAGACCATCGGAAAACACATATATAATTACATATTGTTTTTGTGATTAATCACTATGCTTTAATTATGCTCAATTTGTAACAATGAAAATACATCCTGCATATCAGATATTTACATTATGATTCATAATAGTAGCAAAATTACAGCTATGAAGTAGCAACGAAAGTAATTTTGTGGTTGGGGGTCACCACAACATGAGGAACTGTATTAAAGGGTTGCGGCATTAGGAAGGTTGAGAACCACTGTTAGGGTATCAGTCTCTTGAACCCTCAGCAAGTCAATGTCTCCAATATAACTTTTGTCATTCCCCAGCTCACTCCTGCCATTTCTTTTCTCAACTGGAATCTATCCCACTGTACAGATCAGGTCTGTGAGAGCTGTCCCCGTGAGGCCTTGCTTCTAAGCTCCGAAGTCTTAGTTTTCTAAGCACAGTGTTGTCATTGGGAAAGGCAAGTTGCCCTTAGCTTGGAAGCTCCAAGAAGGCTGGGACAGGGTCAATCTTACTCAAGTAATATTCTCGGCACCTTGCAGTCCCAACTACAGAACAGCCACTCAATAAATATTGACTGACTTCCTTTGAAAGTGGAATTTTCTCTATTCCCCTGTGTTGCTTTTAAGAATGCAATTTCTTTATGTTGGGTGGATCAGAACAGAGCTCTGTAGTCCAGTGTTTAACTAGAAACACTAGTTCTAACTGGACATAAGCAGTGATGCTGAGTACTCTTGAATCTCCCACCCATTTCACTATCGTTGTAATCTTATCTGCTGTGGGAGGCGCAGTCCGAGAGTTTGTAATAGTAAATTTAGGCCGTGGGTTATAGAAAGTTTTCTCCAGAACAACCCTTTACTCGCTTCTTCTCAAACATTGAAGTGATGTTGGCAGGCCAGAAATAGTTCCCCACTTACCCTTGGTGTATATGAATTCCAAAGCATGTCAAAAGTACAGGTGACCATTGTCATATATGTGTGTGCCTTTTGCATATGTGCGTATGTGTCTCTGGACATAAACAACTCACTTAAAAAATGTTTTAAGAATATGGCAGAAATGAAGCCTGGAAAATCTTCCCCAGAGACAGAAGGAAGAGAAAGCTTGAAACTTTGACTCAGAGCATTTAAGAGGCATATTGATCATGCTTTGTCTTTAAAAACACTGGCAGACGACAGGCTTACACATTCAGGAACTGGTTAATAACTTGCTGTCATCATTAACCTTTGTCTTTTTCCTCCTGTTTTCATAGGAGGAAAATACCCGATTGCTTATTTACACAACATAGGTCTCACTTTGGGAGCCTCCTGAAATGAGACTCAACAATTTAACTGAACGGACTTATTTGCAGATTACAGAATCCAGTCAATGCAACATGGAGCAATCTACCAACTTTGCTTCTGGAATGATACAACTTCTCATCAAGGCGATGATGCTGTGGGGACTCCAGCCTATCTCACTTTGGAAGAATCAGCTAACAGCCTCTCTGTTCCAGCCTCAGACCCCATTCCCTTGTCTCCCCTACATCAGGGGGGAGAGACTTCCATACCTATATGGGCAGGGACCGCAGCCCTGTCAGCAGGAAGCAGCTACTGAAGACAGAGAGCCCTCCCTAATCGCCCCTAAAAGATTTCAGGGATGGAAATCTCTGAGGGGAAAATGAGACTGGCTCCTAAGCCAGGACAAGTGGAATAGGGAAACTGAGGCAGTTAAATGGCCAAGCAGTTTACAGCCATCTAAGTAAATCAAAATCCTATCTTCCTTAACCAAGGACACTTAAGAGTAAATGGTTTAACCAAAGAACTTTTATGCATATGTGAATAACCCATGGACACAGACAATAGTGTGGTAAAGGCCTGAGGAGGAGGGGGTGGAGCTGCGGGGGTGGAAGGGGGCGGGGTGGGGGGAGGGGACCAGAAGGAGCCAATTGTGGGTAAAGGGGGACATATGTAATACTTTCAACAATAAAGAAAAGAAATTTTTAAAAAGAGTAAATGGTTTATACGTCTCCCCAACCAGAGGGTAAATAGCTTAAATCACCCTACTTAGGGAGACAGATAACAAAAATTCAATTAGCGTCAATGTGCAAAACACACCCAAGGGCGGATGAAGTCAGAAGAATAAATCTCATTTTGGCGTATCAGCATAAAGCGGATGAGCATTCTATTGAGACCCTCTCCTAAAACCTCCCTAAACTCCCAGCCTTTAAAACCCTCACGATGAAGGACTAGCATGCCCTCACTCCCTCAGGAGCATGCCTACGCGTCCTTTCCCTTGCCCTTTTCTCCCCCTCAGGGCTTACCTTACCTTGGCCTTCCTCTGTCCTAAGCTCCAGGGGTCCTCCTTCTGCCTCTGAACTTGTTTCCTGAGCCTACACAGCCCAGAGGGCTCCTTCTACTCCCTCTGCAACTTTCTAAATCAACAATCTCTTATAAAAACAAAAATAAAATAGACAAACAAACAAATAAATAAAAACCCTGGCAAAAAACTATCCAGCCTAGGACAAAGCTGAATCAAATTGTCACCTCAAAGTGCCTTTTGGGAGGTGGAGACAGAAGAGTGCATACAAACCATGGCTTTAAGGTGAAAATTATTAGCTTCTGTCAAAAAGCGGGCAAACCCGTTTTCTTTTTTCACCTTCTTTCAGCGTCTGTCCTTTGTTCCCAACTTAGGTTAAAGAACAAACTGGTTTTACTTTTCTTCAATGCAGTTGGAATAAAGGCCTTTCCACAAGAAAAAAATTTTGAGGAGATAATTCTGAGTATTTATTCCAGTGGTTAACACTGTTGTAGATTTTTAAATTTATATATGCCCCTTTAAAGATCAAATGATTAGGTAGTACCACCTCAATATTTATAATTCTAACTTCAACAGTTTTGTTGAAAATATGTTAGTTTACATTTTGAGAAAATTTTAAGGGGGAAATAAAAATCATCTTGCTCACAAACCCTGCAAAGCATTTTGCTTTTTATATACCATGGTAACCTAACAAAGACACCGTCACTTGGCAGATGGCGTGGCATATTAGCCTCGAAATAAAATACTAGATGCCAAAACCATTAACTCCAATGTGCTCAGAAATAAAAAAATAATAATTTTTGATTCTTTTAAAAAACACTTTTTCTCTTCCCTCGTCTTATCTTGCAACAAAAAGTAGTCAACTTGTAAAAAGAACCTTCACTTTGTACTCAAAGGTCATCTGCAAATAGCAGAAAGTATTTGAAATACAGAACCTGGAAAAGAACAGCTTGGCTAATTTCTCACTCCTGTTTAAGACCATTCTGGCCAATACATCTAGACTCCCCACTTCTGCATTGCTTGAGCAGAACATTTTTTTGTCTTGCTCTTGCATATTTATCTCCGCCTCTTTCCAAAGTGATAGTTGATGGAATGAAGACTTCTCTCAGCTCTGCACTCCTGAAATCTAAGCGCCCATGGCAATGAAATGATTCAGAGAGGGTCTGGCTTGCGAGGCCACAGTGATCCCTGTTCAAAATACAGTCATGTCTCTTTAAGAGATGATAGATTTTTGCACACGGCCTCAGCAGGCAATGCAAGTCACTCACGCCAGGTGGCAATGCTCCCATGTCCCTGTTTTAAAGATGGAATGGAAGATGTGGGGTACTCCTTTCCCGGAAAGTTTTCCTGTTTGTGCGGAGTCCGGCATTCTTATTTTGTAATTTTTGGGATCTTTATTTTAAGGGTAAATGATACTGGATTTTTCTCTTCCCGTTTCTCATCGTTCTTTCTCTCTAAAGATCTCCTTCAGCACAAAACTTTTTAACCTCGTCTACCTCAGGACAAACGAGTGAGACAGAGCAAGGCATGCCATAGCTTTTCATACTAAAGTAATGCAGAATGATCGGAGGATCTGGTGACAAAGGGTTAAATGCATTTGCCCCATATTGGCCACCCGTCTTTTAAAATAGTGTCATGCGGCTTATGCCACCTAAAATGTCTATAAATGCAAATCTCTCTCTGCCAAAGACATGTCATAATTCGCATTCCCAGAGCAGAGTTCTATGTTCAAACTGGACAAACACAGATTCCCCGGAGACATACTCAAAGCCACCAGCCGACCAAGGAGAAAAAAACAACAAAACAAAACATCTCAAGGAGAACATTTCAAATACATGGACCAAAGACATGAACCTTCTTGGATTAAAAAATATATATAATTTTTTAGTTGAAATTTTAGTGGGCTCTTTATGAAGAGTGTAATTTAGAAAATCTTAAAAATAACCAGGCATGCCCTAACCGGTTTGGCTCAGTGGATAGAGCGTCGGTCTGCGGACTGAAGGTTCCCAGGTTCGATTCTGGTCAAGGGCATGTACCTTGGTTGCGGGCACATCCCCAGTGGGGAGTGTGCAGGAGGCAGCTGATAGATGTTTCTCACTCATTGATGTTTCTAACTCTCTATCCCTCTCCCTTCCTCTCTGTAAAAAATCAATGAAATATATTTTTAAAAAAATAACCAGGCATATTTATTGCTCTTTCCTCTCACCTCTGGTTTTCACTGTCCCTTCTATCATGTAACTCCACCATGGAACTAGATGAGTGCTCCTAAGCTAGATCATACAGGATACAATTCTGTGCTGTGGTCAATTATCTAATATTAAAGCTCTATTACTATTACTGTTGTCCTGGTGCACAGATTCATGCACACTGAAAGGAAATTAATTAAAAGAAATATTTTAATATTGCTATTTGCCCTTTCTCTATAACAGAAGTGTCAACCAAATTCATGATCAACAATGACAGATCAAAACACACATGTGCGATTGGCGCCAGTGAAAGCTTTATATATATCACACATGTGCAAGTCAACTTAGCCTTTTATATATATAGAATAAACTTGCTTAATTAGACCTGCTTTTGGATTTAGCTTAACTTTTTCCAGACCAGTGAAGCACCCCAACTTCTCTTTCAGGTAATTCTCAGCAACACAGCAGTAAATATCAACATGAAGCAGATTATTATTGTAGATCATGCAGGGAGAACAAAGGGTAAAATATTTAACTGTAGCAGTGTTTGACTATATTCTACACAGTGAGAAAGCCTGAAGTCATTTTCAAGTTCCACCATTTCTTACTTCTTTTCAGTTCAGTCAACTTTCTAAATCTCCATTTTCCGGCTAATGAAAAGAAAATAGGATTCTACCGAGTTTCCTATCTACCTACTCCAGGACTTCTGTGAGGATCAAATGAGATGAGGCACGGGAAAACACTTCACAGACATTTGGTTAAAGTGCAAAATGTTTGCACCTGGCAATAAAGCAAGTTGTGTTCCTGGGCTAAAGGAACTCCAAGGAGGCTAGCCGCTAGCGAGAGGAAGCCGGTGTTGCTATGTGACATCATTACCTGGTACCCCAGTGACCATTTCCAGGTTGGGCTGGGCTGTGGGCTGCATTTTGCGCCATGGGATCTTGGCAGCGTTGGCTGCGATTTGGTGGGGTGTTGCTCCAGGGTGGTGCCGGGGCTTGTGTCCCACTTGGGGGAAGACGAGTGTTGGTTTGTCAGTGCCAGGTCCGAGATGCCATTTATTTATATAAATGGCCAGTGTGCCTCATGGCAGCTCCTGCATTGAGTGTCTGCCTCCTGGTGGTCAGTGCGTGCATCATAGCTACTGGTTGAATGGACACTTAGCCATATATATATCTCTTTTACCAACTTGCCATTTTTGCTGAAATTTCTATCGTGAAGTGAATTCCTTGATTTAGTTTGACTCCCCATCTTTATTTGGAGAATTTCTCAGAAGTTATAATGAGGCAGAGTTTGTTGTGCACTATAAGAACTAAAAATGCAGACTTATTTCCCCAGTCTCCTTTGCAATAAGAGAGTAGCTACATGACTTAAGCTCAACCAATCTGATACTTTTGCTGTGGTTTGACTTGGGAGCTAGGACCATGGAGAGCCCATTCAGGCTGTGAATGGTGTGAGTAAGCAGCGGCACTGTCTTTTCAGGGTCAGTGATGTAATGACAGCATCCTGTTGGGATGCTGGAGGCATCTGTGGTGCAAGCTCCCGTGTCCAGCCTTTAGCAGCAATGGCAATGGGCCCTCACTCATCTGTTGTTGGCCACGACATTGGCTGTGGTTCTAGTTTATGGGAAAGACTGTATGTAGCTTTTCACCCATTGTCCCTTCCTCCTGGGCATAAAGTTAGACTGTAATTGTCAGTATTCCTTCTGAGTTAGGTATGACCTTATTACTAAGTTCTGGCTAATATGTTGCAGTCAAAAGAAATATATGCCACTTCCAAGGTAAACCTATATATCCTCCATAATCTCTCTTCCGCCACCTTTTGCTAATGCTCGGAATAGCCTGGAAGTCACATGTTGACTATGGCACGACCTCCATCAGCCCGGCTCCCTGAATGAATGCGGGAAGCAGAGCCTCCATACCCACTCGATCTTAGTGAATGAGAAATAAACTTCTATTGTATTAGGCTGTTGAGATTTTAGGGCTTATCTTTATAGCGGCCACATTTCCCTAACAAATGTACACATTTGTATCAGAAGTGGAATGTTGCCATAACAAAACCCTAAACTGCATGATTTGGGGAAGCAAAGAGGATGTGAGTGACAAGGAAACTGGTGTTTAGAGGTTGGAAAGATAAAGATCTGTGTTGTTCAGTGGCAAAATCTTTGATAACACTGCCTCTAGATAAAACTCAAAAGACTGTTTGGCTCTAGGGGAAAGGGTTGGAAAACAGAATGTTAGTAGCAATCTGCAAAAAGTGGATGAAATCAGAAAGAGAATTGGCTTGTTTTCAAATAAAAATGAAACAATGTCAGAAACGCGAGGTGTTGAAAAGTTGGAAAAATTACTTCCAAAACTCACACACTAAGAAGTCAGATTGGACAAGACGGAGCATGCAGCATAGATCAAGTCAAGGGTGAGGTCCCCCTATGGCAGCGGTTCTCAACCTGTGGGTCGCGACCCCTTTGGGGGTAGAACGACCCTTTCACAGGGTCGCCTAAGAACATCGGAAGACACATATATTTTTTAAAAAATATGTTTTATTGATTTTTTACAGAGAGGAAGGGAGAGGGATAGAGAGTTAGAAACATCGATGAGAGAGAAACATCGATCAGCTGCCTCCTGCACACTCCCCACTGGGTATGTGCCTGCAACTAAGGTACATGCCCTTGACCGGAATCGAACCTGGGACCTTTCAGTCCCCAGGCCAATGCTCTATCCACTGAGCCAAACTGGCCAGGGCCGGAAAACACATATTTAATTACATATTGTTTTTGTGATTAATCACTATCCTTTAATTATGTTCAATTTGTGACAATGAAATTGGGGGTCACCACAACATGAGGAACTGTATTAAAGGGTTGTGGCATTAGGAAGGTTGAGAACCACTGTCCTATGGCGACCTGATGATGACTTCGGGCAGTAGATGGAAAGAGCCATGGGACTAGGAAGCACAACCATAAATCAGGCTTGAGGATTATGACTCGGAACGAACTTTGGGTATTGTTACTAGCACATAAAGCTGATTGGAAGCAAATAGATTAGAAAAGTCTACTAGATTATTGAGGGAATTATATTGCCAAAGAAACTATAAGCTTGGACTAAAATAAACCTTTGAGTATCAAAATGAGTTTTATTCCTCCAAATTTATCAGCTTTATACAGGCCTTGAAGGCCATGCAGCCTGCAAGGACAGCGTACTTTCCTCTGCCTGTATCAGCAGTGGTCAAGGAGGAAAATGACAAAGTAGAAACTTCCAGATGGAAGCTTCCAGAAGAAACTTCCAGACAGGAGCTATGAAGGACAATGGACAAGAGAGTTTCCCCCCAAAAGCAGCCCCAGGGTCTATTCTAGAAACTTGCCTCACCCCAGAGCAGGGTTCTCATGAAGTCTGTCCATTAGAATTTAATACCTTTACATATCGATGACTGTTACCTCTGCTTTTTCTATAGTGATGGCTTTTCTGCAGTTATTTTGTCCTTGCTCCCCCACTGTACATCTGACAGGATGTTGAGGCTCAAGGTGATTCTGGGGCCCATTTGCTAAAAACGTTTAAAGCTCTCATCGGCCTGACTCCCTTAGTGATTTCACGGAGCAAAGCCTTACCTACTTTTCTTCAAACACCAATTAAATTTTGAGTGAGAAATATATTGTGTGTTAAGCCATTGAAATCTCTTGGTTTATCTATTAATACAGATAGTATATCAGTTTTGCAACAAATACACTGGTGCTGTTTAATCTTATTCCTGTCCATTGCTAAGCCTGCTTCTGTGACCTTCTTGGCAATCCTTTGAGCTCCTGGAACATCCTTTCAATTTATTTCTTTTCTGTTTGTCACTCAGAATTGATTTTTTTGTTGTTTGCAACTAAAACCTTGATTGATATATTAGTTGTAAAATTTAAATTAAATAGTGTTGAGCACAATGCCTTACAAGTACTAAATCTCCCTTTGCTTGAATTGGAAGGACCAAATTGAAAGGTCCATAGGAGTCAATAATGGAATCTCTAATAGAGTCAGCTAATATCTCAGAACAAATCAAATTGTTGTTTCTGATTAAGTGACCAGCTGTTTAGCAATGCATCAAGAAAAATATTCTTCATTACTGGCCAGTTGTAATGAGACAGGGGGGTGAAGTTTGCAATGTTACTCAGTTGGAGTGGGTCTGAGGAACAGTTAATCAGGTGGATGAGCCCGATAAACTCAGAAGCTGAACTCAGGTGAGAATGAGCAATAGAAAAAGTTGGAAGAGAAGCAAACATCATCTATTTGTTTTTTTCCAAAGGGTGACATTGATTATCTATAATAATAAAAGCATAATATGCTAATTAGACCAGACGTCCTTTCAGACATCCTTCTGGATGAACTTCCAGATGAAGCCGCGGTGGCTGGGGCTGAGGCAGAGGCGGCCACCGCTGTGGCAGAGGCCAAGCTCCTTACACGAATTTCATCCATCGAGCCTCTAGTGAATAATATATGATAATCCAGCTAGAACAGTGGTTCTCAACCTTGGCTGCACATTAGAATCACCTGGGAATCTTTTTAAAATCCTGATTTCTGGGCCTCATCCTCTGGAAATTCTGTTTCTTTGTTACTAATGTTGTGGCCCCACCCCATAACAAAGAAACAGAATTTCCGGAGGATGAGGCCCAGAAATCAGGATTTTAAAAAGATTCCCAGGTGATTCTAATGTGCAGCCAAGGTTGAGAACCACTGAGCTAGAGTGAAATAAAAGTTCGGAGCCTTCTCAAAATGGAAAAGTGGCAGATGATACTTGAGGATACAATTAGATTCCCCAGGACCACAAAGGGATGTAGAACGTTTCTAAAGGAGAAGCCCTCAGTTCCTATGGGGTAAGTTTGTCTGCCTAGAAAAAAATGTAACTGAGCAAAATATATCTGTAGGTAGGTAGAATTCTACCTTTATGGTTTCACTAAAAACCATAATGTTTAGTTAATTTTACTCTTGTTTACAAGGAATAGAAAATCAATTACATTAGCTCAAGTAATGAAGGTTTATTATAAAGATGTACATGGCATTGAGAGATGGAATTTTCTAAAAATCCAAGAACATGAGCCATGTGAGCTGGGTTTCAGGGATCTAGAACTGAAAGATCATTCGGATTTGATGTTTTAGCTCTAAAGACCTCTGAAACCTGAATCCGTAGATCTTCATTCGCATACTAAACTATGAATTAAATATGTTTTTATATCTTGGTATCAAATAGCACTGATTTCATATTTCCCTGTTCAAATTTCTTTTACCTCTATGGTCTGGTTTTCTTCCTCAGGGTCCAATATAGTGGCTTGAGTTCCAGCCATCAAGTCCAAGTTTCAGAGACCAGGATGGAAGAAGAAATAAAAAAGAGGCAAAAGCCCTAACTGGTTTGGCTCAGTGGATAGAGCATCAGCCTGCGGACCGAAGGGACCCAGATTCGATTCCGGTCAAGGGCATGTACCTTGATTGTGGGCATATTCCCAGTAGGGAGTGAGTGTGCAGGAGGCAGCTGATCAATGTCTCTCTCATTGCTGTTTCTAACTCTCTATCCCTCTCCCTTCCTCTCTGTAAAAAATCAATAAAATATATTTTAAAAGGGGGGGGGGCGCAAAAAGAATGTGCCAACTGTTGTTGTAGATAAATTCCTGGAAGCTACCACATAATACTTCTGTTTATATTGTCTTGATTAGAATTTTTTCAAGGGAGTCTGAGAAATCTAATCTGTATTTTGGATGATTGTGTGTCAAACAAAATAGGATGTTTTACTGGTGTGGAAGAAGAGCATAGATTTTGAGAGATAAGAAACAAATGAGATAGAATCAAAGAGGGGGGATAGAAACTCTTAGAATAGTATTTATTTCATATATTTAGCAAATACTTATATAGCACTTAGTAGGTTTCAGGCACTGTTCCAAAGTGCTTTACAAATATCAACTCTTCATCCTCATAGCGACCCTATGAAGTAGGTACTATATTGTCTCCATCTTATGGATGATAAACTAAGGTACAAAGAAGTTAAATAATGTGCCCGAGTCACATAGCTGTCAAATGACAAAACCTGGATTAAAACCCAGCCATCTGGCTCAAGTGCTACCACAAATCTTGTGAGTAATAGAAAAATGCTCCTCCTGATATGTTGGTAAATGTCTTACAACTGATTCTCTGGGTGGGGAAAAAAAAAAAAAGCTCTGCTTGACTGGTGTGGCCCAGTGGTGAAGTGTTGACCTATGAATCAGGAGGTCATGGTTAGATTCCCAGCCGGGCACATGCTGGGCTGCTGGCTTGATCCCCAGTGGGGGGTGTGCAGGAAGCAGCTGATCAATGATTCTCTCTCATCACTGATGTTTCTATCTCTCTCTCCCTCTCCCTTCTTCTCTGAAATCAATAAAAGTATGTATTTTTTAAAGGCCTGATTTGTAGTGTTTGCTGATAGCCATGGTGTAAATATTCTCACTATGGATAAATACCCTCAGGAGCATAGGTAATAGCAACACATAGCCAAATAATGACGAGGCGATGAGTTTTGAGTATTATGCTTTCTTTTCAATATAATTGATTTAACTGTAAGTTTGTATAATTTAATTTTTAATATTGGCTACATTTGGACAATTGTAACATTTTCCTTGAAAATTTAACCATTGGCTCTTATGAGCAGGTGCCAGTCACCTTTGGCACAGGCTTGCATTGGATTTCACAGTGGCCGAAAGTCAAGAGTCAGAGAAAACAAAGAGGTTGAAGGTTATGAACAGAGAGAGGGTGGGTATTCCTGAGGTTTCGGGTAGATGGTGTCATCACTCTCCTAGGAGCATTCACCCTCCTCACTCAGTCATTTTCTTAAATGTGACCTCCCTTCTGTGCTCTGGGGCCTGCCGGGCTTGCCTCATATTAGCTCAGGCTCAGGTCACAGGTGCACACAGAAAAGGATGAATTTAAAATGCAGACTCATTTGTGGGGTTTTTCTGGTGATATAGGGAATATCAGTTTTAAAGATAACCAGTCTCTGGGCTTAGTCTTTTGACACCTTGAAAATGTCAGCAACTTTCTCAGGACCTATTACTGATGCTTTAAAAACGTTGATTAGTAAAAAATAACAAACTGTGATTCTTGTAGATATGTTTCCATTTTGACAGCTTTGTAACAATGAGCAAACATATTGAGATGCTATTCCTTTAGAAATTGTCTAAACATCCCTAACCTTCAATTATTTCTCACAGTCAATTATTAAATGAAAACAAAAGTAAGTCTTCATGAACACACATTACTGGATATTAGCAATTTTGGTTGATAGTTCTGGATACTAAGTCTTAGACTGACCTCATCTTGGTCTGAAACTTGCATCAATAATAATAACAACACATATCCATATTTATGACCCATACGATTTAGCGATTGTTCTATTGCAGAGGTCTTAGGAGAATTCAAATAAGGCTCCTGATGCTGGGAAAAGGTATGACAGGGAGGGGGGCTCAGAGTGGCAACATACTAGTATTTTCACATATTCTACATCTTGCTTGCTTCTTGCTTCAGAAACTGATGGGGCCTAAGACTAGCTGAGTTTGATACAGGGCCATCTTAATCACACGGAGAAGGAAAAGGTTGTGGAAGGAGAAACCATCCCTTGTTAGTGCATTGGAGAAAAACTACACGTCTTCATGAGCAATGGAAAATGGAAGGATAATGGGACTCAAATTCCATCCCTCCTTGTGGTCTTGGTCTAGGCCTGTGGTTGGCAAACTGCGGCTCGCGAGCCACATGCGGCTCTTTGGCCCCTTGAGTGTGGCTCTTCCTAAGCCTTAGGAGTACCCTAATTAAGTTAATAACAGTGTACCTACCTATATAGTTTAAGTTTAAAAAATTTGGCTCTCAAAAGAAATTTCAATCATTGTACTGTTGATATTTGGCTCTGTTGACTAATGAGTTTGCCGACCATTGGTCTAACTTATTGTTCCTAGACTACAAGCCTGTACAGCATGTTACGGCACAAAACCACAGCAGATTAAATTAGGAACAAAAGAAAAAGATGCAATCAAGAGATACAGTAAACACGAGATGTATGAGGCAGCTGCTGGCGAAACACACATACTGTTTCACAGCAAATTTTTTTAATGAGTAGAAAGAGCACACTCTAAAATAACAATGAAAAGTATAGTACAGTAAATACATAAACCAGGAAGAGTCGTTTATTGTCATGTACAGTACATGACTGCACAGGCTATCCTTTTATGCGACTGGCAGCGCAGTAGGTGTGTTCACACCAGCATCACCACAAACATGTGGCCGACCACCTCACAACCACCACGACATCACTGGGTGACAGGGATTTTTCAGCTCCATTATAATCTTATGAGACCATCGCCCTCCATGTGGTCTGTCATGGGCTGAAACGTCACTTTGTGGTATATGATTATAGATGTGGGAGGTTTCCAAACAACCCCTGATGGCTCTGAACTGCCTCCTCCAATCATGTGTTATGGTCTTCTAATCTGTTGATAAAGACTCAATGAAACTAATGGAGACCAAAAGCCTTCACATCCAAAGGAATAAGTCTCCAGTGGAGTGGATGGTAATGGGGATCACACTTTCGGGAAGGTGGAGCCTTCCCAGTGGGCTGAAAAACCACATCTTTTGGGGGCACATTTAAATAAATTTACTCATTTTTCCTGCATGCTCAAGAATGTGGGGAGCAGGGAAGCGCGGTCTATCACATTGCCCATTCAGAACTTTTCTGGGGAAATACACAGCTCTTAGTGGGAACTGTGAGCAGGGTCCTCTGTGTGGAGCAAGATAGTCTGACTTCAGTCTGTTATCTGTTATGTCTAATTGTGTAACCACAGGCAGTGCAGCTTTTCTGAGTCTCGGTTTTTTTAATCTGTAAAGTGAAGACACTAGTAATTACCCCCTAGCATTCACTAAAAACATGTTGGCTGAATCTGAATAAGGTTCTTCAGGCCAAAAGAAATAAATAAACTGAAAGCAGAATTGGGGAATGCTTGATTAAATTTAAGGCCTGCAGAAAAAAGTAAATCATGGGATGCCTACCAGCTTGGGATGTTGTGCTGCTGCTTCCAAAGGTAATTTAATATCATCCCAGGATACATAAAAACAGCATGACCCACGAGAGCCGCAAAACTGTACTTCATTGACTATGTCAAGCTCAGTCTTTTGTTTCTACAGTTTGAAAAGACTATTAATAAAATGGAGAATATGCCAGGAAAAGCCAGTAAAACAGAGATATTGCAAATGACCTGCCAAAAGTTAGCAGGCTTGCAAAAATCCTATTTGGTTCAAGAGTTTGAGCTTCCACCATTCCCACCTTTAGAGAATTAGTACTAAAGTGTTCACTTATGTCTACTTGGCACTTTTATTATCATTAGGTAAAACAGCTCTATGATGAATTCTCACAGGACCTCTCAGAAGTTCTAGGAGGCCCATGCCATGCCCAGTTTTTATAATAGTTAGATATACTTCTAAAAATGAAGATACACAGAAACATACTTGGACACCAAAGAGGCCAAAAGCCTTTTATGTCTTTTGCCCCTGCTCTCCCCACCATCTCCTTCTTTTGGAAATTCACTTAATATGTGAGCTGATAGCCTGGCCAGTGTGGCTTAGTGGTTGAGCATCGACCCATGAACCAGGGATTCATGGTTCAATTCCAGGTCAGGGCACACGCCTGGGTTGTGGGCTCCATCCCCAGTAGGGGGCATGCAGGAGGCAGCCAATCAATGATTCTCTCTCATCATTGATGTTTCTATCTCTTTCTCCCTCTCCCTTCCTCTCTCTGAAATAAACTTTTTTTTTAATATATTTTATTGATTTTTTACAGAGAGGAAGGGAGAGGGATAGAGAGTTAGAAACATCGATGGTGAGAGAGAAACATCGATCAGCTGCCTCCTGCACGCCCCCAACTGGGGATGTGCCCTCAACCAAGGTACATGCCCTTGACCGGAATCGAACCTGGGACCCTTCAGTCTGCAGGCCAATGCTCCATTCACTAAGCCAAACCGGTCAGGGCTGAAATAAATTTTAAAAATATAAAAAAATAATTGAGCTGATAGTCTTACTTTTAGGTAGGCTTAAAAATATTGCCTATTTGATAAGACAGGAAAATTAAATGAATTACTACATATAAAGTGCTTCAAAGTGTGACTAGTACATGCTAAATAAATGATAGTTGTTATAATTATTTATAATTTTTAAGGAAAAATAGCTTTTATGTAAACATCGTAGAAGACTTCAAGCATGGTTCTGATCCACCACAACCAAAAAGATTATCAAGTATATAAACACGAGGTCTCCTTTGAGGAAGGCACCTAGGCTAAATGTTTCCCTGGAAGACTTCTCTAAGATGCCTTTTCTACTGCCTCCTCTATACTGCTGGGTAAGTCACATTCTATTAGTCTTCTATAAATTACACGTTTAGCCACTTAAAACCACACACACTTATTATCACTCAGTCTACGTGGGCCAGGAGTCTGAACACAGCTTACCTGAGTCCTCCGCCTAGGGGCTCACAAGCCGCAAGCAAGCGCTTGGCCAGGCTGCATTCTCACCGGAAGGTTTGCCTGGGGGAGAGTCCGCTTCCTAGCTGATTTAGGTTGCTGGCGAAGTTCCTGTCTTTGCAGTTGTAGGACTGAGAGCGCTTGCCTCTTGCTGGCTGTTGGAGACTGCCCTCGCGCCCAGGAGGCAGCTACGGACCCACATGGGCTACCCAACACAGCCTCTTACTTCATCAAGCCAGCAAGGAGAGGCTCTGGGCATGTCTGTTAGCCAGACCGAGTTTTACATAACATAACATAACATAACATAACATAACATAACATAACATAACAACATAACATAACATAACATATCAGGTGAATAACAACCCATCACCTTTCCTATAGTTTATTGATTAGAAACAAGTCACAGGTCCTGCACACACTCAAAGGGGGGCGTTTACACAAAGCATGGACATGAGGAGGCCACCTCAAAGGCTGTCCATCACTGTCGCAGAGAGGAAAAGGCATTGCACTACCTCCCTCAAACCTCCCAATTCATTTCCTGTTCTAACCACAGAGGTCAGGCAAGGTTTAATTATCTGTTAATGAGAGGGATGAAACTTAGGGAAGATGAGGGAAAGTAGAATATGTTTAAGAGAAGACCAAAGAAGAGACAGTTACTCTCTACATGTGATCTGAGAAAATGGTGGTGTCAATGTCCAGAACAATTCTTGAATCCCCAGAGTCCGACCAGTATGGCTTTGGGGAAGGTGATCAGAGTAGGCAGCTGAGGTGTGTGAGGTCCAGGCCTAATGCAGCCATCCCTGGACGTGCTGGTTGGAGCCTTAAGGATGGAAACTGGTCCTGACCATGAGCAAACCTGCCTGCCTGTGGATTAGTGGGAGAGACAATGCCAACCTCCTTGAAATACATAAGGGATTATCATCAAGACACCGTCCAATCATTCCCCATCCTTTCTGAGGAGGAAACAGGGGAAATGAGGTTGAATTTCAGCTAGAAGGAATAGACCAAGGAAAAAAGTCTTAACGATAATGATGATTAGGCACTGAAACAGGCTATAAAAAGAAGACATGAAATATTTGTCCCAGGAGTTTTTTAAAAAATAGGCTAGACAGCTACTTAGGAGGTGGTCCAAATGCAATGAAGGAGTTGGTCCAGAGCTTTCTCTCTGCTCAGCACATAGCAACCTGAAATATAAACACTTAGCGATGTCTTAGTCAGTTCGGGTTGCTTTAAACTAGACTGGGTGGCTTAGAAAGAACAGAAATTTACTTCCCATAGTTCCAGAGGCTGGGAAGTCCAAGATCAAGGGCCTGGCAGATTAGGTGTCTGTTTAGAGCTCTATTCTTGGTTCTTACAAGCCTGCCTTCTTACTGTGTCCTCACAGGACAGAAGGGGCTGGGAGCTTTCTGGGTCCCTCTTATAAGGGCACTAATCCCTCTCATGAGGGCTCCACCCACCTTCATGACCCAATCACCTCCCAAAGTCCCTACCTCCTAATACTATCACCTTGGGGGACAGATTTCAGCATGTGAATTTGGCAGGGTGGGGAGAGACACAAACATTCCGTTTATAGCAATTAAACAGATTGAAGTTTGTTCTTTGTTGTTGATGACCAACCTGATTGATAGCATTGTTTTTTAAAACATCATCCTTGGACAACCTGTGTCAAATCACCTGGGGCATTGTTTAACAAACAGATTCCTAGGTCCAACTATAGATGTGATGGACAAAAATCTCTTGCTTTTTAAACAAACACCCCAGGGAAAATTTTATGTACCTACTAAAGTTGGCAAACCGCAGTCAACGAAATACACTCCATATCAGAACTTGAATTCCTTCATTCAAATGTCCTTATCCCTACACCACCACTCCTGACCCTAAATTTTAAATGCACAAATATCGCCTCCTCCTCGGAGCAGCCATAAAAGCATCCCTTAGCCCCCAGGCTTCCATCCGTAAATACGGTCAAGCAATCAAACTGTATGGACAAATGCAATGGCTGCTGCCATGCCGGCCCCCCAGGGAAATTACATAATACGTCTCTGGCACACACCACGGTTACTAGAATTACAAGTGAACCCCAGCCCCGTCTCTCCAGGAGTCCCAGGCTCTGAGTAAAACCCCAACAATATATCTGCTGCTCAGGCCCTGGGATGAAGGGAAGAGGGACATGCGTGGAGAAGTGTGTGTGGTTTGCTGCACTGAAACTCAGGGTGTGCCGTCCTACCCACTGCAGAGCTGTGGTCTGAACGCTGGGTCTCCACAAGCCGTTCTTGAATGTTTGCAGGGCCCTATTAGGGTCCCCAGGAGAGCTCTCAGATGAAGTCCAAGAAATCTGAGGAAAATGTGGGGCTTACATGATGGACTAATTTCATTTCAATAAAACTCCCAGATTACATTCAATGCATTTGGCTTTATTAAGTTTTGTCATAAACGCTGGGAACACTTCCAAATTTAGGCTTGCACAATTATTTTTATTGGTGCGTTAACTAAAAATGGTATATGCATAAGTCAGAGTGTACATTGGACTTCATCTGGGGAGCCAAAAGGAACTTGAGGCTGATTTATAGTCATTTTACCGCCGTAAATGAGATACAGGAAATCGGGGTTAGAGTTTCTGATCACGGCATTCCTAAACCCTCCGCCGGTTCCATCCACAGCCCTGCCATGTAGCTAATGAATTTAAATTCCAAATGTCTATCGGCAACCCACAAAGTCACCAAACAAAGGGGCTGGCTTATGTTCAGACCCAGAGCCATCCAAACTGGGCAAAAAAAAAAAAAAAAAAATAGAGGTTTGTTGCACCAAAGTGAGACTGGGGAGCTCTCGGTGCTTTGAAAGGTTTTAATTGCTATGGAAAAATCCTTTCAAAGATTTTTTCCTTAACAGGGGCCCCTTGGAAACTTTTCATAGGGGAACTGTAAAATATTTATACAGCTAGCAGCACTGTTAAAAAAAGGGGGGGGGGGTTAAGGAAGAAAGAAACGTAGCACGGAATTAAAGGCGGGCTTGAAGGGAGCCCAGCAGATTTGGGGGCCCAGGGAGGGGAGGGGACTGTGATTTCAACCCCTGGGAAACAGGCTTAATCCCTCCCAGCCAGGCCCACAGGCAGGGCTGACATGCAGAAGACCCTGTGTTTGGTTTCAAGCTCGGCTGTTGCCATTTTGCAACCCTTCGTGTCTGAACGCGGGGCCTCACGTTTGCATTTCGCACGGACCACGCCCTGCGTGTGCTGTGGCTGGCCCTGCTCACGGCCCCCGGGACTGCTGTTTCCAGCCATTTCAGTGTGGTGCTCCCATCCCTTCTTCTCTGTTAGCTTCCCTTATTTTTCTGGAGCAATCCAGCCAGGCCTTCACTCCTGGCAGTCCTCAGGGGCCTGAGCTACACCCCCTGTCCCTCTGTTTGGCTGGCAGACATCTGGCCCAAGCAGCTTCTCACCCCAGGACATAGGAGGCTGACAACCCAGATTCGAAAGCTAGAAAACATGGCCCTGGCTTTGTGAATAGACGAAAAACTGCAGAGTTTTGCAGTTAGAAGGAACCATGGTGATCTCATTTTATAGAGTGAATGTAGTCCTGGAGAGAGGGAAGGAATTTCCCAAGGCTACTCCGTTTATTAATATCAGGCTAGGGACGTGGCTAGCTCATTCAGCAGCATCTATAAAAAGGGGTTAACATGGACAGTTATGGTCCCCAAACTGCCCCAAACTCATGCGAACTCCCCCTTCAGTGTTTTCTCAACGCTTTAATCAACGGTGACATTATTAAAGAGAGCGCTGAGAAGATAATCACCCTCCGTACACCAATTCCCCAAATATTTTCATTTCCTCCCGCACACATCTTATCTTTTACTGGTGAAGACATTTGGTCATAGAAATAACAGTTGTAAGTTGCATGACCTCTTCACGGCTCCAGTCTACCCATCAATGTGGACAACCTGGTAACCCTGTGGAAAGGAGGTAAAAATCCAAGGGCTCAGAAAACCCACAAAGTACTAATAGATACTAATTAACACATGAGAAATCAAGATTTCGCTATGCTGCCATGGTCGCTAAAGTACTGAAGGGCAGGATGAGACACAGTCCTGAAACTTTTCAACAGAGGAAGAATGGGTTACAGAATCACTGCAACCTCATCACTCAGAAGGGACCCTCTTGTCTCAAGGCTGACTTAATTGCCATAATTCAATTAGCATGCTTCCACTAATTATATAAGCTTTCAGATGACAGTTCCACAGTAGCACCACCCGAGAGTAAGCCAATTGTTTTTCACTTTTAAGTTAATCTTAAATTAATTTCAAGTAAATTGCACTGATATCTTGCCTTCAACTGTTTTGTTGCTGAATCCGATCACATATTTTTAAAACTCTGGGTCTTATGCAAAAAAATTTAGTAGCATATGAAGTAATTGTAGCATTCATAAATATAGAGACACAGGCCCTGTCCTCCCTTTCCTTCCTCCCTCCTTCTCTTCCTTTCTCCATCCTTCCCTCTCTTCCTTCCTCCCTCCCTTCCTCCCTCCCTCCTTTCTTCCTTTCCTTCCTTCCTTCCTTCCTTCCTTCCTTCCTTCCTTCCTTCCTTTTTTTTCTAGATGACAGTTTTTATCAAGTGTTAGAGAAGATAAAGAACAATCACTTTAATTAAAAGAACATTTATTTTTCAATTTCTCAAACCTAGAATAGCATCTGGTACATGTTACAAGTTCAATAAATATTTGTTAGATAATTTACAATATTAGATATTGGATGAGATGCTATAGGCATGATAGAGAAAGGCTGAAGAGGCATCGAAGCCCTAGTCCCTGATTTCAAAGAGTGTAGACATTCTTTCAGGAGAGAAAATGTAAACACATGAACGTAAGTCATTCAAACACTACCTGGAATTTAAGATACTAAATGCGACTCCTCAATGCACAGCATATAGTATAAGATGGCAAATCAGATTAGCTCTTCCACTGAGGAAGATAAGAAGATGGGCTTTCAATATCAGTTATCATACCTGCATACAAATGAGAGTTGGCAAATGTAAATTACCTGCTATGAACCAAAGGACAGTGAATCCATCATAACTGGAAACATTTCAACAAAGCAAAGGACGCTACACTAGGATTGACCTGGTGCTAATGTGCCTGGCAGCCTAGATTCATCTGAATATACTGTTAGAGTTCATTTTCAACAAAAGTACATATTTTTTGTACCAAACCATGCCCAGTGTTTCTATATTTTCATGATAGCTGATTGAGTAAAAATCTATAAATATATCAGAATTTTTATTGCTATGTAAGACTCCAAAGATGAGAATCAGAATTTTTTTTTAAATTGAGGACTATTTGTATTTCATTCTACTCAGATCAAATATTTCTATTATCATGCACTTGGTACTTAATAATATTACAGGAAGTATGCAAAGTACAGAAAAATTCATATCCCCACTAGTACTATCAAATAAACAGGCTGCTGTCATCTCAGTTAATAAAAAACAAAAAGCAAAAACATTTTTAAACAGGTAACCATTATGCTATGCAGGGTTAAAATGGCAGAGGAGACTTTGACTCTGAAGATGAGGCTAAACTCTGACCATCTTCAGGTCAGCCTAACCATCACTTCCTTGTGGACACGTTGTTGCCTCTTTCAGATGCAAGGTCTCGGGTTGGGTTATTGGCTACCTTTCCTTATAGAACACTGAAAACTTGAAATTCATTAATTTTTAGCAATCATTCATTGCTTGCTCTTCCCAGGAGACCATAATCTCACTGAATGAGAATGTCGGTAATGCCGATGTTTGCTCACCACCCTATTTCTGGTCTGGCACATAGTGTGCCTTCTATAAACATTCTTATAAAGGAAGAAAGAGAAAGGAAGGGTATTTCTCATTCTGCCAAGGTCCTTGTATTACTTGGAGGCCTTTCAATCATACATGACGAACATCAGCTTGAACTACTTTAAATTTAAGAAGGCAATAAGGCTTATAGGCCAATAGGTTCATAAAAGCAAACTTTGGAAAGGCAGGCCCAGAGACAGTATTCCCTCTTCTTCATTTCCAGACATTCCATGGAAAAATTCCAATGGACTCAACATCGGCATGTGTCCATACCTCAGACGAATCACTTTGGCTAGAAGTATATGGTCCCACCTTGGCCCAACCTGAGTCTGGTGACAACATTGGCCCAACCTGAGTCCGGTGACCACCTCTGTGGCTGAGGGGGCTGGAGAGTACTGTTTCCCAGCCCCAGCAGCCATAACCCTGTGTTGTGGGGGAAGTAGGAGGCAAGAAGAAGGATAGAGAGGATGTCGTACACATGAAACAATGATGCTCACAGTCTCCCAGCCTGCTCTGGAAGAAGATCAGGCGTTTCCAGTTCTGAATTCTCAAGAACAGTAGTCTTGCTATGGGTAGATTTTATTTTATTTTATTTTATTTTATTATTTTATTTTATTCTACTTTATTCTATTTTAGAGCCATATCGATTCATGACAGTTCAAATTACCATTCTTATCTCTATTGACTCCTTCCTGAGGAACATGTATGCCCACAGGCCAATGACAATATTACAATTTAATTCAAAGAGTGCTACCACTATCAGTACTTGTGATTGATTGACTTAGAAAATAATGCATACATCATGCTTTGTTTTGAGGACATCTGAGGGTTCTGGCGTGGCAATGGGGTTAGGGGCAAAGAGTATTCTCCTAATTCATTCTTAAGGAGGCTTTATTGCTCCCCCACATGAAAGTACAGAGTGGCCGGGAACAGCGACTCTTCTGGAACCCTGAAATTCCCTGCTCTTTCCCTCTGTGCCGGGGTATTTGCTCATGCTAAAGCTTCTCGTGTAAATCAATCCCTCTTGCATGAACATGTGTACAATGGGACTGATTTTTTTATGAGTTATACTTTCAGCCCACATGTGGCTGCACATGAAATATCAATTTTTCTCCTGCTTTTACTTTATATGTCGAGTCGGGCCTCTTCTCTGTTTACACAGGGACAGAAGAAAAGCTGGAGGAAGGTAAAAGGGTCACTGGGCCCATTATCCTGGCCGTCCACGGTTTTCTCCTGCCATTTCCTCTCATCCATCATTGTCCTCCCTAGAAACTCATCTATATCCCTTGGGATTCAATTATTTTTCCTAGGCAATGCCCCTTTTAGGGAACCTATTTTAAGATCATTATGTTCCCTACAAAACATTTTTGCCAGAACTTTCCTATTGATCCCGATTTTCTGTCTACTCAGGTTCTGTTTCTGTTGGTCAGGCCATGCAGGCAACATTTGCATTCTTTCTGATGGTGGGGAGCGGTGCAGTGATCTTACACCATGTGTATTTTCATATTGAAAATCATAAGATCTTTATTTCGCATTCCTTCACCATGAGCCACCATCCATTTCTCATCCTTCACGAGGACAACTCGGGCAGGCACGCATCTCCTCTGGACAATTCCCAGAGCAGCCTGGGAAATAGGCCCTTTTATCCGTCAGTGTCATAGGGGGTTACGCTGGCTTGCTTACGTTGTGGTAAACACTTTTAACTTCTAGTGTCTACAACTGACTAACTCCCAGGTACTCTATGCTCATGACACTGATGTCACAGCTATGTTCCCCCTGACCCCAAATAAAAATAAGGAGAAAAAAAAATAAGCGCAGGGTCTGAGGGAGTAAAGAAAGGGCCCAGTTAGGAAGCAAGTCAGATATAGAAACACTTTTGCTTGAACACTCGGCTTCGTTCACTCCGTGAAGGTGGGATGGCGACGTGGAGGTATATGCTGGTTCTGGAGACAAAGTATTTTCAGCCTCGTTCATCCCCGTATTCCGTAGAACGCTGTTCCCAGAATATGTTTAGAAAGTGTTCTATGGGCAAATGAGATTGGGAAACAGCATAAGAGAATTCACAGAACATATTAGGATATCAAGGCTCTGATGGTTTCACAGTAAATAAACCTATTGAACGCTGTTTAACTCGGCATTCCCTAAACTTATTTGATCTTGAAGCTCTTGCCACAGTTTACCCAGAGGCAACCGGCAAAGCAACATTCCTTGGACTACCCAATTAGAAGACAAGGAAATACAGTTCTATCACCTTAAAACTGACATGCTCATTGTAGATATTAAAGACATAAATTTAATTTCCTTATTGAGTCATTGCTTTGCTGCATCTCAGAGACCTGAGCCACGGGGCTTGTTGACTCAGAAGCAGAGCTCCCAGGGCGGGTCCTTGACATCTTGAGCGAAATAACAAGCATGAGATAGGCGGTAGGAGAAGAAAAGCGTTTTTAAAATTTCTTCAGCTCTAAGTTGACATCAATGGGAGTTAAGTTTGGGGATCTGGATAGAATTTTTTTAAAAAAATATATTTTATTGATTTTTTACAGAGAGGAAGGGAGAGGGATAGAGAGAAACATCGATCAGGTGCCTCTGCACACTCCCCACTGGGGATGTGCCCCCAACCAAGGTACATGCCCTTGACCGGAATCGAACCTGGGACCCTTGAGTCCATAGGCCAACGCTCTATCCACTGAGCCAAACCAGTTAGGGCATGGATAGAATTTATATAAGGAATGTGTAGGTAGGGAGAAGTTGTGAAGGGAAGCCCGCTGTGTCCCGTGCCAGCAGCATGGGGGTGACAATGAGGGAGAGAGAACGTGGAGGTGGAATTCATCAGATCTGTCCCCATTTTTCCTTTATTTTTCATGAGCCTTTGGCCAGAGCAGGAGGAGGAAAATTGGGTAGATAAGGAGTGCTCAAATCCCCTAGGCCCTACCTAGGAGATCTGCGGGTTAGCCTGTAGTGTGGACAGACGGAGTAATTAGAATTTGTTTTACTGCTCCACCCTATGTTTCTATGTGGCATGATGACACCTACACCCATATAGCACTCAGAAGGCAGATGGATTGGGAGTCAGTGGCCAGATCGGTCATGTGGCAGAGCTAATGGGGATCCTTAGCATCTCAGAGAGCCAGGATGAGGCTGAGTCAGCCAGGAAGG